>NC_051063.1:10293979-10600229 GCF_004664715.2 Peromyscus leucopus | reverse complement strand
CCTTCCTGGTAGAAGGGAAGCCTTGTAGTGAGGGATGCCCTCTCGAGGCTTCTGGGTGGACTGGGGAAGGTGGAGGGCACAGATTCCAAGGACGCTGCGAACTGAACAGTGGAACAGCAGTGCTAGCCTAACACAGGTCCTGAGGCCTCCGCTCAGAGCGCTCACACACCAATTCAGAGTGGGTACCACAGCTCCAAACCTCAGCTCGGTAGAGCACAGGACCTTCGGCAGCGCAGTAGCGCACTTCTGACCACTTGGCTACTTTCTGAAAAGAAAATAAAGCACAAAGAAGGGAAATGACGCCTCCAGGGTCGTCCTGCTGGTAGCCACAAGGGATGCCACTGGGAGATACGTGTCCAGCTCTGGGGCTAGTTTCTCTCATTTTGCATTCACTCTGGACATGTGGTTGGGAAAAGACTATGCCACGGAGTCTCAGGGATCAGGCTGGAGGCAGGATGGAGTGGCCATGATGACTCCTGGGAAGACCCCAAACAAGATTACCCCAAGCGATTTCCACACGCGTCAAACGACTGAGTAAATTAGGGTCCCATAACGGTCTGGACCCTTCGCCTTGATCCTAACCCTGCATGTTGCACTAAGCCCTGCCTGCACCCTGCTGTCTTCTTCACACCGTGTGTGGTGGGGCTCAGCAGCCCAGAGTAAGCCATCATCGTAAGTCTAGGCTAAGGGGGGGTCAGTAAGACCCTGAAACTAGAGTCTAGAGTCATAGAGGAGAGAAAAAATAATAAATACCAGGCCACATATTTCCCGCAGTTTTTAAAAAACTGCCATCCATATAGCCAGTTCATTGCAATAAAGCCTAACGTGGAACTCCGGGTCACAGCAAAGCGTCGCCAGTAATTGCCTAAAGGGTAAACCAAATACGCCTGAGATGCAGACACTTAGTGACTGCCGGCATCTGGATTGTGTAGTTGCTTGTAAGTGGGGTGGGGTGAGGTGGGGTGGGGGTAGGGTGGAGATTACACCTGGAAACTTAAATCCAACGGTTTGGTGCTGTGGCGGTTACAAGAGATGATTTTCTGGAACTGGATGTGCAGGCAGCTGGAGAAGGCGCGTTCTGGTCCCGGCTGCTGCTGCTGCTGCTGCTGCTGCTGCTGCTGCAGCCGCTGCAAGCTACACAGCTTGTCTGAATGAAATCAACCTGGGGAGGCGGGGAGAGCGAAAAGGCCCTACCACAACTGCCCAGGTTGGGTGACGAAGCTGGGCTCCACTCTTGCAAATCCCCGAGGATTCTGTACGGCGGCAGCGGCGGTCTGCCCTCCTGGGTCCAAATCGTCTGGCGCGTGGCTCCTGGTCAGCTCTCGTGGCCGCGTGAGCCAGCTGGAGCCCCGGTGGTGCGCGACGGTCTCTTCCCTTGCAAATCCACAATGAACGCTACAGCGCGTGGGCCCCTTCGAAGCCCTCGGCCTTCGCTGCTCTGGTCTGGATGATCTAAGTTGCACAGAGCTGGCCGCCGCCGAATTGGGTTTGGCTGGCCCAAGCTGGGGACAGAGACCACCCGTCTCGCGTCTCTTGGCGATTAACTCTAGGTGGCGGCGGCGGGTTGCCCAGCTCTAAGGAGAGTCGGGCCTCGCAGCTGTACGGTTCAGGGGTCCAGGTTGCAGGCTGAGTTTGCCCCTCACGGCCTGAAAGGGCTCTTCCCCAGCATTGGATTCCGGGACGCCCCGCGGGCCACTTGCCCAGGGAAGGAAACGTCCTTGACTGATCCCAGAAAAGAGGCACCGCGGGTCCCGGATCCCGCGGAAGAGATGCCCTAGCGAAGCATCAACAAAAGATGTCATTTGCCTGCAACAGCCTTTAAGCGCCAGCCAGGCGTGTGGAGCTGCTGGCAGAGGCGTCACAAGGGTGGGTAGACCCCAGCCTGCACGGTTGGACAGGAGCAGGAGTGACCCGCCTCCCGCGGATTTGGCTGTCACTGTAACTGTGGGCGCCCTGGGGAAATCCTCTGAGACTTCTCAGGGGTCGCTCCACTGCTGGGCTCCGTAAACGGCCTCAGTTAATGAAAAACCTAGCAGAGATTCCTTTGGCGCGAGAAAAGTTCTTGAGGTGAAGTGACAGTGGGGGCGTCTTCTTGCTTCTTAGGCCAGGCGACAAGGCTGCATCCTCTCTCCCGCCGCCGCCCCCGCCGCCCGCATCAGTCTTACGCATTTGATCTTACCTATCTTTCGGATAGGATTGGTCCTATCCTAAGAGGACCAATTGGCCAAACAGCAGGAGCCAGAGGTTTCGCTGAGGGCTGAAAACGGAGACAGCATCTGCCCTGCTCGCCTCACTCCGGGTCTGAGACAAGAGACCAAGAAGGGACACACCCCCATTCTACCACTTACCAAACTCCAGAAGCTTTTCTTAGACCTGTAGCCAAGACTACAGGTTAGAGCCCACCTTTCTAGCCACTGAGCCAAAGACTTCTGACTCTGTCTGGGTTTGTGCTTAGGAGAGAAATTCAAATCTGAGGGAGCCGCGCCGCCTTTAACTGCCCTTTTCAAGTGAGGGAACTAGAAAGAATCCTTCAATTTTCCAACTTCAGAGGAAAAAAAAATACTGAAACTGAGTCCCAGAGACAGGAATAGTGAGAATACTGTTTCTAAATTCTGTTCTCTACCAGCTTGAGAGCAAATGTGACCCAAACCAGAGAAAGACTTAAGGTTCTTTGAATGTGCGTTGAGATTTCAGCGATGTGTATGCGGGTGAGTGCCCCAGCCAAGCAAGGGGCCCTTTACCCCGGCTCAGCTACTGTTCCCTTACAGGTCACCCGACGGTCTGGGCGATATCTTGGCTTCCTGTGTTATTTTAATGATAATCTTCCCGCTGGTAAGGAGAATAGCTACACAACCAGGTGATGAGACCCCCTCAGCCTCAATTTCTCTTTCTTCCCCTCCCTCTGACAGCGCCACCTCAAAGAAACCTCATTCAGTCTGTTTTCCAGGGAGACGGATAGAAGTTTCGCACCCCCACCCCCAAGCTTCTTTCATCCCAGCTTCCCGCCTATTGTCCTTCAGCCCTCTAAACCAAGGTTCTGGGGTGCAAAGACCAGTCCTCGCCTCCCTAAACCTAGCGCGCATACCCGGCCAAGATGTAGGCCGTGCCGAATAAAATCTGGACCAAGTTGGCGGTTGACGAAAACGCCCCAGCTCTTCTTTCTATTGGCTTTCACCTACAACCCTCTGGGCATCTCTATTTCTCCAAGAGAAGAGGCGTTGAAGACAATGATGCTCCAAACTGGAGACCGAGTGGCCAGCACACCGGGAAACTAGGAGGGGGGTGGGTGAACAGACCCGGCCCGGGGTGAGAACAAGCCCTGCCCCCTTGTTGTGAGTCTTAGACCTTGTGGAACCCAGCAGCAGGGACCTCGCCTAGACAGTGACCCCTTTTCAGTGGTCAAACTGCGCTCCCCAGCCAACCGGGCTGCCGCCTGGGCTGGCAAGGCTGTAGTAAAAGCAAAGGGTCCGGGTACCCAGTGGAAATGGATAAGGGGCGGGGACGAGACACTGTGCCTTCTTGCCCCCTTCTTCCGCGAAAGACTAGGCTGGGGAGGCGGCGAGTCCCTCAGCCTCGGTCATGTGATAGTCTCGAAGCGCAAGCTGCAGGGGTCTCGGCGTCTCGGGGACCATTACAAAACGCAGCCAGGAGAGCGCGTCGCTGCCACAGCAGCGCTTCTTCTCAAAACCCGCGGGGCAGAGCGGCTGCAGCTGCAGCGCAGACGGCTGTGCCGACCGGGCGAGCCGGGTCCTGGCCTGTCTCCGCCGACGCCCCCTGCAGCCTGAGGCTAGCTCCGGGAGTCCTGAGCACCCTCCCCTCCGTAGAGCCTGCAGGGGCCTCTGCTGCAGACACCACCAAACTTTTTTCCCTCGGAGCCACCACCTAGGGCTCGATGCCTCTTCCATCCTCAGGATCCCCTGAGAAAGAGGGCACGGGCTGCTAGAAGAGTGTTCTCTCTCCCCTCATCCTGCCCCTCCTCTCTCACAAGAACTGAACTCCAGCGCGGACAGACCCAGTACCAGGTCAGCTTCCAAAGCCTTGAAAAGTCGGGTCAGCAGTGGCCTCGGGACAGCTAGCGCGGACGGGGTTTTAAAGAGCCAAAGTCTCCACCGCCCAGTCGGTTTGATCCGAGCTGCCCTTGTAACGAGAAAGGTCAAAGAGGCCAAAAAAGAATCATTCAACCACCTTTCGCTCCGGAGTTCCAGACTAGTCACTCGAGCCGGGAAAGACTCAGAGAAAACCAAGGTAAAGCTGGCGAGCCTCTCTGGCTACTGTGCGGGCCTGTCGGCGACAGTCCAGACCCAAAGTTGTGAGCACCGTCGAGCTGCATTGGCCCGAAAAGCCAATCGTGGGGACTTAGGCAGCTCCCAGAAGGAGGAGGGCCGAACCAAAGGGGTCCTGGGGGTTGAGAGGGCTCGTGATCCGGGTTGCACAGGTGGAGAAAGAGTTCGAGGGGACACTTAGGCCGGGATCCGGCTTCCGAGGGGCGTCGAGGCCCACTGTGGACCAGGAGGAGGTGGAGGAGCTTGGGAAGATGCCACGGCCGGGGAAGAGCTCGTACAGCGACCAAAAGCCGCCCTACTCGTACATCTCACTGACAGCCATGGCCATCCAGCACTCGGCTGAGAAGATGCTGCCTCTGAGCGACATCTATAAGTTCATCATGGAGCGCTTCCCCTACTACCGCGAGCACACGCAGCGCTGGCAGAACAGCCTGCGCCACAACCTCTCCTTCAACGACTGCTTCATCAAAATCCCGCGGCGGCCGGACCAACCCGGTAAGGGCAGCTTCTGGGCTCTGCACCCTGACTGCGGTGACATGTTCGAGAACGGCAGCTTCCTGCGGCGCCGCAAGCGCTTCAAGGTCCTGCGCGCAGACCACGCTCACCTGCACGCGGGAAGCAGCAAGGGCGCGCCCGGTACGGGGCCCGGGGGCCATCTGCACCCCCACCACCCCCACCACCCGCACCACCACCACCACCATCACCACCACGCGGCACACCATCACCACCACCACCACCCGCCCCAGCCGCCGCCGCCGCCGCCGACGCACATGGTGCCCTATTTCCACCAGCAGCCGGCTGCGGCTCCGCAGCCGCCACACCTCCCGTCGCAGCCCGCTCAGCAGCCACCGCCGCAGTCGCAGCCTCCGCAGCCGTCCCATCCCGGCAAGATGCAGGAGGCGGCGGCCGTGGCGGCGGCAGCTGCGGCGGCGGCGGCCGCGGCGGTGGGCAGCGTGGGGCGTCTGTCTCAGTTTCCACCCTACGGGCTGGGCTCGGCCGCCGCCGCCGCCGCCGCCGCCGCTGCGTCCACCACGGGCTTCAAACACCCCTTCGCCATAGAGAACATCATCGGGAGGGACTACAAGGGCGTGCTGCAGGCTGGGGGGTTGCCTTTGGCATCGGTCATGCACCACTTGGGCTACCCGGTGCCAGGCCAGCTCGGCAATGTCGTCGGCTCGGTGTGGCCTCATGTTGGCGTGATGGATTCGGTGGCCGCCGCGGCCGCCGCCGCCGCCGCCGCTGGGGTCCCGGTAGGCCCGGAGTATGGGGCGTTCGGGGTGCCAGTCAAGGCCCTGTGCCACTCGGCAAACCAGAGCCTGCCAGCTGTACCTGTGCCCATCAAGCCCACGCCTGCACTACCACCCGTGACCACGCTGCCGCCGGCGCTGGCAGTCCCCGCGGCGTCCCAACAGCTGCCTGCTCCTTCCACCGTGTGCGCGGCCGCCGCCTCACCCACAGCCCCGCTCTTGGAGGCCACCGCAGCCAGCACGGCTGACAGTAAGGGAGGCTCCCTGCACTCGGTGTTGGTGCACTCCTAGGGGAGGAGACACCTGGCTGGCGAGAGACTGAGTCAACAGCCCCAGATCGAGGGAGCATCCCAACGAGGCAAAGTTGGCTTCGAGCAAAAAAAAAGAAGACATTTTAGAAACTGGTCGACAACTCAACAGTGGATGCTCCACTGGTCTGAATAAATGTAACCTCCTGGTGTCTGTGTTTTTACTATCTTGTAAATCAGATTCATGAATGCCCATTTCCAGGTAAGAGTTTCTATTGTAATTAAAAAAAAAATCGGTAAGTTATGGGGGAGGGAGCAAAAACGGTTAGGGAAAACTCATTTCAGGCAAAGAGGAAGCGGAGATCACCCCTTTCCTGGAGCAGAAGCTGGCGACGGAACCCGGAGCAGAAGCCCAAGAGAGTGCCGGAAATGGAGTTCAGACTACAAGTTTCCGTCTGCGGGTCTCGAGCGTCCGCAGCCGCCTCCCCACTAAGGAGAACTCGTGTTAGGTGGTAAGGAAAAGGATGCATGCGTTTGGTCTCGTTATTTCCTTCGTCAGGAAAAAGGACAAGAAAACGACGCCACGAATAAAGTCGCTTTGACGGGGTGGGGGTGTTTAGTGGGACCTTAGGGAAACGGTTACATTTCTTGGCTGTGACCCGAGGTCGAGGAGGATAGTAGACACAGCTAAAGTAATTAGTTCGCACAAAAGAGAATGGCGGCGGCTTAAAGAGCAAAGCTCCAGATTCCAAAAGTAAAGTTCGGGGAGGTGCCCCCCCACCCTGGAGAGAGACAATAAAGGCGACTTTCCACCTGCGACTCCTCTGTGGATCAATCCGGTGAGAAACGGTTACGGAGCCTGAGAACACAGTTCATTCCCACGACCATTTCCATGTGGACTTTTAAAAAAATAAGTCACTTGTATCACGGATGTTTGCTCATCTATTAGTGCGAGGTTGCCTAGTCACCTCGGGGAGAGGGGCGCGCGTCGGGGAGGAGGGGGTGCCTTTTGGTGGCTGTCCGCTTCCGATCTCCTGGAGCCCAAACGAGGAGGCGTCACCTTCGCTTGCTGCGTGTCTTTTCAGGCGAATTCTTCAGTTACCGTTTGTGAATAAATTCACCCCGTCACTGTTGCCCTTCTTGGGTTTTGAGACCCAGGAGCAGCACTTTACTGGCAACAAACTTAGGGAGGGGTGCTGAGTGGCCCTGGCTCCAGGTCCCCTCTGGCTGTGTGCGCGCCGCTTCGTTCCTGTCTGCCAGTGTTGTATCGGGTGTTCATTAAAACGTCTCTCTGGATATACGCGTGCCGGTGTGAGGCTGTTCTCTTCTTAGCAGATGAGGCCACAGTTGAACATTCGCCCCCAGTCCTTAATTTCTTAACTTCAGAGTTTCAAGAGGCCTGATCAACGGGAGAGCCATCTCTGGGGACAGTGTTCCTTGCCGGTTCTGTGCTCCGTCCACACAGCTGGCTACTTTCTACCCATTTTCATCCCTCTACTTCCCTAACTGAAAATTTCTTTAAGCCCATGTCAGCATTAGTCTGAATTGGCAAAACCCGCAGCAGTAAATTTTTCCTATCATCACCCATCGGCAACCTTTTCTGAGGTTGGCAGGGGCAGGGCAGGGCCCAGATCTAGGGGCCGGCGCCCACAGAGCAGGTGTGGGATTGGATTACTGGTGGCCCAGAACAGCACGGTTGGAAGATGCCACTGCCAGTGTTATCGGTGAACACTAACTAACTAGGTGGATGGGAAGTGCCACCGCCTTCCGGGAGACCTGTTGCTTGCCCAGCCTAGGGAAGAGAGGTCTGCGAGTGGGGTCTGCTAGGTGACTGTTGGCGGCTGGGTGACTGCTGCCTGGGGTGGAGGCAGGAAGTTCTTGGGCCTCGAACAAACCATGGCCAGAACCTCGGGTGCTGGGCAGATGCGGGGACAGAAGGTGAGAGACCCTCTGCATGTTGGATTCCAGAAAGCCATGACTGGGCTCCTGGCCCCCTTCCCGTCTCCCTCTAACCTCCAGCAAAATTCCACTGCAAGCCAGTTTTCTTCTGCCTACCAACCTAAGAAAATCCTCCAACCTTCCATTAAAAGAACGTAAAGAGACAAAAAGGAGAGTTACTTGGCAATGTCGCTGGGGTGTGCTTGGGGTAGACCCTGAAAAGCAAAAGCAAAAACAAATAACACAAAACAAACAAACAAACAAACAAAACCGGTGTTTGTGCCCATACCTCTTTTACAAATCTCATTGCAGTGTGTCACTAAGTTTTGACATATTTTAGGTAGCCGCCCTCAATGCTGGGGCTCAGTTAATTGGAGAGTTTGTCTAGCTTTCCCGTGGATTTTCCACTCTACAGTTTTAGGTGGCAGAAAGAGAAAAGATGATATGGGGGGTCAGAGATTAGGGGAGAATCTGGAGTCTGCCTTCTCTGTCTGTCCACTTTCCAACTAGCCGGTGCCTGAAGCCCCGCTGGGAGCCTAGCTTTGGGGGTCTACAAACATTTGACCCGAAGAAAGAGTCTCTGTCTCTTCAAGAAAGTATTGCCTCTTCCTTCCAGATCAGCCAGAATGGTTCCTGTAATTTTTAGTGGTGCCAATGGTCCCAATTCTGGGTCCCTTGTCTCCGCACCCCAAAAGGAAGCAAACAAGTAGTGGACCACCGCCATTTCCAGGACCCTTCCTGCACCCAGCCCCTGCCGGGTACCCTTTCTACCTAGGTGGAGTAAACTGATTGTTTCATGTTTAGAGAAAAGAGGGAGAGGCAGGAAGGCAAAGTGAAGTGCACGGTGATTGTGTTGAAGTTCTTGTTTCAGAAAGGACCCTGGTGCCCCAAGGAAGCTGTGCACAGTGTGAAGGAAGGATTCGACAAAATAAGTGAAGGGGGAAGCTCTGATCCTAATGGTGGAGGAGGACTGTCCCCAGTTAGATACCTCCTCTGTTTCCAGATCTTCCAACTCAGATGGGATCTGACTGCACTGTGGAGCATATATCCCCAATGAGCAGATGCTGCCAGACCTGGGACCTGGCAGAACACTCCTGACACACCTCTGGGACTCTGGAGTAGGAGGAACCAGCCCCCAGCTTCCTGCTTTACACCAGGAGCAGCTTATTATTATCACATGCCCAAACAGGCCTGCTTAAAAGCTCCTGTGTTTATTTTGGACGTGTTGTTAGGGGTCAGGTCACTAACAAAATACGGAGTTTATATTAAGCTGGTATAAAGATAGTACTTAAATGTGTGTTACTTTGGTAGCTCTCAGTTGAGTATGTGGTCTCTTCTGAGCTCACGGGCAGCTGCCCTCTACATATTAGACAACAGAAAATTAATTTGAGACGTAGTTGAGATGAAAGAAGAAATAATGTTAATTTATAACCTTCTTGGGTTATAGGTGTGATTTAAAAAAAAAAATACTTTCTAATGTAGGCCAGGCACTGGGGACAGGACACTCACTTGTCCTCCTGAGTGCCAAGGTGGTAGAAAAGGCTGCAATTATTCAGCTATGCCTCACTTAACTGAACTAACAGAACCCACAAGAAAGAGGGGTGGGGGAAAGCAGCAAGAGAGGGGAGGTTAGTGTAGCTGTCCTTGTCCTTACAGAGAGGAAGAAAATAACTTGGACCAATCGATTTTACTTTATTCCCCTAAAAAAACAATAAAAATAAAAAATGAAAAAACGGAGGTACAGGCTGAGAGAGAAGGAAGCCCCATTTAGCTGTGGTCTCAAGGAAAGCAGGCCCTCCTGCAAGGGCCCGTTGGCACAGTTGGCATCTGGCACTTAGGAAGTCTGTCAGCCGGGCTGGCTTGTGGTCAATTATCTCCTTAAGTAATCTGGCATTAGTCCAGCCAGGGAGGACAACTAGTTGCATTCCCAGGAATCGGAGCCAGTTAACTGAAAGTGGCACCGCTGAATTCCAAACATCTTTCCACAGGGGGGGGGTTGGAAGGCTCAACACATCTCCTCCTGGGACTCAAAGGTGATGTTTGCCAGCTTGGCACCAGTACAGGAGCCAGAGGAGAGTATGGCAATAGAACTCCCTAGGAGAAGGATCATGGATCATCAAAGCCACAGATTCTCCTTCAATTCCATTCACCTGCCCAAACTGCCAGTCCCAAAGTACACAAAATAATAGGGAGCTTCCACACAAAAGAGTCTTCATTCCCCAGTGGGAGGAAGGATAGTTGGGGGGCATGCTCATCCCTGCCTTGGGTGGTAGCATTTGTGATGGCAAGATTGCTGTGTGTGTTGTTCTGTGCCCTGCACAGGATGCAGGGGCACGGTGGAGTCAGTGTTGAAATGGGAAACTAAAAAACAATTACAAAAACCAGGGATAACTTTTGTCAGGGGTTTAAGGGCAGAGTGGGGATCCAAATGCAGATGGTAAGTCCTTGAATTCTGGAGGACAAAACAATCTTTTCAAGTTCGACGTTCCCATGTTGCTCATTCAAAGTATTTCCATTAATATTATCTTTCCAAGTTCAAGTGCTACCTCATGCCCTTTGGGGGAGATTGAAGGGTTCGGCTTGGGTTTTGAATTCAGTGTTAAACCATTGTTTAAATGGCACAAGTTTGGCGGAACTCCAGATCCACTCTGTCCTAAGCACTTTCCCCTCTAACTATCCCCTGTGTGTTTTAAAGGAAATTGAAGCCACATGTTGCTCTTTCCTCTTTGCATCCAAATGCAGTTTTACTGAATTTTAGCATGGTCCGTGAAATTCAAATTCTGAGTTTAAATCCATAATACGTTCCCATGATCTACACAAGTCACATGATATGCTCACATATCATCATGCAGAAAATAAAGCATGTGAAAACTGAAGTCGTATTTTTACAGAAATATTTTGGTAAACTAAAGAAAGCCATGAAGAAAATGCCATTATCAAGGAGCATTTTATAAAATTATCAAAAAAAAATTCAGAAAATGTAACTTAATAACCCATGAAAATATTTAAATAATATTGCGAAGAAGATATTTTACTTGTGTTTAATTTGATCCAAATAGTTCTTCCCTGCCACAAGTAACAGTCTTTTGTGCACATGGGACACCCAGGCTGTGCTCATGAGTCACAGACCCCATTATGGAGGCATCGTTTTTACCATGCATTAGAATGTGTTTTCCCATCAGAACAGCCAGTCTTGTCAGCACCTTCCCAGGGCAGCATGTTTTTACTGTTGCTGCAGATGGATGTTTAAAAAGGAGGGAGCTGGAGAGAGGAGAGGCAGGCCTGGCTGAGCTGCAGTCAACCCAGAAAGGGCTTATAAATATGAAACACAGAGACGAAAAATGGAAGGAAGGGGAGAAAGGAGGGAGGGAGGGAGGGAGGGAGGGAGGGAGGGAGGAGAAGGAGGGAGGAAGGAAGGATAAGGAAGGGAGGAGGAAAGGAGGGAGAGGGAGGGAAAGAGGAGGGAGGGAGGGAGGGAGGAAGGAGGGAGGGAGGGAGAGGCACACTGTGATTGCTACTAGCAAAGCAAAAACACAATTAAGAATTATTTTCTAACTTACACTTTGGTTTCGTTTCCCCTGTTGAGAAATCACAGACCAACTCTTTAAGGTATGTGACATTTTCTGTGATGCCGCTGACCTGACATGGTCTTGCCATAAAAACATTTTTCTATATCCTTTTCAAATGCTGCTTTAGTTGGACAGTATAGTGCTTATATAATTTTCAGCTTCACTTCCTGCCTAAAAGGACCAGGCCTCGGTGCTCATCCAACATTTATGTGACATTAAACTTACTGCAGTTCATTTTGTAGGATAAAACTAAGTCCCTGCAGGGAAATACTTAATAAGCAACGATGTTCACATACTATGGTATCCAGGATATCATTAGTGATGTTTTATAAAATTTTGTTCCCAATAACAAATGTTTATGAAATCCTATAGAAGGAAAAAGGTCTTCAATATGATCTCAACCATATAATACACATCAAAAAATTAAAGAAGAGAAGAATACACCAAATATGAATAGCTGGTCATTTAGGGCTGATGAAACGCCATCTTATTTTCATTTGTTAAAGATTGGTTAGATTGTCTACTCTCATGATGCTTTAGGTTTAGAATAAGAGGAAGCATAATTAAAAAAAAATCTAGGCTGTATAATAGGTATTTCAACAAAATAGCAATTATGTTGTTTGAGAAAGAGTCCCATTGTGCTGCCCAGCCTTTGCTTGAACTCGTGGTCTTCTTGCCTCGGCTCCCCACGTATTGACATTATAGCAGTGTACCACCACAACCAGGCCAGTGACATTTTAAAATGTAAGTCTGACCTGGTGATGTAGGCCTAGGATCCCAGCTACTTAAGAGTCAGAGGCAAGAGTACAGAACCTTTAAGGCCTGCCTGGGCTACAGATATAGTTCAAGGCCAGCCTAAGTAACTTAGTGAGACCCTGTCTCCAAAACTATCTTCAGTGTGAGGGGAGGGATGAAGAATTAGCTGATGGAAATGTACTTTTTGCTGAAGAGTAGGGGCTGGAGAGATGGCTCAGTGGGTATTTGTATGATTTATATTATTACCAATATTTTATTTTTCTGAGACAACCTCCTGTTATGTGACTCAAGCTGGCCTTAAATACAGTCTTTCTGCCTCAGCCTCGAGTGGAGGATTACGTGATGGCCCATGCCCCACTCCTGGAAAACTATTTTAACTATGCGCATACACCTGGGACCCCACAAATGAGAGTCAAAAGAGGGAAAAGCCCAGCAAGCAGTTCAGGAGCAAAGGCCACCTTGTTTTGAGACATTTCAGCTGAAGCATCATCTTGGGAAGCCCTCAGAGTAGGAGCTAGCCTGCCACAATGTCTCTCATGCCAACGTCTGGTCTCTCCTCAACTAACGTACTTCATCTCCTGGGTTGATAAGAGTCCCAGGAAGGGGCTCATGACAATGCTGTTCCTTCTGGAGAGCCTGTCTTTAGATAGGAGAATTGGGCCCTTCCCTGTTCTCCATGGAGCAAAGGCAATAGATAGGAGGGCTCAAGACCGTGCAGACCTAGGTTCTTCAGTTCAACGCACTGGAGAGGCTAAAATGCTGCCCTGTGAGCTTCCTGTTCTGAGCTCAAGTAATTTAATTGTCTGGACTAGATTTGTTCATGACAATGAGATCTAGGGTGAACTCCAGCAAAGCCTCTCTGTCTCTCTGTCTCTGTCTGTCTGTCTTCTCTTTCTCTTCTTATACACACACACACACACACACACACACACACACACACACACACACACACACCAAACAAACAAACAAACAAACAAACAAACAAATGAAAAACAGAGAATTGAAATTTTTCTATCCGGAATACTGTTTTGCCCCTGTCTCCACCTCTTTTCTCACTGAAGACACACTCAAAGTCAGTGAAGGGTAGCCTGCGCAGAAAACTTCAAATGGGACAAAAGCTACTGTGTGGTTCATGCTCTGATGCCAGGGAAGGAGGAGGGTCATGGGAAGCCAGGAAGTTAAAGAGATTTTGAGGATTCACGGTTAGCTAAGACATACTTTATTGACTCCAAACCTGGGCACATGCTGGCACACACAGGCATGTAGCACACCGCTGCCTGGTGGTAGGTACACAGGCCTATGGACAGACTCACTGGCAGGCTGCTGAAGTCAAAGGCAAATGCCCTTGACTCAAGACCATATTTATACAGAATCACACAAAAGTGGCTCTCTGACAAAATAGTTATACAACAGATTCCATGACTATTTTCTGGGGCCCTGGATATCCATTACCAGCCATTTTATGTTGACTCATAGTTCCCCACATACACACATAGTGTCCAGGGCCAGCCATTTTTTAGCTGACTCCTATGAGATACCCATACCATTGCCACTTAGCATAATCATAAATTGGCACTTGTGACCTTCTGTTGTTCCTTATAGATGCTCAGTGAAGATGCATTCATTCCTTAGCTAAGTGGCTGCCACTGGGACATGTTTAGTTTTTAGAACTAACATAACATTAAAAAAAATCAAATCAGGGATCTCGTTCAGAACAACCACCTAACAGCACACCTGGTTCTCCAGAATGACTAATTTTGTAGAACCTGAGATGAATCCTCAAATATCTGGACCAAGTTTGTACAACCTGATTAGTCCATTAAAAACAAACAAACACAATAAAGCATCCCTGAGAGAGTTCTTTTCTTAAGATTTATTTTTTGTATCTTAAATTCTGTGTGTATGTCTGCATGTGAGTTTAAGTGCCCACAGAAGCCAGAGGAGTTGGATCCCCCACAAGCTGGAGTTATAGATGGTCGTGAGCTGCCTGATGTGGTTGCTGGGAATTGAACTCACATCCTCTGGAAGAGCAGTAACATGTCTTAACTGCTGAGACATCTCTCCAGCCTTCTGACAAAATTCTTAGCAAGTTGATTTAGGATAAACAATAGCCACATTTAGCCTTGTCAGCAACCTGCAAATAAATCTACCACACACACAAAAAAAAAAACCCTTCATTTGATGTTCAAAATTACATGGTAGGGAGAATTCAGTTTTTCCAATATTTAGGAATTGTCTTAGTTGTTATTTCTATTGCTGTGGTAAAACACCATGACCAAAGGCAACTTGGGAAGGAAAGGGTTTGTATCTGTTTAGGATTTATAGTTTATTATGGAGGGAAGTCAGAGCAGGCACTCAAGGCAGGAACTAAAGCAGAAGCCATGGAAGAATGCTGGATACTGGCTTGCTCCCTATGGCTTGCTCAGTCTACTTTCACATGTTACCTAATACTACTTGCTCAGGCCTGGCACTGTGATCAGTAGGCTGGACCCTCCTCTCTCAATCCTTAATCAAGAAAATCTTCCACAGACTTGCCCATTGTAGTGGTTTAAAAGAAAATGGCCCCCAGAGGGAGCCACACTATTAGGAGGTGTGGCCTTGTTGGAGGAAGTGTATCACTGTGGGGGGCAGGTTTGGAAGTTTCTTTCTCTCAAGCTTCCCTCAGTGTGACAGGCAGTTGACTTCCTGTTGCCTGCAAGCTGTAGCACTCTCAACTCCAGCACCATGTCTGCCTGCATGCTGCCATGCTCCCCTTCATGATCGTAATGGACTGAACCTCTGAAACTGTGAGTTACCCTCAATTAAGTGTTTTCCTTTATAAGAGTTGCCATGGTCATGGTGTCCCTTCACAGCAATAGGAAACCTAACTAAGACAGAAGTTAGTACCAGGGATTGTGGTATAGCTGTGACAGGCCTGACCATGTGTTTGTTTGAAGGAATCTGGACTTTGGTACTTTGGGTTATGAAAGCACTGGAATGCTTTAAGCACTGCTTAATGGGCCACACTAGTAGGTGGGTGAAAGACAGTGGTACCAAGAGTGCTTTGAACTGTCTGGGGGTCACTCAAGAGGTTTCAGAGAAGAATTTTAGTGTGTTGCTCAGAGATCGTTCTTGTGATATTTTGGTGAAGGAAGTGGCTGCATTTTGTCCTTGTCCAAAGAGTCTACCTGAGGTTAAAGTGAAAAGTTTTATATTTAATTAATTAATTAATTCCGTTGACAGAAGAAATCTCAAAACAGCCTAGTATAGACTCTGTCATGTGGATATTAGTGGTAACTCTAATGAAGATATACAATGAAAAGGAGCAAGCTGAGCAAGGAAAAATATTTGAGAAAAGAGCACCATAAAGCAGAATGGAGCTAAATTCATTGTTCAAGGAGATAAGCAGATTACGAAATGGAATAAAGGAAAAGATGACCTAGGGGCAAGATCCCACCCAGCTAAGTTTCCAACCTGTGGAAAGGAATTAGAAAAGTTTAGAGCTGGGCGTGGTGACATACAAGTTTAATTCCAGCATTGTGAAGGCAGAGGCTGGCAGATCTTTGAGGTTGAGCCCAGCCTGGTCTAAAGATCAAGTTCAAGGACAGCCAAGCTTAGGCAGTAAAGGAAAACAGAAAGCTGGTTAAACAAGGGAGCCATGCTCCAGCCCAGTAAGCAGTGAAATTTGGCAGCTTTGGCCTTGTGGTTCTAGCTTTAGAGTTAAGGTTAGAAGTAACAGATTATAGAAGTTGCCTCTATGCCTAAGGACTGCCACTGAGGCCAGGCATGTGTCAGGAGTGTCCCTGAATGAAGGCCCAGTAGAGAGGCCATTGTGTGAAGCTGTGAAGTTGAAGCCTGGATTGCCTTGGAGAACCCCAGATGTTAGAGATGCCAGAGTTGTGGAATATCTGCCGAGGAGAGCTGTTAACAGGGAATGGAACCAGCCCAAGAGAAAGAAGTTTGTTGCAGTCAACAAAGCTGACTCCTTTTGATTAGGTTCAAGGTCCTAGCTCATGGAATGGTAACCTACATTTAGGGTGGGTTTCCCACCTAGTTAATTAATCCAGAAAATCAGACACACCCAACCCAGAGGCTTGTCTCTTTGTTATTCTGGATCTTGTCATGTAGTCTTTATTAACAATCACAAGTGACAAATGTGAGGTGAGGTGGCAGAACTCCAATGCTAACAATGCTATGGGTTTGATAACCTTGGATCCAACCCTGTGTATTGATGTGCCAAGAAAGAATGGGAAGGAAGAAGCAGTAGAGGAGTTCCCATATCTCCACCATGAAAAGATGCAGGGTTATATAGTTATAATACACAAGACAGGAAGGAATAGGAGATAGTAAAGAGAAACAGCTAAGGAAGTTTGCTGTGGGATAATCCTCTTATACCTTGTAAAGATTTGTCACTCAAACTGATTTAATAAAATGCTGATTGGCCAGTAGCCTGGCAGGAAGTATTGGTGGGGTGACCAAACTAACAGTTCGGGAAGAGGAAGGGCAGAGTCAGAGAGTTGCCAGCCAGACTCAGAGGAAGCAAGATGAGAATGCCATATTGAGAAAAGGTACTAAGCCACGTGGCTAAACATAGATAAGTATTATGGGTTAATTTAAGTCTAACAGCTGTTTAGTAATAAGCCTGAGCTACCAGCCGAGTATTTATAATTAATATAAGCTTCTGAGTGATTATTTGGAAGTAGCTGTGGTACAAGGCAGAACAGAGAAAAGCCTCCGGTTACAGAAGTTCTACTACATAGCTCTTTTTTTTTTTTTTTTTTTTTTTATGATGGAAGATACACCTTTAAAGGTAAAGAAGGCACCAAATCTCTCTCTCTCTCTCTCTCTCTCTCTCTCTCTCTCTCGTGTGTGTGTGTGTGTGTGTGTGTGTGTGTGTGTGTGTGTGTGTGTTAGCGGAAGAATTGGTTCTCAGTCATTGATACTAAGTATAAATTTCTGCAGTCAGGTATTTCCTTTAACTTTCAAAAATTATTGCTAATTTTCAAGAGATTTATGATAGGTACTTAAATAATTCAGGTCTGTTCACTTAAGTAAACATAAAGCTCCATTTTCTACTCTTTTCAAATGGAGAAAGTGTTTTTTTCCTCAAATAATTTAAAATATCCTTCCTAAGCCAGACGGTGGTGGCACACACCTTTAATTCCAGCAGTCTGGAGTCAGAGGAAGGCAGATCTCCAAATTTGGGGCTAGCCCGGTCTATGGAGTGAAGGATATATATATATACACACATACATATATATATATATCCTTTCTAATAATAGCATGATATGGATATATTTTATTTGCCTCAAGAGCTGTGTTCCTGAAATATAAATCACCTTTTTATAATTCAAATGGAATAGTGATCGTCCCTGAGCCCCCATTATGTAAAGAAATTAGCACGCGTGTTAAAAACATAGGATGCATAGATCATACCCTGCCTCCAGTAAAAGCACAAGTAAGTAGCAAGGAAACACACAACAGCAGGCCGGGACGAGCGGCTGCCTGAACAGTCCAGAGTCACAGTGCTGGGAAGGGGTGCAGCCCTTGATTCCGGGCTTCCCCAGCCTTAGTTATCATCGGATCCTCTTTTATTTTATCACTTGATGGAGTCTCATCCTCCCCTCTGCCTGGCAGTCAGGGGGAACCATCTGTCCTGTATTTAGATGGCTACTTCTTAGCTCGAGGATTAGCACTGCACTTTGGGGTTCTTTGGGTGGGCTCAAATCTACCTAGGTAAACTGATTAATTTTACTCACCAGTTTGAAGGGCCCACAGCTGTCTTCACAGTTAAATGAGGATTTACAGACATGCTGGCCTCCCTGGTGGCAGAGACTTCCGAGCTCCCTGGAGTAGGTGCTTTGGCCAGGGAGGATGGAATTAGCAATAACCCACAAGGCCACGCCCCCTGAGATTTCCACAAAATGTGGATCCAGGGGGAAATCGTGGAAGGTAAATTAAGTGGAGGACTTCTGTTTCTTGTTTTCTTCCAGCTCTTATTTGAAGAAATTTGTGTTCTTTAACATGCACAGCTGTGGAGTCTCTCAGGGAGTTTCTCTCGTTCTTTTTAATTTTTGCACATCAGCCAAAAACCAAGATCTAAGCACCGACTGTGGTGTGCGAGGCCCACAGACGATCTGAGTAGGTTTACCAGAGGACGCGAGCCTAGGAACTGCTGAGGCTCCAAGGTGGGGTGCTGACAGCGAGGCTGTGCCACGGTAGCACGGTGAGGGAAATGGCGGAACGGGTGTGATGAGGGACTGTTTGCAGTGGCTTTGTTGTTTCTGTCTGTTTACCTCTCGCCGTGGCTCCGTTTGTACTCACTGGTGAAGTTAGCAGACCTCCAGTCATCTCAGCGATGCCGGCGAAATACATCTTTGTTGTATAAAAGAAAAATCAGAAGACAAACCAGATTCAATTTTGAGCTCCCTCTTTCTAGCTGTATGTTCCTGGCCAAATGACTTAGTCCTTTTATTTATTTATTTTTTTGTTAAGTTTCTCCAAATAAGCTGTGTAATTTACTCTCTTTTAAATATTAATAGTGAAAGAAATGTAGCAAAGTGCTTGTTGCGGACTGGTCACTATTCTAAGCATGTCTGTGTAAAACCGCTTGACTCTCCACAAATCATTAGAAATCTGGTCGCCATGTTATATTTAATGTGTACAAAAATGAAGGCGGGGAGTTGGATACCATGTCTAGATCCCATCACTTGTGGCTGAATTGGGATTTAACTAGAAAGATGGGGGGGGGTACTAAAAGTCTGCAACTCAATTTATGCTTCAATATTCCCCTCTGAATCTGCATTTGTGGAGTCTTGGAGGGTAAGAGAACCAAGCCTGAGTTCCATCACCTGGCAAGGTGAAAGGAGAGTATCAACTTCAGCAAGTTGTCCTCTGACCTCTAAATGTATGTACACACACACACACACACACACACACACACACACTCACACTTATGTGCATACACACTAAAATGTAATAAAATTAAAAATTCTATCAGGAAAACATGAAGAAGAGTATATTTATAAACTGTATTACACTAGGCCTCACAAAAAGCAATTCGGTGTGTGCAGATGTCTGTGTCACATACACACATGTGTGCAAGTGCCCCATAGGACAAAAAGGCATCAAATCCCTTGGAGCTGGAGTTACAGGCTGTTGTCAGCCACTTGATATGGACACTGGGAAATGAATTCAGGTCCTCTAGAAGGGCAGAGGAGACTCTTCTGAACCATATCTCTAGCTATCCCAAATGTAAATATTTTAGCATATTTTTATTAACAAGGAATGCATAGTTCATACCTTTGAATGACACCCTAGCCTTCATGCTCATGCCTTCCCAGTCTAGTTCTCTCTCTCTCTCTCTCTCTCTCTCTCTCTCTCTCTCTCTCTCTCTGTGTGTGTGTGTGTGTGTATGTGTGCATCCATTCACTTTCCTCCCCCGCCTTTCCCTTTCTTCCTCTCATTCTTTCCTTCATACTGGAGGCTGAACCAAAGCTTCATGTTCATGCATGTTAGGCAAGTGCTATAACACAAAGCTGTAACCCAACCCTTATTTGTTTGTTTGTTTAGAAAATGGGATCTTCAGCCTCCTGAGCTCTCAGATTGTCACTGTACCTGGTCCTTGGTATTCTTACAGCATCTCCATGTATACCACCTCCTGTCTTTTCCTGTGTGTCTGCATGAGGTTCTGTGATGAGAAGAAACATGGTATGCCCCAGGCATGGAAAATCAATTCCATTTCCCACCCTTACCACATCCTTCAGGAACTTGACCCCCTCTCTGTGTTTCCTTTGTATGACTCTTCCTGCTGTGGGTTAGCAAGCCCAGATCTCTCTTGCTGTCAGACTTAACATCAGAAACTATTCATTTGTAGTCATAAAAACATCTCTTGTATTTCTGTCTTTCTTCCTTGCCCAGCTCCTTCCACCAGCCCAGCCTCAGACGCCATTTTGTTTAATCTCTTAGATGTGTTTGGTCCTCCTTAAAGCACTCTTTGCCCTTTGTTTTCATGATATTTGTTAATATAGTTTCCCTCCATTTCCTCCTTGTCCTTGCGGGTCCTCCTGGAAACACAAGACTGTCTGGTTTACCGCTCTGTGCTGTACGAACCACCTTATTATCTTCTCCATGTGGCTGTAGATTGTCACCTGTGTTGAGGGTCCAACTTCAAGACCCCTCCAGCTCCCACAAGCTCCCTTTCCCTCTTGATAGTCACATCTACACATGCAGCTGCCTCCTTGATACATAAACTGGTTTGCTATGAAAACTGTGCATTCATCATATTTGCCCAAATCTGCTGCTGCTGTATACCCCATTTTAATGGACAACAGTGCAAATTTCTGGGGTAGAAACCTAGATATTTCATCCTAGTCTGTGACTTCCCTAAGGCAAGAGTGGATCTGCTGTGTGTCCAGCATCTAGGACAAGGCTTATGTTCAGTGGGGATTCAACATTTATTTAAAGAATGAGTTGCCGGGCGGTGGTAGCGCATGCCTTTAATCCCAGCACTCGGGAGGCAGAGGCAGGCGGATCTCTGTGAGTTCGAGGCCAGCCTGGGCTACCAAGTGAGTTCCAGGAAAGGCGAAAAGCTACACAGAAAAACCCTCTCTCGGGGAAAAAAAAAAAGAATGAGTTAATTACTTCTTACTCAATACATCTTTTTTCAGTATTCAGATCAAGGGTCTGTGTATGCTGGACAAATGCTCTGCCACCTAGCTACACCCCCAGGCTTAAGTAATTCTGTAGCCACTGTTAGTTAACCACTGTTAAAACAACGCTACTAATAGCTTCACTATTAATTCCTTCTATCTCCCAGCTAAAACCTTTCTTTCTGCTATTGGTTAAAGCAAATATGACTAGATGTTCACTCTTGTCTTGTTATTTCTGTAGCCTTCAGCAATCTTAACATCTTAACATTGATCTTGATTGCAGCAAACACTCAAGTGTATTGATTTTTGACTGAAGTCATGAAGTTTATTTGCTAGAAGTCTATAAATTATCTAAAAGCTGACTTTTAACTGTATGTAACATTGCATGTAATCACTGGAGCATGTGGCAGCGTGAGGTTTCCTTAGCTTCTGAACTCGTCATTCATAGGTATTGTCCCCAACACTATTATGTAATGACCAGGCAACGATTCTGATGATGGGATTTACACACAAAAGATGGAGTTCCTACAGGAAAAGAAGAACGATGAAAGGAGATGGGAGAGGAAAGAACTACAAGGGAAAGAAGAGAAGAAACAACACAGAATCTGAATAGTGAAGAGTTGAGAGAGTCATGAGTTTATTTAGGTGGTGAGTGCCCTACAATGGCAGCCAGAACAGAGACGGCCACCACAACTTCTCCAGCTGGTGGATTGCTGCTAGGAGGATCCCAGGACTTAGACTCTGTTCAGCCAAAGTTTGTTGAGTTTCTACTGTGTGCGAAGAACTACAAGGGCAAATCTCCTGAGAGAGCTTAGTGTAGAGGGCTTTATTTGCCTCCCAGGAAGGATTCTCACCAACCTGAGGCCTGGCAGAATCTTTGAGAACAAGCCACGTCGCTCTACACAACTCTTGCTGAGTCCTGTTGGCCTCAACTCTTATCGGGAAGTGATGTCAGAAACTAGATCAAGTTCAGAGCTGTCTGCTCTCCCAAATGTACATTTTTAAAAGCTTTGCTAATTCTTCCCCTAGCACCAAATATGTTAAATTTGATAAACAGGAGTCTGCAGTGAGACGACGCTATCAATAATGCGGTTGTTTTTCACAAAGCACTCCATTACACTTGTCATTTGAAAATGAAAGGCACATTTTTGTGTGACATACAAAACAAATTGCTCCAGACGAATAAAGCACCTGGGTAACTGACGCCTTCAGCTGGCTGCCTTCAAGTCCTCTTTATTTCGTATGCAGTTTCTCTTCTATTTTTCTCATCCTTTTTAAAATGTAAATTTTACATCTTAACAAAACTTACAGGACATCTAGTTGTCAGAAAGCCCCTGGGATCATTTGAAACTCATGGTAGTCTTTGTCCACTGTGAGGTTTTAAGGGCTATGAATCTGTGTGGTCTTTTCCATGGCTTACAGCCACGGAGCAGAGAACAAGGTACCACATTTTCAGACACTGTGAATAATCCAGCTTCACCCAATCCCCAATCAGAAGGCAGTATGTGTTCTAAACACTGATCTCAGTTCTGAACCCACTGAAGTTTGGAAATACCTACTGACCTGAACAGCAGAAACACCTGAAGCCCTGAGGCGGAGTCCCTCTCTGAAGAAGAAAAACAGCAGGAATATTTCATGTGAAAGGAATTTTTCAGGGTGCATATCAGTTTTCCAAGCCCATGAGAGAGTTCACATTTACCTCCAGTTTGTCTTTTGAGTTCTATTTGGAGGAAGGGTGTCAAGAAAATTATAAACATTGCCAACCTGCTCACCTGGCAATAGCAGCACCAACCTCTGGAAGACAATGAGATCCCCTTGGCTAGGACCACAACACAACAATAACAACAGCTACCATGGCTAGGACCTGGACCACAACACAACAGTAACAACAACCACCATGGCTAGGACCTGGACCACAACACAACAATAACAACAGCTACCATGGCTAGGACCTGGACCACAACACAACAATAACAACGACCACCATGGCTAGGACCTGGACCACAACACAACAGTAACAACAACCAACAACAACAACTATAAGTGTTTACTGTGCTTGGCTGCTGCACTGAGCCTTTCATCTGGATTATTGAACTTCCCATCACATCACCCTGACTCTCCTGCTATTTGACAGAAGAGGAAATGGAGATTTCAAGCAGTGTCCGTCAGGGCCATGCAACAGTGACTGGTAGAAGTAGAGATCTGAACACATACTTTTTGTTTCAGTTTCAAATAATAGACTATTTGAGGCACAAAATTTCACAGCAAGCTTGAACAGAAAATAAGAGAGTTGTCTCTGCCCACTCACATACAAAATAATTCTGTACACGAGAGATACATTCATAATAATCAGTAAACCTGAGTCAGTAAATTATCCCTCAGAGTCCACAGCAGTCATGGTTTACCCTTTGTGGTGTATATTCTGTGGGTTTTGATAAATGTACTATGACATATGTCTACCATTATACAACAATACTAAATAATCTCACTGGCCTCAAATATCTTCTGTTTGCCTTATTCATCACTCTCTTCCCTTTAATGTTGGGCAGTTACTGATCTTTTCACTGTCTTCTTAGTTTCGTCTTGTCTAGACATCACCGAGTCAGAAGCATAGCGTGGCCTTTTCCCCAGGCTGGCTTCTTTTGCTCAATATTAAACCCTTAAGTTTCCTCCATATTTCTTTCATGATAACATCAAGACTCATTGATTTTTAGTGCTGAATAATATTCAGTTGTTAGGCTGTACCAGTGCTTATGTATCCCTTCACTTACTCGAGCACATCTTAGCTCCAAGTTTTGGTTATTAGAGATGATATGACTACCTCTGTATAATTTGTGTGTGTGTGTGTGTATGTGTGTGCATGTGTGTGTGTCTACATATCTTCAACACATCTGGATAAATATCAAGGAATAATATTGGGTCATATGACAAGAGGTTGGGGGCTAGGAACTGAGTCAGCAAAGTCCCTACCATACAGGCATTAGGATTTAAATTTGGGTCCCCAATACCCCCACATAAAAGCTGGACTACCCTCACCTATAACCCCAGCAGACAGACAGATCCCTGGAACTTATTGGCCAATAAGTGAGTTCCAGGTTCAGTGAGTGTCTATGTCTCAAAAAATAAAGTGGAAAACAATTAAGTAAAACAGATTAGATCAACCTATGGCTTCCAGATACTAGCGCACATATGCATTCAAACTTGCATACCTCTCTCTCTCTCTCTTTCTCTGTCTCTCTTCTCTGTCTCTGTCTCTGTCTCTCTCTCTCTGTCTCTCTCTCTCTCTCTCTCTGTCTCTCTGTCTCTCTCTCTCTCTCTCTCTCTCTCTCTCTCTCTCTCTCTCTCTCTCTCTCTCACACACACACACACACACACACAGTGTATATTTAATTTACTAAGAAATTGCCAAAAAGTCTTCCACACATCATTTTCTATTCCCATTGGTAAAATGAATGCATCCTTGTTGCTTTATATCCTCGCCAGCATTTGATTTGGGCCATTTTAATAGGGACACAGTTATATCTTATAATGGTTTAATTAGCAATTTGCAAATATTAAGCATTTTTTTCATATCCATATTGTGTCTTCTCTGATAAAGTCTCACTATTCAGGACATTTGGCTGTCTTTAAATTCAGTTCATTATTTGGTAAGCTTTAAATGTTCTATATATAAACATAGAAAAGTTGAAGAACTTTTTAAAAATAATATTTTCTATTAGGCTATGCCTTCTTATACTTTTGACAGTGTCCTTTACATGGTAAACGTTTCTAATTTTAATGAAGTTCTACTTATCAGTTATTTCTTTTCATGGATTTCACCTTTGATATTGTAACTAAATTCCATTGCCAAATACAAGGTCAATTAGGTTTTCTCCTATGTCATGTTTTAGAAGTCCTGGCATTTTTAATTTTCCAGTGAAGTCTATGATTCCTTGGGCAGGTTGTGGTGGTGGTGGTGGTGGTGGTGGTGGTGGTGGTGGTGGTGGTGTGTGTGTAAGGGGGCGTTTATCAGGTCAGCAAAGGGTACACAGTATTTTCTTTGTATATGGCTGTATCATTGACCCAGCACCATTTGTTGAAAATACTTCCTTTTCTCCATTATAATGCCCTGTTCTTTGTCAAAGACCATATTCATACAGCTGACTGTATTTGCACAGATGCATTTCTTGGTTTTCTGTTTTGTTCCATTGATGTTTTTGTTTGAGCTGCTGCTATCATTCTGCTCTGACTATTGTGCTGGCTGTTCTGGATTTTCACTTTTTCTATATAAACTTTAGAATAGGTTTGTCAACAATCTACAAAAGAACTTACTGGGATTTTGATTGTGATTGTGCTAAATCTACAAATCATGTTGGGAAGAACTACCATCTTGAGAATATTGGGTCTTTCTTCTCATGACCTTGGGGTGCTGTATTTTTCAAGTGGTTCTTAACTTGTTAGGGGTTTTTTAAATAAAAAATGTGTTAGATTTTGTCTAATACTTTTTCACCTATTGGTGTAATTGTATGATTATTTTTCTGTTGGGTATGATGAATTACAGTAATTGTTTTAAAATGTTGAACTGGGCTTGCATATCTTGGGTAAATTCTATTTGATGATGGCATATAAGTCTTTTAGTACATCAGTATACTTAGTATACCAACATTTTTTTTCAGTTTTTTATGTCTATGTTTATAAAATACATTGGTCAGAATTTCCTTGTAATAAATCTGTCTGATGTTGGTAAGGACGACCTCTTTTGATGAATGAGGAAAAAGTGTATCCTGCTTTTCTTTTCTGGAAGAACTTATAAAAAATTGATACAATTTCCAATTTATATTATGTTCCTTAAATATTTCTTAGAATTCACTAATGAAACTCTGAGACTGGTGCTTCTGTCTGGGAAAGCTGTTGGTTACTGATTCAAGTTCTTTAACAGTCACAAGCCTGCTCACATTGTCTGCTGCTTCTTTCTTGTACCAGTTTTATTTTATTTCAAGTAAGTGGCTCATGTCTTCTAGGTTATCAAATTTGGGACTACAGAGCTGGGTTTAGTTTTGCTTTTCCTTTCTATGCATATCCACAATAAGTAATATATTAGGGCATATGGTAATATTAGTGACCTTTTACTTACTCAAATGGTAGGCATTTAAGGGACAGTTACAGTTTTAAAGATTCTTTTTATTATTTCTAATTGCATGTATGTGGGGGAGTATGTTGCTGTGGATATTGTTCTATATAAATAAAACACTGATGGCCAGTGACCAGGCAGGAAGTAGGTTGCCAGGCAGGAAGTAGGTGGGACAAGGAGAGAGGAGAATTCTGGGAAGCGGAAGGCTGAGGGAAGAGACACTGCAGCCACCGCCAGAAGAACATGTAAAGACGCCGGTAAGCCACCAGCCACGTGGCAAGGTATAGATTTATAAAAATGGGTTAATTTAAGATATAAGAATAGTTAGCAAGAAGCCTGCCACGGCCATACAGTTTATAAGTGATATAAGCGTCTGAGTGATTATTTTATAAGTGGATTGTGGGGCTGGGGGCTTGGGGAACCTGGAGAAAAGCCCTCCAGCAACAAATGGCGCCCAACGGCTCGAGTTTCCACCTTAAACCTGATAATATTTAATAACCAATTCTAAACAGAGCCAAAAACAGGTTCCTGCTTCTTGTCTCATACGGGCAGCTAGACGCTGCAAAACGCGGGTTTGGACACTGGCGGGTTCCTGGCGTGTGCGTTTGACTGGCACTATGGCGGGAATGAGGCGTCTGCCAGCGGCACATTAAGCTGTGTGGTAGATTTAGTCTTTACTAGTATTTAAAAAAAAAAAAAAAGAGGTTTCTGGGCTACATGCTGCTTTGATAAAAGCGTAGACCTACTATTTCTGAGACTTGATGACTCCCAGAGCTGGCGGAAAACGTACCACTGCCATGTTGGGAAGCTGAAGTGGGCGGAGCCAGCAGCCACAGCGCCGTTTCAGTCTTAGAATGGTGCAGTTTAGGCCGGGCGTTGGTGGCGCACGCCTTTAATCCCAGCACTCGGGAGGCAGAGCCAGGCGGATCTCTGTGAGTTCGAGGCCAGCCTGGGCTACCAAGTGAGCTCCAGGAAAGGCGCAAAGCTACACAGAGAAACCCTGTCTCGAAAAACCAAAAAAAAAAAAAAAAAAAAAAAAAAAAAAAAAAAAAAAGAATGGTGCAGTTTAAAGCAATAGACTAAGGTAATATAAAAAATAAGCCACATAAAGATGGCTACCACACAGAGAATCTGGAATATGTTCTCTTTGATATTCGTAACTGAAGAAAAACATTTGATTACAAAAGCTGTTGAGTTATGCCAAAATGTATATTTTAAAGGTACCTTGACTTCAAAATTTGGATTTAAGGATATGTTACTTTGGAAAAGAGGTTTTGCTTTTGTTTCCACAGAAAGCCAGAGGCTATGGATTTGTTCCAGATTAAGATACATCAGGTTTCACCAGCCAAGACCCCCTGAAAGGTCTCCAATGACACCATGGCCCAGATGATCCAACATCCAGAGCGGTTTCAAGGCAACTGGTTCACACAATACAGCCTCAAGGACTACCCCATAGGCTTAAAATTTTCTATGCTTCCCCATAAGATACAGCGCCCCCCTCCAGCAGGAAGTAGTAAGAGATGCTACGCCCAAATTCCCAAATATACCAAGCTGGCTTTGGAGGTGGAATTGGCTCACTCCCCCTCTAAACCCAGACATTGCTTTAAAAAAAAATGGTTAATAGATTCTTGTGTCCCAAATCAGAAGAGCCCTCTGGTGTGGGACAGAGAAAAACCAATATTTTTATTTAAAACAGGTTGATTATAAATGTGATCTCTTTCTAAAAAAGAAAAGGGGATATGATATAGATAATATATAAGAGGATATAGAGATGATAAGATAAAAGGGTAGATTAATGAACCTACTTTTAAAGAACAACTTGCTTAAAATGTTTTACATTGATATAGATTTTAGTTTATGTTTAAAATGTTTTACATTGGTATAAATTTTAGTTAATTGATACAAACTTGAAGTTAATTTTGTTATACTTACATATATATTTCTATTCTTGTTTGAGGTATTATGTTTAACTCATTTAAAATTGTAATGGATAATTAAAAATAGATTAATAATCAGTCATCTATGATAATCATATTTGTAGCCATGTTAGTTAAGTCTTCTAGGTATACATAGATATATTTCAGATAGATAGGTAATCTTTAAACACTTCATAGACCTGGAGAATATGGCATTTAAATAACTTAGAATTCTGTTGACATGAGACACAATTGCTCCTGGCTGCACCAATTGATCCTGAGAGAATGTTGGGCTTCTAAGACATTTCCATTTGGAATTTTGTCTTTTGGCACAAAATGGCCTACTGGGCAAAGAACTGCCCTTGCCTTGATGGCTGACAGTACAAATGCAATGCTGTCCTTTCTGGACAAGCGGGACACAAGGAAAGCGACCACTGTACTCTGCCAAGACAGGGTAAGATGGTCTTTCAGAAATCCTGCTTCTGAAAATGATCTGTCAGATACTCTAGGCCTGTAGCCAATTTGAATGCACCAACAATGCTGAGAAACATTAGGTGACTGTCCAGGCTGGCAGCTGTCTTGGTCTACTTTTGCAAGATTCCCGAAAGTTGCTTGCATCCATCTACCATTTCTCAGGTACCATTATGTTCCTTCTCAGGTCTTTGATGTGATTAAAAACTAGATAGTTGTAATTTCCTCAGTTATGATAAAAGATAGGTTAGATATAAAACCTTAAACTCACAAATATAAGATAGATAGGACATCTTCTTTAATATTGTAACTATAATTCTTGCTCGGTAATTGTTTTGTTATATATAATTTTACCATGTTAAAGTTAAAACCTTCCTTTTAAAAAAAAAAAAAAGAAAAAAGGGGAAGTGCTGTGGATATTGTTCTATATAAATAAAACACTGATGGCCAGTGACCAGGCAGGAAGTAGGTTGCCAGGCAGGAAGTAGGTGGGACAAGGAGAGAGGAGAATTCTGAGAAGCGGAAGGCTGAGGGAAGAGACACTGCAGCCACTGCCAGAAGAACATGTAAAGACGCCGGTAAGCCACCAGCCACGTGGCAAGGTATAGATTTATAAAAATGGGTTAATTTAAGATATAAGAATAGTTAGCAAGAAGCCTGCCACGGCCATACAGTTTATAAGTGATATAAGCGTCTGAGTGATTATTTTATAAGTGGATTGTGGGGCTGGGGGCTTGGGGAACCTGGAGAAAAGCCCTCCAGCAACAGTATGTACTTGTGAATACAAGTGCCTGCAGAAGCCAGAGGCACCAGGATCTCCTAGAACTAGAGTTGTCTGTAGTTGGGAGCCTCTTCACATGGGAACTAGGAACCAAACTCAAGTTCTGCAAAAGCAGAACACACCCCTAACCACTGAGTCACCTCTCCAGCCCTGGTGGGGATTGTCTTTACTGCTCACTATTACTGTGCTGTCATAATGGGCCTACTCTTTGATTGAGATTATTTTTGCAGACAATATTTTAATTTCAAAGGCTTACTGAGGACAAAGACTAATGCCCCAATATTGGTCTAGCTAAGGAAAACAACACCTCAACCCTACTGAAGCAAGCAAGCATAAGTAACAGCATAACATGTGGGTTCCATGTGACTTGGGCTGTACACACACTTCTCATCTAATAATGCACTTGGCAGTCTGAAACCATTTATGTTCTATGTACATACTTCTCTCTCTGGACAATGGTACTAGCAACCTAAGACCTATGCCTGCTTGTACCAAATTGCACATACACCAAACTCTGAAAAACAGAGTATGTTTCTCTCCCTTTAACAACAGTCAAACTTAGATTCTATTTAGTTGTGCCCTAGTTTGTCCAGGTATGAAGGTAGGGGGACCAATTCAACTTAAACCTAATTGGGGAGTATTCACAATAAGGAGGACTGTGTCCTCAAAGTGAACTTTTAGGGAGGATCTCCTATTTACCATCTTATACTTGTGCATAACTGGGCATGCGTATGGTTATAATCAAATGCATGCATTATGAGAAGGGATATGTGTGGTAGAGAAATGGTCTATAACTAAAATCTGTCAATCAAAGTGGAGATAAACACAAACTACATGCCTTAGCAAACAAATTCCTCCTTCTCTTGAATCTCATAAAAGGAAACTCCAACCAATAATTGGGGCTCTTGAGTTCCCTAACTTGTTACTTTTGAAAGCTCATTTCTTTCTGATCTCTACTATTCCTTTGCTCTGAATAAAGTGTTCTTGCTACCTTGAAATTTGTGTGCACCTTTATTTAATTCTTGAATAGGTAACAACAACTTGGAAACTCCTGGATCAGGCTCTCACATAACTTGGTCCCTTCTGATCATTGCAAACACTTTCTCTGAAAGATTGAAAATAAACAAGTCCACTCAGCAATGTAACCCCAAATGCATAAATTCCAGCAAAATAACACAAGTTACATAAAAAAACAAGGCAATATAACTTATACAAAAATTACTAATTCTATAGTGATGGCCTCCAGTGAGAGTGAATTAGATGAAACTCTAGACAATAAACTCAAATAGATGTTTGTATGATCAAGAAGTCAAGAAAGATGATACTAATACATTGCTCAATAAATTCAAGAAAATACAAACAGCTGCATGAAATAAGCCAACACAGGATTTGAAAGAAAAATTCAATAAATAGAAATACTGAAGAAAAATCAAATTGAAGTACTGGAAATGAAAACCACAACAATTCAAATAAAAACTCTATGGAAAGCCTCAGCAATAGAATGGACCAAAGGGAAGACAGAATATCAGAGCTTAAAAACAAGGTAGAGGAATTGGAACATTCAAACAAGAACAAAGATAAAGTAATAAGAAAGTATGAATGGTACTTTCAAGACGTATGCAACACTATGAAAAGACCAAATCTAAGAACCATGGCCATAGAAGAATTTCATTTGAAAGGCATACAAAGCATTTTCAATAAAATCATGGCAGAAAATTTCCCAAAATTGGGGACACAGAAAATAACCTCCTCACATTATACCATAGTCAAAACACCTAGTATACACAGTTAAGAAAGAATATTAGAAGCAGTAAAAGGGAAATACCAAGTTACACATAAAACTACAATCCCAGCAGAAAATTGTGGTGGTATTGTGTTCCCCAAAATATTATGCACCTTAATAAACTTATCTGGGGTCAGAGACAGGACAGTCACTAGATACAAAGGCTAGAAAATGGTGGCACTCACACCTTTAATCCTAGCATTCCAGAGGCAGAAATCCCTCTGGATCTCTGTGAGTTCATGGCCACACTGGAAACAGCCAGGCATGGTGACACACGCCTTTAATCCCAGAAAGTGAGCCTTTAATCCCAGAGTGTGAGACAGAAAGCAGAAAGGCATATAAGACGTGAAGATCAGGAACTAGAAGCATTTGGCTGGTTAAGCATTTGGCTGGTTAAGAGTCATTCGGATATAAGGACACAGGGGCTTCTAGTCTGAGGAAACAAGATCATATGAAAAGTTGGCCAGGTGAGGTTAGCTGTGGTTTATTCTGATTCTCTGATCTTCCGGAATTCACCCCGATACCTGGCACAGGTATTGATTTTATTAATAAGAACTTTTTAAAATTCCTGCTATAGAAAATTGAAGTGCTAAGAGAGCTTGAAATGGTGTGTTCAAGTTCTGAAAGACAACTGCCAACAAAGACTATACCTAGAAAACCTGTTGTCGTGATTGAAGATGAAGAACAGCTCCCCAGAGTAAAATCAGACCAAAGACCACTAGGCCAGATCTACAGAAGATACTTGGAGGATTCCTTTGAACTGATGAAGGATAAACACATTCATGAAGCCATAGCAAAGAATAAACCATGCTAGAATAATAGCTAAGCAGGAGAGTAATAGGAAGACACTAGACACTACAAATTCAACAGAATGGCAGGAATTAACACACCACTTTCAATAGTAAACCCACAGTCTCTAATCCACAGACTAGCAGATTGGATTGCAAAAGAGTATCCATTTGTTGTCTCCAAGAACTATACCTCACCAAAAGGAACAGATGGAACCTAGGGTGAGACAAAGGGAAGAGGTATTCTAAGTAGCGGAATCAGGAAAAAAGCAGGTGTCACTGTTTGAGTATCTGACAGAATAGACTTGAAAAAAAAAAACTAGGTAGAAGAGTTAAACAAGGACACTTTATACTGATTAAGATAACAATCCATCAAGAGTATATTACAATCCTAAAAATACATTCACCAAACATGGTGTACCCAATTTCATTAAACAAATATTACAAGATGTTAAGTCACAGATTAACCCCAGAATAATAATAGTAAATGACTTCATTATCCCACTCTTACCAATGGACAAGCCTTCTCAGTAAAAAATAGAAACATCTGAATTAAATATTATCAATGATGACATTGACAGACATCTTCACAACATCCCATAAAACACTGCAGAATACACAATGACCTAAGTAGTCCACAGAACTTTCTCTGAAATATAGACCTTATAATAGGACAGAAAGCAAATCTTAACAAATATGGGAAAACTGAGATGATTTCTTGTATTCTATATGATCATAATGGAACAAAACTACAAATCAATAGCAAGAGAAACTCTAGAACATACACAAACTCATGGAGATTAAACAACACACTATTGAATGATGAATGGATCATTGAAGAAACCAAGAAAGAAATAAAAAAAAAATTCTAGGATCATTTGATGAGAACAAAAATGCAACCTACTCAACTCAATTCTGTGGGATACAAGGAAGCCAGTCCCTAGAGGGGACTTTATAACCTGTAAATATCTACACTAAGAAGTCATAGAGATATCGAATGAATGACTTAAATATGCAATTAGGACCTTAGAAAAAGCAAAAACAAACAAAACTCAAAGTCATTAAAAAGAAATAAATAATTAAGATTAGGGCAGAATTTTTTAAATGAAAAAATTTTAAACATTAAATTAATGAAACAAAAAAATGGGTTTTAGAAAATATAGACATGATTGATAAGCTAACCAAAAGAAAGAAAAGACACAAATTAATAAAATAAATGAAAAGAATCTATTATGACAGATATCAATGAAATTCATAAAACCCTTAGTACACAGTATAAAAAATACATCTTATTAAGTTGAAAAAATCTAAAAGAAATGTATGAATTTATAGATCCATATAACCTACAAAACTAAACCAAGAAGAGATGTCATTAAAACATTTACAACAAGCAAGGAAATTGAAGTAGTAATACAATATCTCCAGATTAAAGAAGTTCAAATCCAGATGAATTCACTGCTGAATTCTACTAAACCTTCACAGAAGAACACCAGCACATTACATAAAATAAGAAGAGAAGAAACATTCCCAAACTCCCTTTACAAAGACAGTAGCACCCTATCAAAACCATATATCAGTGCAACAACAAAGAAAATTATAGACCAATCTCTCTGAACATAATTTCAAAAACGTATTCTCAATAAAAATGTGTAAACTGAATCCAAGAACACATCAGAAGGTTGAAGAGACAGCTCAGTGGTTAAGAGCACATGTTGCTCTTGCAAAGGACCTGAGTTCAGGTCCTAGCAGCCACATAGCTCACAACCATCCATAATTACAGTTCCAGGGAATCCCATCCTATCTTCTGACTTCTGCTCTTAGTTTAAGAAATTACCTTAGCATTAGTATATTCACCTCTAGTTTTAACTGTGTATTTTATAAAAGTAGTTGTTCCTCTAAGACATTAACAAAAAATGCTCTGCTCTGCATTACACAGTAAACACTTGGTTGGCTTCTGCAGTATAATCTTCAAAGTTATTGTAGTAGCAGAATAATGGTCCTCTGACCCCCATCCGATTTCACCCATGTTCTGGACTAGATGTTGGATTTTACACCTTATCACGGCTTACAGAAACATTGTGGAGTGTAGATGAGTATGGCAGCACATGCCTGTAATCCCAGCACTTGGGAAACTGATACCAGAAAAATTTTAGTTGGGAGAAAAGAAAGGAAAGGAAAAGAGGAGGAGAAGGTGGAGGGAGAGAAGGAAGAGGAAGAGGAAAGAAAGAAAAGGAAGCAAAGGAAGGAGGATGGGAAAGAGGAGGAAGAAAGAAAGAAAGAGGGAAGGAAGGAAGGAAAGAAGAAAGGAAGGAAGGAAGGGCAAGAAAGGAGGGAGGAGAGAACAATTATGGAGTTAAAACTGAGGTCAACGTTATTAATTTTCTTCTTTGTACATAGACCTGCCTTGCCATCATCACCTCAAATACGCTCTCTGAAGTGGAACACACTATCAACCTTCCATTGACAACAATGTGAAGGTGAATCACCGAGAGACTCAACTGTTGACAAAGCTTAGAAGTCTTACAATAATTTACAGGACACAGTTGCAGTTTGAGAACAAAAGACACGTCAAAGTGATGAAACCAATCACTCCCAAAATACTGGGGGAGAGTTTTAGGTTGGGGTTGTCAAAATGTAATTCTCTTCTCTTCTTTACTCTTCTCTTCCCCCCCCTCTTCCCTTCTTCCTCCCTTTTTTTTAGATAGGTCTCATTGTGTAACTCTGGCTGGCCTGAAACTTGCTATATAGACAGGCTGGCATCAAATTCACAGTGACCCACCTATCTCTGGCCCTCCCAGGTGCTGATTAAAGGTGTACCCCACCACACCTGCCTAGAATTTTTAAAAACTCTTTATTTGGGAGAAGTATGGTAGGGATATAGTAATAAAGATTCACAATTCAAGCACCTTACTGCATGGCTTGTTTGTCTTCTATAATGAAAAATCTCTCATTAGACTAAAGACTTTTACCATGCAGTTGCTCAGATGAAGGAAAATTGTCATAAGCCATCTTTCTTTAAAACTCAAGACTTTCTAGTATAGTCTGATAAAAAGTTCTTATAACTCAAGATGAGCAAGAATGTTTTCAAAAATAAAATTCAAAACATTCTTAGGCAGTGTCTGTATCTACTTTTAAATAAGCATGAATGGATTCATAGCCAGAATTATTGTATAATAAAATTTATCGTATTTTTTCTATTTCTGTGATAAAAATAGACCAAAACCAACATAGGGAAGGAAAGAGTTTACCTTACAACTCCCAAGTCACAATATATCATTGAGGAAAACCAAGGCAGGAACTCAAGCAGAACAGGAACCTGGACGCAGGAACTGAAGCAGAGACCAGGAAGGAAAACTGCTTACTATTGGGGGAATGCTCCTTACTGGATTATATCCCAAGACCCCCTGGCCACGGATGGCACCACACACAGCTAATCAAAATTGCACCACAGACATGCCTACAGACCAATCTGATGGAAGCATTTTCTTGATGGAGGTTCCCTCTTCCCAGATGACTCTCTAGCTTTTGGCAAATTGACAAAAAACTAACCAGCACAGGCTCATTGTAATTTTGATTTCTTTTCTTGGGGTAGAGGAGTTTCCAGCAGACTTCTAATCATAGTATGAAAGGCGAAGAAAAGTGAGTTGTATTTAGCTAACATGATATAATATATCCTATAACATAAAACTAGTGGTTTGTCTTTTTAAATTTTATTTTGAGAGAGAAGCTTGTTATCTCAGGTTGACTTAGAATTTACTGTGCAGCCAATGATGGCCTTGAACTTCTGATCCTCCTGATTCCACCTTCCCAGGGCTAGGGTTACAGGCCTATACTACCATGCCCAGTATGCAGAGCTGCATATCAAACTCAGGGTTTCGTGTATGCTAGGTAAGCATTCTCAACTAAGTTACATCCCTAGGAGGGAGGTCTTCCCATCTTCTGGTGTCTTCATCATTTCTTTCTTCAGTGTTTCAAAACTTTTATTGCACAAGTCTTTTGCTTCCATGCTTAGGTTTATTCTAAGATATTTAATTTGCATGGGAACAAGTCAGGGCCATCATGCTTAGGAAGTCACGGCGGCTGTGGTTGTCTGCACAAAACATACACAAGATAAAGCCAATCTGAATTCCGGCATAGATGGGAGAAAGTCTCATGAAGTCCCACCTGTAGTTGAAGAAATTCGGCAGCTGAAGGGCCATCGGGATAGAAAGGGCCAGCTTTCTTCAAGGAAGTGGCACCTATTAGGATCCCATGGTGCAGTGGGTGATCCTGCACCCATCTACATAAGGACAGCACTGACAGAGCTTGATACAATATGAAAAGAAACCATGGAGATGGGAGGGAGTGTAGTGAAGGGGGTCTGGAGGAGTCAGGAAAAGAATATGGGTTGACACGATCAAAACACATTGATCATGTGTATACATATACATATTATCAAAGAAAGAATAAAGAAGATATGTTGACTACAGAAGTTTAAGTGACATAATTGTTTGATGCATAATCAGTAAAATAACATCATAAAATGCCATGTTTGCTGCCAGAAAAATGCCAAAGTATTTGAAATAGCTCTAAATCAAGAAATTTAAAATTCCTTACCCCTCACCCCTTACTGCCTGCAACAGATGAAAGAGCTGACCCTCCCCGTTACCAGTGGCAGCACTCCGGAAACTGGCCCTGCCCCTCTCCTAGACAGCATAGCAGAGCTATGGGGTGGTCAGAGATGAGGGTGACCCAGCCCCGATGTTATGAGCAAAGAAGAGCTGTTCCCATTACTCATCACATATGTGGTGGCATGGGTGCAGGAGAGATGCCCTTCCCCCTCCCTACCTCCCACCCATCAACGTCTGAGACAGGTGGAGGAGCTGGTCCTGGGGTCATAAGAATGGGAGGGCTGACCCTGCCCCTCACCATCTGCAGCACTCAGGAGAATGGCTTCTGCACCTCACCTGGGCAACACAATAGAGCTGGCCCTAATGGTTTAGGTGTGGAGACCCTGAGGGAGTGAAAACAGGGCAACCAGCCCCACCCCTCACTCATTGCTGCAAGAGATGGATGAATTAGCAGGGGGCAATGCTAGAGAGCTCCCCCTGGTGGTGAGGATGGGGGAGAACTGGCTGGTGGGCCAACCCTACAGCAGCCCAGGCCCAGAACCAGGGTTATGACTTGGCCGGCCCAAACATCTACCTCATCTATAATGTGCAGGATCTCCACAACACAGGGCAACAACAGGATATTCAAGAAGAGTCCCAGTGAGGGCCCAGCATTGATAGTATAGTAGAAACCAGAGGCTTCGAACCAGACCAGTGACTTTGCAATGAACACTCGAAAGTAAGGATATATGGACAAAGGGGTTTACTTCATGACTCACTGTGTCACACTGCAGCTTCCATGACGAGATTTTTTTAATTTTTTCCCTCTTAAGTTTTTTATTTTGGGGGATGGTGGTGGTGCAGGGGGAGAAATGAATGGGATCAAGATGCATGATGTAAAAGATGCATAGAATAAGTAAAAAGAAATTTGAAATTAAGGAAGTTTTTTTATTTTCTGGTAACCAATTAATTAGCAATGATTTTATATTTTAGTACCTTCCAGGGAAAAAGACTAAAATAGTTACTGGAAGAAGCAAGAAACCCACTATGCAGAAGGCGTGCTTGTGAAACAGAGCACCAGTGTTCTTACCCTAGGGATGTCATTCTTGGTTCTCTCCAATGTTGTAGCTCCAGCATCCAGGATGCTGAAGGACTGGTAGTACAGGTCTGTGCTGAAAGAATTTCTAAGAAGTTCATGGAAATAGATAAATTACGATCATCTTGATTAAAGTTGCTGGGTGACCCAAATTGACTTCCCAGCTATTGGTGCTCTGAAGAGTCCCATGCATGTTCACTTCTCCCCAAGTGAGTAAGAACTGTTATAATAATGCAGTTTGGGATTTACTCTGTGCCAGAAAGCACCGTTGACGTTGTGAGCATTATTTGCCACTCTTCACTCTCATACACCTCTAAGGTAGGTCCTAACCTTACCTAGGCTTACAGGCTTCCATTCCCCATGGTGATTGGGCAGAAGGGCCTCCTGTTGACTCCATGCTATCTAACTGCAGGGTTTTTCCCTTTAACTTTGAGTTCACACAACCACCCCGTTCAGTTGCTGGAAAAGTATTAATCATCCTTGAAAGAACACTGCAAGCAGAGCCCTGTTCATCACTACCAGCTAAGCAACCACAGCATCTTCTGCAAGAGCTTCTGAGTTTTATAAAATGCCTCATTCTTGCTCTGGGCATAAACACTGAGGAGGGGGGTTGGTTAAGAAAGAAGCAGGGCTTCTCTCCACTGCAGAGCTGATTAATTTACAATTAGCAAAGGCAAAAAGGTCCTTCTCTGAAACTTATGCTTGGGGCCCTACACTGAAAACTTAGTCACTGAATTCTGTCTCTTTGAAGGGGAAAGACAATCCATCACTAGAAAAGAATGCCTTTCTAGAACTCAAACCTCTCCATGGACAGAGACATTCTTTCTCTGATGTGAAATTTTAACATGAAGCCTCTGAGACTTCTTATATATGAAAAGAATTAAACATACTGACAGATGAGTATTGAAAGAACAGTACAGTGAGCAGCTGGAGCCCCACCATTCCAACTCCATACCATGGTGCCTGGACATTAGCTGGTTTGCCACATATGGATCTATCTACTGACCTATTATGACTTCATGATCCTTCATTCTCAAATAATAGTACAGGCTCCGAGGAAGATGAACATTCCTTTAGCTGAGTTCATTGGTGCACATTTTCTAATCCCTATACTCAGGAGGACAAGGCAATGGGATCACAAATTCAAAGCCAACCTGGAATTCATAGCAAGACTCTGTTATAGAGAAAACGAAAACAAAAGCAAAGAAAAATACAGCTAGTCCCTTTATGTCATTAACATACATATTATTAGCATATCATGATGTATCTAAGAGAAGGAATATTTTCTAATATCATATCATACTTAGTTCAAATTCCCATTTACCCATTTTTTTCCAGCTGATTCTTTGTTTCTTCATTGCCAAGAATTCAACTCACAGTCTTGTATCTCTACTGCTGAGCTACTACTCTGGCCATATAGTGAAAATATAAAAAAAACAAAAAAGATACACTTGGGCTGTAGATACAGCTCAGTGGTAGAGCACTATCCTGGCCTGATGTGGGCCTAGGTTCAATCCATGATGTTAAAAAAAAAAAAGAATATGTACTCACAGCAGTATATGTGCACTGATTTTAGTTATAAAACCTCTTTAGTCTCGTATTCTCTATCACCCTCACTCACTTCTCTTTCTAAATAATGATGCTGACATTTGGAAGAGACTAAGAAGTTTTTTTTTATTATTAAGAAATTTTCTGTTCATTTTACATACCAACCAAAGGTTCCTTCCCCTCCCTTCTCCACCCACAGCCTTCCCCCACAAACCACCCCCTATTCCCACCTCTTCCAGGGCAAGGCTTCCCATGGGGAGTCAGCAGAGCCTAGTACACTCAGTTGAGGCAGGTCCAAGCACCTCCTTCCTGCACCAAGACTGTGCAAGGATGTCCCACCATAGGCACTGTACTCCCCAGCTCATGTCCTAGGGATGGGCCTTGATCCCACTGCCAGGGGGCCCCTTAAGCAGATCAAGCTACACAACTGTCTTGCCTATGCAGAGTGCCTAGTTCAGTCCCATGAAGGCTCCACAGTTGTTGATCCCACTAGTTTGGTTTGGTCGTCTCTGCAGGTTTCCCCATCATGGTCTTGATGCTCCTTGCTCACAGAATCCCTCTTCTCTCTCCTCGAGCTTGGCCTGGTGGTTGGTTGTGGGCTTCCATCAGTTACTGGATGAAGGCTCTATGATGACAGGTAGGATATTCACCGATCTGATTACTGGAGTAGACTAGTTCAGGCACCCTCTCTGCTATTGTTAGTAGTCTAAGGTGGGGTCATCCTTGTGGATTCCTGGGAACTTTCCTAGCACCAGGTTTCTCCCTATATCCATAATGTCTCCCTCTATCACAGTATCTATAACGCTTCACATCCCATTGGTATTTTGTTGTTGTTGTTGTTGTTGTTGTTGTAAAGGAATATGGTCTGAACCAGACTACCATCATCTGGAGCAGGCCTTTTCTTTGGGCTGCCACCTAGCTTCCAAATCAAGACATAGAGACTTATTCTTAGTTATAAATGATTGGTCTATAGCTTGGGCTCATTTCTAGCTAGCTCTTTTAGCTTAATTTAACTTGTTTCTCTTTATCCATATTTTGCCTTGGGGCTTTTTAGCTTTCTTTCTTTCTTTCTTTCTTTCTTTCTTTCTTTCTTTCTTTCTCTCTGTCTTTTTTCTTTCTTTCTTGCTTCATGTCCTACTTTCCTGCTTCTTGTGTCTGTCTGTCTGGAGGCTGTCTGGCTTCTTACCCCAGGAATGTCCCTCTCTTTCTCCCTCATTCTCTTCCCCTCTTCTTGCTCTTTTCTCTTCTCTTTTCTGGATCCTAGATTTTTCCTCCTACTTATTCTCTCTGCCCATCAGCTCCGTCTATCCCTCTCCTGCCTAGCTATTGACCATTCAGCTTTTTATTAAACCAATCTGGTGCTTTAGGTAGGCATGGTGAAACAAATGCAACAACATATCTTTACATAATTAAACAAATGAAGCACAAACAAATGTAACACATCTTTACATTGTTAACTAAGGCAGCAGAAACGAATGTAACACATCCTTACATAGTTAAAATAATATTTAACAACAATCATTTTCATGAGTTCAGCTGTGCCTTCTTGCAAAAGACCATCATAGCTGGTTTTGTTGACTGTTGACCTCCCCTTGTAGGAGGGGTGGGAAAGGTTATGGGACTCTCATCTGAGGTTCCAGCTACTCATCCCAACTAGTTGTATGCAACTCTTCCCAAATTGCACATGGTCTCAAGGAAGGACTAGAGCTATATAGGCTGGGAAGGACTAAGAAGGGTTCTCATCTACACAACCACTAGGAAGCTATCATCTAAGCCAGGTGTAGACCTTCTAATGAGGCTGCTCCAGGGTCAGCTATGCCCTTACTTGGAGCCCCTCATCCATGCTCTGCAAGTAACCCCAATAAACTCATTGGTTTCTCCGGGGTGAGCTTTGGTGGAAGCAAAAGCTTTAGTTTGTCATTGAGATCTTAGCAGGAGGGGAGGTGAACTTTGCCTAGTCATCCCTGCACCTCTGCCCACTGAAGAAAATTTTCCCAATAGTTGTTTACATTTAAAGACACTTATCTTGCTTCCTGTACTCTGGCATTTTCAGGGCACAAATTGACTCCAGTTAAATATTTTTGTCACTTTACATACTTTACATTATTGGGGACATGTATCAGATTGTTTCTGACCTAAGAATGACCATTGGTTCCGATGACAATGAGATCCTCTCTGAAAATTCTTCTTTCTTCTTGAAATTAGTAATGAATCTTTGTGGTTATAGTAAAATATCACTAATACACACAGTAATACAACATCTCTTTTCTTAGTGGCTTAATAATCCTTAATGACCTTCCTCCTGCTTCAACCTCCCATGTGTCAGAATTACAGGGCTGTGTCATCACAGCTTGTCTATAATTTAAAAATTTAAAAGAAGTAATGGAAAGACATGCTTCAGGAGACTTCTCTTCCATCTCCTTTCCCTTAATCTGCATTAGTAACTATTTTTTCATTCATTTTTGATTCCTCTTGTTAGGGTTTCATTTTGTGAAGTTAATGTGCCTTCTCACTTCTCCTCTTTATTACCTGTAAGATAATGCACAGCATAAAGTATAGACCCAAATCTATGTTTTTCCTACAGATTATTAAAAAAGTAAATGGATTCATAGCTTCTATATCTAGATCTTATACAAAAGTCTTCCCTCTTATTGATGGAAAGAGTGGCTGGTCACAAGCATCCTAATGTCTCTCAATTACTTTGAACCCTTATCTAAATGGAGAAAATTGCCTCAAGTAGATCACTCACACACACACACACACACACACACACACACACACACACACGAACTCACTTTCAGTGGTGATGACTTGTTTTTAGTTGGATATAAACATTTCTAGTTGACACTCATCTGCTTCTCATGGTCTCCACACTCGTGTCTGCGCTTCAGCCTCCTAAGATCATTTGTAGGTAATCTCCAATAAATGATGTTTTCTCACACGAATGCAGAAAACTCTAACACACTTGAAGCAAAACCTGACGGAACTGGAAAAAGAAATGGATAATCCACAACTGTGTATGGAACCTTCAACACTCAACCTGAAGTGACTGTTGATGAAGTAGACAGAAAGAGTACCCAGAATCAGCTGAGCTGGAGCTAGGCTTAAGTGATGACTGCTGCTTCCATACTCAGGTTTCAGTGGCTTTGATGACTCTTCCTACACTGGAGTATGGCTGCACTGCTTAGTCTTTTGTCAACCCAAGCCAAAGTTATCTGGAAAGTGGCAATCTCAACTGAGAAAATCCTTATCAGACTGGCCTATAGGCAAGTCTGTGAAGACATTTTCTTCATTAATGATGGATATAGGAGAGCTCAGCCCACTGAGGGTGTGCCACACCTGGGCAGGTGGTCCTGAGTTGTATAAGGAAGCAGGCTGAGACAGATGTGAGGAGCAATCTAGTAAGCAGCATTCCTCCATGTCCTCTACTTCCTTCCTCCAGGTTCTTGCTTGAACTCCTGACTTGGCTTCCCTCAGTGAAGGACAGTGACCTGGAAGTGTAAACTAAATAAACCCTCTCCTGAGTGGCCAAAATTGACTTTGGCTACTGATGCTCTGGAGAACTCCATACATGTTTACCTCCCACATTGTTTTGGGTCAAGGTCTTTATCACAGTGAAGGAAAGCAAACTAAGACAGTGGCCTTCAGCTTCTGATAGGTTGAGAACTTGAAAATATAAGAGTATGAAAGTTCTTTCACCACATATCACAAAATCGGTCAATGAGTGACTTCCAGAGTTTGGAACTAAGTTGTCCCCCAGTTGCCATATTAGAGAGTCTGGGTCAGACATTTCCTGGGTGGTAGTTGAACTGTTGGGAGCTGGAGCTTCATGGAAGGGAGGCAGGTCATGGAGTCTGTGCTATTGAGGTGATATGGAGACCCTGACCTGTCTTTTTCCCTGATTTATATCCTGGCCACCATGAAGTAAGTAAACATTCATCCTCCTCCATAACCTCCCCCACAAAGTACTGAACTATCACAGGCCCAGAGAGACAGAGCCGAGTAACTGCAGACTGGAGCCTTTGAACAGGGATCCAGAAAGAAGCCTTCCCTCCTGAAGTTGACTATCCCAGGTGTTCTGTCCCAGCAATAGAAATCTGAGTAACTACCACTCTCACCAAGACTCTAGGATCTTTCAAGAATTTCACAGTTGGGAACATTTCACGTGGCCCCATACCCCTGCACCCAACATCTTCTCTCTTAAGGAGTAAGGGGCACCCCTGGTGCTGCTGTGCTGTAACGACCTTCAGGGACCTCTAAGGAATTAGTTTTTCGCTCCCATCATGACTTAGAAATCACCCCTGAACTCCTTCAAGAAATGAAGAGTTCTGCCTTTACTCTTGTAGGAAATGCGGCAGCAGCAATGCCCTACACAAGAAGAATGCTCCCTGCTCACGTCTCTGACTCTGGTGATTTGGGAAGTCTAAAGCACCCCTCTAAATCACTCTGGTCTAAATGCTTTCATTTCATAGCTTTTCCACTTATTTGGGCAATGGAAAGAACTCGTGATACATCTTCTCCCGTTGTTCCCACTAATGGACAAAGATCGAGTGCCAGACCTGGAAGCCATTTTGTGAGAACATGAGTGCTAGGTTCCCAACAGGACTATGGATGAATTCCAGGCTCTAACCTGAGACCATCGGATGTTTAATAGTCAGGCAGAATGAGTCTTAGACTATGTTTGCAGGAGCAGAGGAGTGAGAAAAGGAATAGACATCATATGAGTCTGGTTCCACTTAGCAGATCCATCCCAAAGAGAAGAGTTTGGGCCTATAAAAACTGGGAATCTTGGAGTAGTGAGAAGCCACAGTATGGGCATGTATTTTGGCCAAGTATTTCTTAGAGACAGATTACTTTTCCAGTTTCTAATGTGTGATAGCCATGCAGAAAAACAAACTGCTCACAGTCTGAATAACTTATCTGATTGAGTTTTTAAACACTGAATGGGCTAACTTTCTTAAATGCCTTTGAAAGTAGAAATAAGGACACATTTGATTCAACATTATAAATGGATGATTGGCTTTTATCACACAACAAAATAAGGTATGTGTATAAACAAAAGATGGAGGGTTGTGTCAAGAGGTTGCAGTCACGTGGGACTTCTTAGACTTCCATAACATTGGATTTCTTATACCTTCTGTCTTAGGAAAAAAAGATGAGATTGAGATCTATCTATACTAACTACCACAAAAATGAAGATTCATCCTTGATTTACTTTTTTTTTATCAACTTGAGTTAATATGAGAAGGCTAAGGCTTTATCTGTGAGACAGCCGTTGTTCAAAATGGAACGTATTGGATGGCTGCCTTCTACCTTTAAACACACACCAGTGACATTGGTGAGGAATAATTCCGACACAGGGATGACAATCAAGAAGCACTTACATACCCAGAGGCCCCAAGAGCTTTTCGTAACTGTGAAACCTGTGCAGCTTGTCAGACAAAATCTTTAGTACCTGATATCACCTCCACCACAAAACATTTTGTTTTACATGGGCCCACAGAGTCAACTAAGTGGGCACAGAGGGGCTCACAGAGACTGAAGCCACAATCACAGAGCCTGCATGGGTCTGAGGTAGGTCCTCTTATGGTGGTGTAGCTTGGTGTTCTTGTGGGACTCCTAACAGCAGGAGTGGGAGGTGTCTCTGACTCTTTTGCTTTCTCTTGGGACCCTTTTTTCCCCCTACTGGGTTGCCTCAGCCTTGATAGGAGGGTATGAGCCTAGTCCTTTTGTAACTTATAATGCCATGTTTGGTTGATATCCCTGGAAAGCCTGCTCTTTTCTGAAGAGAAACAGAGGAGTGGATCTAAAGGAGAGGAGAGGTGGAGAAACTGGGAGGAACAGAGGGAGGGGAGGCTGTGGTCAGGATGTAATATACAAGAGAAGAATAAAAAAAACCATTTTTTTAATAAAAAAAATTTTATTGTTTTAGCCTGAGTCTATAAAACATGAAAAAGAAAAAGAAAAGGTAGTTTTTGCCCAAAAGCTCACTAGGTTTGATGCTATTGGAATTTTCTAATAGTCAGACTGCTATAATCTAGGCCCCAGCACTTCATTTTGGCTCTTGGGAGATTAACCATCCACTTGAATGCTGATTTAGTGCTTAAAAGACTCAAGACTTTAAAAGTCATGGGCTGATAGCTTGCAGAGTTTTAAAAATAAATCTTCCTTTCTGTGACGCCAGGAAGTGCAGCTGCATATATTATTATTATATTATTATTATTAAAAGGCCAAGGATTGTGGTCATCCCAAACAACTTCCATAACCCCCAAAGTGATGATGCCTTCAGATGTGTTACAGTAGCCACCTGCTGGTCCATCCACAAAAATGTTATCAGAGATCCTTATCACTTTAATGTGAATCCATATGCTCCACGTCCCATTGGTGCAGAATGGATACAAGTAGTATAGTTTTTACTGGACAGAAAATTTGGTTCGAACATCATCAGGGAAAATATCTGTTAATGATGTTGAAGTTACAGATCACTCTCACGTAACTACAGAAGAATCTGTTGTGGTCTTTGTAGATACAGCAGGAAACCTCCTTAAAATATCATTAAAGACCCATCCCACATCACAGGGGCCAGAGAAAGACTTAACGCTAATTTGCAGAACAAAACCAGTCCAAGCCTACAAACAATCTATTAGCGGGTTAGGCATGGCACGCCCCCCCCCCCCCCCCCCCCAGTTGTTCCTACCTTAGGAAGCCCAGGCCTTCTTACAGCCTCCCTCCTGTCACCAGCTGGCCCCCAACCCCTTTGCACCTGGACCCTGGTTTTGTGTGTGTGTGTGCGTGCGCGTGTGTGTTATGAAGAGGGGTTATTTTGCTACGGAGAGGAGGACTTTCATGACTTCAAACATGGACATGAGATCAAGTTTTTATCTTCCTTCATAATCCCGTCTTTGATGTCACCAGGCTGAACCCTCTCAGAAGAAAAGGGGAGAGCTGTGAAAAGAGGCCTAGTTAATTTACACGTGTAAGTGCTGAGGCCCTAATTCGCCTGGGTAGCATTTTCATTCTCTCCTGCTTTGCATCCTAAAGGCAGGCTTACACCAGGCAATTATGAATGGCCCCTCTGAACAAATAATTGAAATTCACAAGTTGTGGAGTATGGGTAGACAATGTCTGGGCTGGAGGTGTGAGGTCAGATGTGTTCCCTTGGGCATTATTAAAGTTGCAGGCTCTTCTCACAGGATCGTATTTGTCTTACATTAGTTTTAATGGCAGCTAATCAGGTAAACTGCATATGCTGAAGACAGTGATCTCAGGAAACAATCCTCACAAAGCAGCCAGGGAGGCTGGGCTCCTTTGATATGTGTAAACAGCAAATTCTCCATAAGTCACAGGGGTGCCAACATGAACACCCGATTTCAGAAATAAGAATGGAAAATGGGTTTAATTTCTGGGTGTGTGTGTGGGGGAGCTTTACTAAGCTTTGTTTTTTTAATTCTTAGAGTTCTTTTTTTTTTTTTTTTTTTTAATTTCCACACCGAGGATAATGTCACCCACACAGGAGACCCCAGTGAATGTTTGAAAGCAAGCATATTTGCACATGTGCATTCATACCCACACACCCCCAGCTGACTAATTATGAACTAATTACTCCAAGCCAAATTCTACCCTCTGCCGTGAGTGTCCAAATTAGTTAATATGTGGTGTGTTCTCCAAGGAAAAGATCTGTGCTGCCTTCTAGAAGACCAGACAGGATCTGCATTAGCAGGAGCAGCAAAGTAGAATTCAGCACACACCCAGCTGTGCTCAGTACACCCTGTTCAGTGATGTTTTTTTTTTTTAAATCTCTTCATAAAGTGAGGGGGTATTGATCTCTGAGGTTGTGTGCCCACTCAGTGTTTAAACCAATCCCTGTCACATCCTCATAAACAGAGAAAATATTTATCATCAGCTCTGTTGGTAAGGAAGGAAAGAAGGAGGGAAGAAAGGAAGGAAGGAAAGAAGGGAGGGAGGGAGGGAGGGAGGAAGGAAGGAAGGAAGGAAGGAAGGAAGGAAGGAAGGAAGGAAGGAAGGAAGGAAGGAAGGAAGGAAGGAAGGAAGAATGTTGAGTCAGACTCCCTGGAAGATTCTAGAATTCTTCAGCTATACCTGCCTGAAAGTCTCCCTTGTGGTCTGTTTTCCCTGCCAGATTAGCCTTGGAAATAAATTTTAGAGCAATGAAAGAGACAGGATCTTCTCTCTAGCACCGTAATTAATATTTGAGTTTCTCATCTAAAACCTAGTTTCTCTCTCTCTTTTTTTTTTTTCTTACAGAAATTGTTTGCATTGCCAAGAAAATCTCAGAAATAAACAATGGGGCTGGACTTGTAGGGATTTCTCCCCATAGATATGCATGTGTGTACACAGATCAGCAAAGATAAACAGGGCAGAGTACATAAGCTCTACAACGCCATTCTTTGTCCTCAACTGGGAAGATTGTAAGTTTTCCTATACAGGACTTGTTAAACAAACACGTGTACCTCAGAGATGATGTGGCCATGAAGAATGAGTTGGATCCCATGTTGGTTTATGTCTTGTAACACCGAGACACCCTGCAGACATGATGCTGTTTATGCTAGTTTTCTGTCACTGTAACAAAATGCCTGAGATAGTGAACCCATTAGGAGAAAAGGGTTCTTAGGGCCCTTGGATTTGAAGGGTTCCATCCCCTGATCTCTTGGTGCTGCTGATTTGACACATCATGACCGTGAGTGAGCAGCATAGCAGAGCTGCTCGTGTTAAGAGAGCCCAGCCAGGTCAGTTGGTAGAGCATGGGACTCCTAATCCCAGGGTTGTGGGTTCGAGCCCCATGTTGTGTGCCAGATATTGTGGGAATATATCAAGGCAACTGCACATAGTTAAAAAGGAGGTTTATTTTTGAGTAACTAACAGCCAGTAAAAGGGGTTGGTTACAGGATCTGGGAGAGGTGAGGTGCAGTCCAACAGGGTTCTCTGGAGAACTCTAACTCGGTCTGTCTTCCAGCATCCAGGATCATGAGAAGCCAAGAGGGCTGGCACATCTGGATCTCAGGTCTTAAGGGCTCCCACCTTGGCCCCACCCCAGGGTCGCATCATAGGTAGACGTGGCAATTACCAGACACCTCACTAGGGGTAGTACTTCTAGGTCAAAGTTGGAAGAGCTACCCAGTACACAAAGAGAAGGAGGGGAGTCAAAGTCTCACAGTCTCCTTCAAGAGCACACTTCCAATGACATAAACACTCCTGATGGGCCCCATCTCTTAATGATTACATGTCTCTCAGTAGTCATGGAGACTATGCCTTCAGCATATGACTTTTTAGGGGACATTTACAATCTAAACTGTGGTAGAGTTCCCCAATAGTAATGCCACATTTGAAATTTTAAACCACAAACCTAAAAAAGCAAAATCTGATTTTGAAAGCAAAATGGCTTCTCTAGATTCTTTTAGCTCCTCAAAATATCTTGCAACATATTTGTATAAATTCATTCTAGTTATATTTCTTCTTCCACCCTGGCCCTGCTTTGTCAGGGTCCCTTGTCTGTGCTTTCCAATCATTGCAGCAATAGATAAAAGCCTGGAGATATTTGTAGGAAATGATACATTGTTGGATTTTAAAAATCATATGATAGTATTTACCTATAATATGAGTTGTACGTGTTTAGAAATATTCACAGAGCTACCCAGAGGCAATTGGAAATAGTCATTAACTATCTTTTCATACTGTTTCTGAAGTGAGCTGTCAGGCATGGCAGCGTACACCTCTAAGCCTAGTACCCCAAAGGCAAAGGCAGAAGGATCTTGAGTGTGAGGATACCTGGCCTACATAGTGAAATTTAATCTCAAAAAAGCAAAAAGGATATGATTTATAAAGAAGGACAGTAATGGGTTAAAGGATTACATAAAGGGAAGCTAAGTGAGAATATGAAGTAAAGAAAATTCCATTTGTGTGGTAGAGCTGTTGCAGCCCTGGAGATTCTTAATCCAATCCAAACACACCTGAACACGCATAAACTAAGAAGTGAATTGTCCGAACTATAATGAACAGAGCTCATTTACTTTGAGACAAAATGGGGAATCAAATGTCATCTGGATTTGGTTCTGAAAGGCAGAAACTTTTATGATCCTCAATTTTTCTGGTTCAGTAGGAAGAACTAGGATGGAAAACAAACCAGAACATGAGCTGAGCTAAGACTGTCTACTCTTACACAGTTCAGAATTCCTGAACAGGGAATGGTGCTAACCACAGTGGACAAGTCTTCACACCTCAGTTAACCCCCACAGACATGCTCACAGGCCAATCTAACTCCTTCCCCAATTGATTCCTTAAAATACCAGCATTATAAAGAGACACTGTGTCTATCAGTGTGATTATCAGACTACTGAAACAATGGACCTCAATGAAATGAGAATTTCCCCAAGAATCTCATGCTGAGAGAAGGAAAAGACAACCAGAGGGAGAAATGTGTCTCCCTGAAAGAGGTTTCATATCATTCTAACATGTGTCAGACCACCTTATTGGCTGAGACTGAAGCCCAGGCAATGATGGGTGAGTAGTGGGTGGGACCACACCCTAGCCTGGCTGCTTAGATGTGCACAGGTGTCTTTGGCACTCTATTTAAACTTCCATTTCACTTCAAAACCCCAGTGGACTTGGCAGATTCACTGGATTTCTTTGTCCCTCCTCCTAATGAGGCCATATTGGATAAATCTCCTATTTTGTTTCCACTTTGAATTTGGCTCTTTTAATTGGCTTACTAAGGATTGGTGGCTGGACCTGGCTTAGGGCACAGGGCATGGCCCCCGACTTCGATAACAATTCTAGATTGTGTTGAGTTGATAATTAACACTATCACATATGCTCTTACTAGGTATTGCATAAGCAGAACACCAGCCTTTACATCTGCAAATGTGTTAGTAGGCAGATTGTCTATACTTTTGCACTGAAGACAGGCTTTGGTTCCCTCAAAATCAAATATACATGGGCCATTATACTGAAGGTCCCTGGGTGGTTAAGCTCTCGAAGCCCCAAATCCTTTCATGTGTAAGAGGAGTACTACTCTGCTGCATTTAATACACACACAAATCACCTTGCAAAACTTCAGATTCTCATCCAGGAATATGAGATCAAGTCCAACCTTTGATTCCACTTTCCTATCCAGCTCCCCAGTAATGATGAATCTATTCTATTCCATGTGTTTTTGTTTCAGTATCAAGTTGCCTTTGTTACTATTGCTCTAAAGTATATAACTTGAAATCAGATATGATGATGTCACCAACATATTCTTTTGGCTCAAGGTGGCTTTGGCTCTCTGGTGTCTTTTTACAGATTTACTTTATTCATTCATTCATTGATGGACCATGTGGCTAACTCCATATCCTGGCTACTGTGAATCACTCTTGTGAATAACAAGAATATGTCGTTACAAATGTCTCTTTGGGGGTCTGTTTGTTGGTAATCCCATTTGTTCACTTTTTCATCATTGCCTGTGCTTTCAGGTTCATATGGAAAGCGATCTTTGTCCAGGCCACTGTTTCAGAATGTTGCCTTATGCTTTCTTCTTGTAATTTCAGTTTCTGGCCTTCCATGTAAGTTTTTAACTGACTTTTGGTTGATTTTGGTAACTAGTGGAAGGTAGGGGTTAAATTTCATTCTGCATGTACAGAGCTTTCCTAGCATCATTTACTGAAGAGACTCTCCATCCAGCTGGCTGTACGTGCTCGGGTCATTTCTGGGGTTTCCATTTTATTCCATTGGGCCATGTGTCTGTTTTGTGTCAGTAATGTGCTACTTTCGTTATTGTAGCTTTTATAGTGTATTCTGACTTCAAATCAAACAATGTGGTAGTTTCAGTCAGCTTTGTTATTGGGAATCTTTTACAGTTTCATATGAAGTTTTATCTATTTATGTAAAGAATGACATTCTTATGTTGATAGAGGTTATATTGGAACAATATTATTGATTCTCATCCATAAACAGAGAATATCTTTCCATTTATTTGCATCATTTTTATTTCTTTCGTCATGATTCTGTAGATTTATTACAGAGAATTTTCACTCAATTCAATTTATTCTTATGTGGGTTTTTTTTTTTGTGTGTGTGTGTTTAAAATTGGATGGTTGTTTTGATTTCTTTTTCAGAAATCTGGTTATTAACACATAGCAACACTACTGAATTTTTTTGTGTATTGATTTCATATCCTGTAACTTTACTAAACTTCCATATTACTTGCAACAGTATTTTTGATGAAATCTTTAAGGTGCTCCATATATAAGACCATGTTGTCTACAAACAAAGCAGTTTGACAGCCTCCTTCCCAGTATAGATGCCCTTCCTTCCTTTCTTTTTCCTGTATGCTCTATCCGCGCATTCCAGTGCTATGCTGAATAAAAATGATGACCATGCTGCCCTTTTCTCTTAAAGCATGTAGCATTGTGAAAACACCTTAAGATGGATGCAATGCTGTATGCTGATGTACTATGAGTTGGAAAACATTATGATTATATTACTTTTATTTTAAAATAAGAGGGGTTTCCCCTTTAGAGTCAATCTTGTTTTTATATCTCTTAGAATCTCTTATTTATAGAAGTATTTATTGTTTTGTTTTCAGTGTTTTAATTTATCCCTTGAGAATTTCATACAACATATTTTGACCATATTCTTTCCTCTCCCCAACTCTTCCCGGATCCTTCCCACTTCCTTATACCTTCTCAACTTCATGTCCTTTCTCTCTCTTAAAATGAAATAACACACACACACACACACACACAGAGAGAGAGAGAGAGAGAGAGAGAGAGAGAGAGAGAGAGAGAGAGAGTCAGTCAAATTTTTGTTGACCAATTACTCCTCAGCATGGGACTTGCCCTGGTGTCTAGTTGATATATAAAGTGTCATTCCATTGGAGAAAACTGGAAGTTTTCCATCTCCCAGAAGCTACCAGTTGCAAACAGCTTCTCAGGTAAAGGTGGGACTTTCTGCCCACTTTCCTTCCTCTGTGCTGGGATTTTGTCTGGCCTGGGCTTAGGTGGGTCTCATGCATGCTGTCACAGTCTCTGCAAGTTTGTATGTGCATCTGCCCTGTTGTGTCTGTGAAACAATGTTTTTTTTGTTTGTTTGTTTTGTTTTTGAGTCATCCATCACCTGAACCTTGAGAGGAGAAGCATACCGGAGATATCCTATTTAAGACTGAGTACTCCAGTCTCTGCATGCATCTAGTTATAGGTCTATGTGTTCATTACCATCTACTGAAAGAAGAAACTTCTCTGACAAGGGTTGAACAATACAGTGATATGAAGTTCTGGTTGGAACTCCAGTTTAAACTCCAAGCTAGTTTTTCAGTGTTTTTGAGACAGTTTCAGCATATGTCCCTGGCCTGGAACTCAAAATCCTCCTGCCTCGGTAATCCAATTGCTATTATCACAGACTTGCAATCACCATGCCATGAAAAGAATTTCTTTAGATATGTATGTCAAGTTATTCAAACATAAAAAAGTATGAGAAGAAAATTGGCTGTTGTATTTCTAAAACATCTTGATGTTTAGAACTTAACATCTCTGAATCACTCTTTATCAAAGAGTCAGTATTTGATTTCACAAAACCATAGACCTGAAATTTGATGTGATATTGTTACAGCAAAATTTTATTCAACCATTATAGAATAAAGAGCATTTACAATAGTCTGGATGCATTTCACTGTGACATGACCTAGAAATTAAATACTTTTATTTTCAAAAGAAAGTTCACCCAATTCAAGTTTGTTTTTTTGTAAACAAGCCTTTTTCATCTAAAAACCATAAAATGGAATGGACCATCTCCAACCTCAATGTGCCAATAAATGGCCCCCTAGGTGCCCCTGTATATTGTTACAAAACCTACATCCTTTTCACCTCCTTTATAGTCCCCTTTTATGGCTATTAATTTTTAATTCTAGAGACATAGTCACTAGACATAGTCACTATTTCTTGTCCTCTGGTGGGAGATAAATGTGATTTAGATGCTGTTTTATGTATGCTTAGGGCTGATGGCTCTGATTTTGTCTATTCCCCAAGAGAAAAATTGCTGGTTTTCACAACCCTTTCTTTGCTGGCCATAAAACAAATATTAAACAATGGCAATAAGCTACGAACCTCCTAGAGTGCTCCAATTTTTAATTAAATGATTGCTGATAAAATATGACCCAATACAGTTCATATAGAGAACTCACATGATGAACCTCTGTGTTGACCATATCTACTGGAGACCTAGTACACATACAGAATCCCATTTTACAACTTGCAGATTTCTGGAATTTCTCTATAAAATGAATTTCAGCTTCCCAAGTAGAGCTGGTTACCGACTCTTAAATAAAACAAACCTTGTATCTCTATTACACTTAATAGCTTGTATTAACAGCCATCTGATGTCAAGTTTGCAAAGAAATAATAAGCTTTTGAAGCCTTCACCTCTTCCAGTGTGTCTAGTAATGAACCTACAGAGAAAAACAATGAGTCTGAAAGTGCACGTCTCTACAATAATCTAGATCTGCTAGAAGCAACATCCTCTTAATCACTCTTTGTTTAAAGAAAGACAATCTACTCAGTGCTGCCTGGTCCATCCTCCACAGACTGCCAGGATTCTAGGGAAGGGGTATAGAATTCTCTTAGATAATGTCTATTTTTTTTTGTGCATGCTTTTTAGATTTTTTTTTAAAGAACTATTTGGTGTTCTTTTTTCAAATCCTCACAACTTGTTACCCATTCAAAAATGTATTTTTTCTTTGTTCAACATGTTCAAACACAAATGTCTAGAGACATTAGTGCATAGTTAAGAAGTAAGTCAAAGCTGGGGGGTTGCGACCAACTATGCTTCTGACTAGCACAATGCAAACACACTCCATTTCTGTCTTCTGTAGCATTAACCAGATTGAGTGATGAACATTCATCAGAGGCAGAGTTCCAAAGACAGGTTGAAATTAGCAATTTGCAAAAAATCATCAAAACTGGTTTGATAATTTTTTGGCTTCAAGCATTCTCAGTGACAGCACACTTTTTAATCCCAGCACTCAGAAAAAGTCCCAGCACTCAGAAAAAATCCCAGCACTCAGGTAAAGAAGCAGGTGTATCTCTGTGATTTCAATGTCAGCTCGGTCCACATAACAAGTTCCAGGCTAACCAAAGCTACATAGTGAGGCCCTGTCTCAAAACCAAAAGAGTCATGCTGGGGGCATCACTCGTATCTTCTGGAGACCTGTGCTTTTCAAATTTCAGTATCCACCTAAACTACTAAAAACCTCATGCTTGTTAAAAGTACAGGCCTGATGTGGGGCTCCAGATTCTGCATGTCTACCTAGTTCCCAGGTAAGGCCAGGGCTTGATAACCCTGCTGGCTCTTGGTAGCACTACGAGAGGTTTCAATGCGTCTATTGCGCTGCACACACATCTTTTATTGGATCACAGCACAGAGCTGTAAACGCTGCTGCTGATGTCATTCCAGCTTTTCCTTTGGTGGTAAACATATCCTCTGGGAACGCTTGCAGCCAACAAAGAGGACTGTAAACGGAATGACAGGGTGAAACAGTCAGAGGGGAGAGTGATCCTAGAAGGATCTGCTGCGCCCCCTCTCTTGGCTGTCACTCTTGATAAATGGCTCTGTGCAGAAAGGTTGGACTCAACTGCAGCGATGACTTGCAATTAAACCCTCTATGCGTCCTCAGCCCTGCTCCTCATTAGCATACCGTTCATAATGCATACCACGACTACAGAATACATGGCACATCAAGGTGGGGCCAGATCTTCATTGTGGTAGTTGGTAGAAACATTACAGTCTAGCTGTCTAGATGGGGAATTTAATTTTATAATCTTCAAGTTTACATTTTTGCTTCATAACATCCTCTTGAAACAAAACAGGAAATGCATATCACAACTTAAAACGAAAAGTGTAGAAACGATGTCATCTTCACCGAAGCCATCTGCACACCATGTTCTCCATCCCCTTCATCGATTCATTCAGTAGCATTTGCTGTGCCCCTGCAGGCTGTCAGATATTGGTTTGGGGTGTGGGGATAAAACAGCGAGCAAAACGTAACTCCCTTCCTGCCCTGGTTTATACAAACAGACTAGAACTCGGCAGGCAGAGATCATTAAGGAAACAACAATAGCAAAGATAAAGGAAAGAAAGGACGAAGGGATAGTGAGTGTGGGAGGCATTTCCTGTGGAAGAGATGGGTGGTGATGAGCACACGGGGCAGGCAAAGAAAGTGAGAACCGGTATACTGGTGTACAGCTAAAGAGACGAGAGGCAGAAAGAGAGGAATTAAGAACTACTGCAGTACTTTTGCCCAGAGCAGCTACAAGAACCTGGCTGCCATTTTACATGTACTTTATATTTATTTTTAAGAGAGGTTCTTGTATACAGCTCAAGCTGGCTGTACTCACAATCTTCCTGCCTTAGCCTTCTGAGAGCTAGAGTTACAAAATATATACCACCATGGACCACTTCAGATTTCCATTTTAGTAAGGATTTTATATAAGCAGTGATGAACCAAGAAGTAGAATATTCTGGGTGCTGTTCTTCTAAACTCAATTTTCAGCTTACAGAGAAATAAGAAAACAGAAAATGAACATTACTATATAAGATAATCCATCAATTAAATAATCTATTAAAAATATGTATTAATATTTTCTATTACATATGAACCTTAGCTATTAAGCTTTAGATATGTATGTGTTAATCTGGAATAAACACAGAGGTTAGATAACTAGTAGGGACCAGTAGGGAGGAGAGGATCTCCCAAGGAAGAAGAATTAGAATATAGTGTTATGAAGTGCTAGGAGGGAAATTAGAATAGAAGGATTAAATAGGGAGAGGGTGGGGGAGGAAGGTAAAAGAGGGAATATGGTGAGGGACAACTGACACTCAAAGGTATTTGAAAAAAGAAACATATGGAAACCTACTACTGTAGAAGCTTCCTAAATAGATACATAAGCGAAAGGAATTTAAATGGGGTCACTATATAATAAAGGAGACAACGTCCCAACTAGAAATCTTATACCATCAAGTAAAACTTCCAGTACCAGGAATGGGTTACATCTTGTTGAGTCATTGGCCAAAGGGGTCCCATTTACCACCCTCAAACATCACAGGATAATATCAAGGTAATTGATCACTGTTGACAACCTAATGGTGAGGCCCCATTGCTGAGGACAGAACCTGGCTGTGTCATTGATCATGAAGAACTGGAGAAATTGTTTTGTATATGACTGGACAGTTATACTTTTCAGTGCACATGGCTTTAAGGTAATAGGTACAGCAAAGATCAATTAGGATATATACTTGTGGCTTCTTTAAAAGAATTTTGTATAATTTGCTTATAAATATTTCTATAATCTATTATATACATTTTAAATTTTGTTTTAGCATATTTTATCCTTTATTTTATTCATTTTTATTGATTTATTTTAGCATATGCATTGAGCAAGAGTACATCAATTCAAATCAATACATCAAAAACTCACAAAAGAAAGATTATTTCAATAGATTTTGGGAAATTTATGATAAAATACACCACCATAGAAGCTCAACTTCCAGGATGTAGAGTAAAAATACTACTCTATGCCTATTCTGCCAAGCACAGCTAAAAATCATGGCTGTTATATGCTAAATAAAAAAAATGTGTCTCTGAAAGCAGAGAGTGGAAGGCAGACTGCCTAGGGATCTTGAGACCAAAAGAATGACCTGGGGATGAGTTTCCTTAATTTTTTTTTCTGCCATACACATTGCAGAGTCAGAGCTGAAGAAGAGGCTATGACCCAGAAACACCAACAGACAGAAGAAAAAAACCTGCCTCTCTAGCCAGAGTGGCAGCCTAAGAAAACAGAGGGGGAAATGTTGAAAGCCACTCTACTCCAATTAAGCACAAAAAACAAAACTATGGTCCATCACAACCTCACTGTCAAAGACTGAATGGGAATTCTCTATTTCTATCCTTAAAAGGCTATAACCAAGCACTTCAATACCTCACCATGATTGTAACATAAGTCTTAAATATTAATTAAAAAAAGAACCTGGAGCCAGATATTGGGATGAAAGCTGAAAGATCAGAGAAACAGAACAAGCCAGCCACGTTCTTACCTCTACGAAATCCTCAGCCTCAAGAGGGAGACTTCATGCTTACTCACACCTTATATACCTTTCTGTGCCCTGCCATCTTCCTTCCTTCCTAGTGTGTGCTACCACTGCCTGACCTCTATGCTTAATATAGGGGCTGGCTTTGTCCTCTGATCCCCACGTAAGCTTTATTGGGGTACACAATATTGATATATTTTCCTTTTTTGTTGTGTACTCTAATAAATTCATGCAAGGATCAAAGGACAGAGCCGGTCACTAGATTATAGACAGAGAGGCCAGACAGTGGTGGCACACACCCTTAATCCTATCACTTGGGAGGCAGAGATCTATCTGGATCTCTGTGAGTTGAAGGCCACATTGGGAACAGAGATAGGCAGGAATGGTACACACCTTTAATGCCAGCACTTGAGGTCTCATGCCTTTGCTTGGAAATCACACACACCTTTAATCCCAGGAAGTAACATGGCTGGGTGGAGAACGGTATATAAGGCATGAGGAGACAGGAACTAAGCAGCAGTTCAACTGAGACCCTCAGGGGTGAGAATTCAGAGGCTTTCAGTCTGAGGATTCATGGAATCAGGATCAGCTGAGGAGTTGACGAGGTGAGGTTGGCTGTGACTTGTTCTCTTTCTCTGATCTTCTATCTTTCACCCCAACATCTGACTCTTTTTTTTTTTATTAATAAGACCATTTAGCAATTCATGTTATACATGATGGTGTCTAAGAAAGCCAGAGGAATGTTCTGGAGCTTTCACTCACAATAGCTGCTAATAAGACCTTTCTTCTCTACCTCTGCTGTGTCCACCCAGACCAAGCTAGGAGCCTGGATCTGGACCTCACACTGCAGGAATAATGGGACCTTTTTGTCTCCTTACACTGGAGAGTGGTGCTGTCACAAGACGTTGTTGAAGAATCACTACTTCTATCCAGCAATAATACAGCCACCCCAACAGTGGTGTCTGTGGAAACCACATGAGGAGCCCAAACTCCTACTCATTCCCAGTGGAAACAAGAAAGCCTTCCAACTCAATGTCAACAAAAATGGGTCATTGTGATTCTTTCTCACGTGGCCTTATACCCTTCAGGTCTTCTAGAGTAACGCTGCAGAAAGGCGGCCATCTAAAACAGGGTTTAAATAAGATCCAGAGTCTTGTAATGTTAAAAAAAAAAAAAAGTCCGAGTTTCAGTTGAAAATCACTCCTCATGGCCAGAACCAGGAGGATTTCAACAAGTATAAAAAGGCCATCAAAAGTTGCCACCAGACCCTGCATCACACACACTTGAAACATGAAAAGGTAGAATACTTCTGGATGCACTGGCACATGACTTTGATCCCAGCATTTGGGAGGGAGAAACAGGCAGATCTCTATGATTTTTAAGGCTAGCCTGATTTACATAGTGAGTTCAGGCCAGCCAGAGCTTCATAGTGAGACCCAGTCTAAAAATATAATTAGAATGCTGCACCAGAGAAGTAGACAAGGCAAAGAAGAATCAAACAGAAATTTTAGCAATGAAAACGCTATCGCTGAAAAGGAAAGTCCAGAAAATGAGTTCCGTATGAGAATGAAGTAAGCAGAGGAACGTGGGACTAGGGAAGGTGTCAGTGAGTGGCATAATGATAGATATAATAACAAAAATTACTCTGAAGAACAGACAGGAACTAGACTAAAATTCCTGAAAAGACTTCAGAACAAAAATTTTAAATCATTCAGTCAGTGTTTTCTTAGTTTTTGAGCCAAGATCTCACCATGTAGAAGTGGCCAGCCTGGAACTCACCATGTAGACCAGGCTGGCCTCAAACTCACAGAGATCCACCTATTTTTGCCTTCTGAGGGTTGCAATTAAAGGCATGTGCCGTCATGCCAAGCTAGATTTTGTTACAAAAGAACTGAAAAGGAAACTGAATAAGTAATGGATGCAAAGTTTACAGACTCAGCAAGCAGCATGGGACAAGGGGATGGCTCTATCAGTAATGTGTTTGCCACACAAACATAAGGACTCAAGTCTAATGCCCAGAACCCATGTAAGAAGAGCCTGGTATGGAAGTGTACTCCTGCAGTCACAGAAGTGGAGAGGTAGAGATAGTCCCTGGCATTCCTGGCTAGCCAGCCTAACCAAATCAACAAGCCCCAGATTAGATGAGTGACCCCATCTCAAGTAATAAAATGGAAAGCATTCAAGGAAGATGCCAGGTATTGAACTTTGGCTTTCGTGTGTGTGTGTGTGTGTGTGTGTGTGTGTGTGTGTGTGTGTGTGTGTGTGTGTGTGTAAATCAAGAGAATTTAAGCAAATGCTATAGACATACTGTAATTAAACTTCTGAAAAGGAAAAGTAGAAAACAATTCTTGAAAGCAGCCAAAGAAAGAGAGAACTGAGATAAGAGGAAACAAGATTAGAATTGTAGCATGTTTCTCATTAAAAACCTCACAGACCATTGGTGTTTTTCAGGGATAAAGAAAAAGGATAATTGATACAGAAATCTACACCCAGTGAATCAAGACATTTTTAGATGAAGGAAAACTAGGAAAGTTGACTATAAACAGACATACCATAAAAGACTGGTTCAAGGAAATTCCCTAAACAAACAAACAAAAACAAATTAGGAAACTTGAAATATCAGTAAAGAAAAGAGAAAATGGTAAGAAAAATAAAGAAGTGAAACAGATTCTCTCTTTCTCTTGACTTTCCTTAATTGTAATTGAAACAAATTTTATAATATTGCTGCTGAGTCCTGATGGCTCCCTCAGGGAAGGGGGTGAGAAGGTGCAGTGACAGCAACACAGGCACTGGAGTCCCTTGAAGGCAAACAGCAGACTCAATACAGGAAAGGCCTTATGTACCCTCCCCCCAGCACCCAGGCTGTGTGGTCGTTCCTCATTGGCTAGGCATGATCAAGAACTCTGACCTCACCTGTTGCTAGGCCCTCAGGCAGACTCCAGGTTGGCTCATAAGGCAGTATGTTATGTGCATGTCTTGGTAACTGGTTTGAGCCAATTTCTTCGACCCTATGGGCCTGTCCTACTATAACAATATTGTTTAATAAACTATTAAATTGTGTAAATAAAATATTCAAAACAAGATTATTATGGGGTAAACAAGAGAAGTCAAACAAAGTAAAGTTTCTATACTTTACTCAAGTTGGCAAAAATGACACTGCCAGTGAATGTGATGTTCTATGAATATAAACAATACATAGAAAAATATTTAAAAAGCTGTGAAAATGGGGATAGAGTGATAGCTCAGCAGTTAAAAGCATTTCCCACTCTTCCAGAGGACTCAAGCTCAGTTCTCAACACTCACAACAGGTACTTCACAACCACTTGTAACTCCAGCTCCAGGGGATCTGATGCCCATTTCCAGCCCTCTTGGACTGCACTCACATGGCATGTGCTCACACAGATAGATAGACACACATTCACACCAATGAACACATTTTAGAGCTTTGCAAAAATATGCTAAAATATTGTAGAACAATTAAAATAGAATTCTGGAGGGAAAGTTTATGTAACTGGAGTCAGAAAAGACAAGACAGAAAGACCAAAACCAGAGGACAAGCAAGGTAAATAGACAGTGGCAGACTGAAGCTGTATTGGTTATTTTTATTGTCACCAACAAAATATATGGCAGAAATAACTTAAGAAAGTAAGATTCATTTTGAATCACTGTTTTAAAATTTTCTGTCTATCAAGTTGGGAAGGAATGGTTGTGTTCATGGATAATAAAGTGTGTGGCAGAAACTTCACAGCATAGCAGACCAGGAAGTAGAGTGTGGATCCAGAACCAGGAGTAAATCCTCTATTGATCTACTTTCCTGAGCAAAGCCCAAGCTCCTAAAAGTTCTGCAGCAAACTGAGGACTAATTGATCAAAACATAAGCCTGTTGGAAATATTTCAAATTCAAACTATAACAGAAGTGAAATACCAATATTGATACTGAATACAAGTGATACAAGTATCCTAGTCAAAAGACTAACTAGAAAATATAATTGGCTGCATGGTGGTGGTGCATGCCTTTAATCCCAGCACTTGGGAGGCAGAGCCAGGTGGATCTCTGTGAGTTTGAGGCCAGCCTGATCTACAGAGCGAAATCCAGGACAGGCACCAAAACTACACAGAGAAACCCTGTTTCTAAAAACAAGAAGAAGGAGGAGAAGGAGGAGGAGGAGAAGGACAAGGAGGAGAAAAGGAGAAGGAGAAGAAAATATAATTCAACTACATACTGTATGCAAGAAACTCACTTCAAATCTAATGGCACAGTAAGCTGAAAATTAAATCACAGGAAAAGATAAATCATACAAATATTAATCAAGTAAAACAGATGTGATTATATTGGTACCAGAGATATTAGACTTCAGGAAAAAAATTACCAGAGTCAGGGAAGACTATCATATAATAATAAAAGTCCATCTTTTAAGAAAATAAGACTGATCCTAAATGTACATATGTGCCAACCACAGAACTCAAAAATATGCAAAGCAAATTCTGATAGAGCTTCCTGATCTGGTGACTCCCTCCTATAATCTGAGTAACTTAAGATGCTGGGACAGGAAAATCATGAGAGCTCATGAGTTTAAGATAAATCTAGTCAATAAAATAAAATTCTATCTAAAAACAAACAAGCAAGCAAACAAAAAATGAATAGAGCCAATAAACAATAAAATCTATGATTTTAGCCTTCTAGTTATTGATTATATATTAGTAGGATATGTAAACATAAGCTATATAAGATTTATTATATATAATTATTTACTTGATCTCAACAACTTTCTCAATAATGAATAACAACAATTAGACTAAAGGTCAGCCATGATAGAAGACAATTCAGTAACTCTATCAACCAGTATAGGTGAATAATCTTCTATACTATTTTAGTTAACACCAGCAAGACACAATGTCTTTTTGATTGTCATAAAAAACTTATCAAAGTATATCATATCCTAGGGCATAGAGCAAACACAAATACCCACCAATAAAAAAAATTGAAGTACTACAGAATGTTTTCTCTAACCATAACAGAATAAACAAACCAGAAATCGATAATATAAAAATAAGAATTTTCCAAATTTTGAAACCAAAACACATACAGCTAAAATAATCCATGGGAAATTTAAAATACATAAAAATAAAAAATACAGCATATCAACATTTTATGACATTAGTAAACCAACACTTGAAATTTTCTAGCATTAAATGCAAAAGTTTTTTTTTAAAGGAAAAGTCACAAATTTTTAAACTGAATTTTATCTTACATAGCAGACTATGAAGAAAAAATATTTTTAAAAAAGACCAGAAATGAATGGAATTTAAGAGAGAAAAACTAGGGAATAATCACTGAGACAAAAGGCTAGTTCTTTGAAGATTGGTAACATCAGTAAACCTCTAATGTCATGGGAAGGAGAGGGGAGAGAGGACAAGAGTGGGGAGAATCACCACTTTCAGAAATTAAGAAGGGACAGCACTACACACTCCAAGGAGTTTATGAAAAAAACACATGCATGTGTTTAATAACTTATACATAATATACCAATTCCTGAATAACACAAGTTATCAAGAAACAACTACTTTGAAAAAGACTTAGAAAAGTCCTGTAACTGTTAACAACAGTGAGTCTGTAATTTACATATCTCACCCAAAGAATTTTCTAGATAGTTTCACTGAGAATTCTACCAAATGTTTAAGGAATTCACAGTTCTACACAATCTTCCTTAAAAATACAAGAGAATATTTGCTGGCTCATTTCATGAAGCCTAGTATTATCTTGCCAAAGACTGTCAAAAAAGAAAATTATTAAAAATATCCTTTGGGATTATAGACACAAAATCATTATGATGCTATCAAAGGACTATGATTGTAGCTCAGGGTTAGGGCCCTTGTCTTGCACTCACAAGGCCATGAGTTTGCTACCTAGTAAAGCAACACACACTCACACATGCACACACACACACACACACACACACACACACACACAACTTCCACACTACATGAGAAGATTGATACAACATGAACAAGGAAGATTTTTTCAGCTCTTTATGTCTATAAAACATAAGCATATGTGAAATTATTGCATCAACAATCAATTGAGAAAATAAAAGCACAGTCCTTGTGGTAATACATGCTTGTACTCCTAACATTGGAAGCCTAAAACAGAAAGAGTGAAAATTGGAGGTCAGGCTGGCTAAATAGTGAATTTCAGGTTATCTTGTCCTACGTACCATAAACCCATCTTAAAAATAAATAGAAGCAGGCGGATCTCTGTGAGTTCGAGGCCAGCCTGGGCTACCAAGTGAGTTCCAGGAAAGGAGCAAAGTTACACAGAGAAACCCTGTCTCGAAAATCCAAAAAAAAAAAAAAAAAAAGAAAAAAGAAAGAAAGAAAGAAAGAAAAAAGAAAAAACGAAAAATAAATAAATAAGTGCTTAAAAACAGAAAAAACTCCATGACTACAAAATTATTACTTTTTAATATCATAATTGTATTAACAGTTTGAGAAGTTCATACACACAAGGTATTTTGGGCATATTAACCCTCCACTCCACAGATACTTATTCTTTACACTTTGACCAGTTGTGAGGATCTATATCAAGCACCATCCACTGCATAAAGAAACATCTGGGGTGAGGTCTAAACACTGCACTAATATATGAGAATAAAGATATAAATTTAGAGGGTAGTTTGACAATCTGTCCATTTAGCACCTTATCCAAACAGAAAGTGGTTGGCTACCTGATAATATTCATGCCATAGTTGCACCTAGGGCAGATTATCCCATGTCAGCCTTTCTTTTAGCTCGCAGGGTTCACAACTGGGCAAGATTGTTGATGACTCCTCACCACCTCACCCCTGCCCTGGGCAGCAACTTCATCCTCTAAGTACTATGAGAGGTTGGCAGCAGGTAGAAGCTTCTTGATCAGTACCAACTTGACTTCTCCAAGCCCTATGACCAAAGTGTATGACATTTCAGCAATTAGATCTTACCATCAAGTACTGGTAGACAGCAAAAGCTTGTACTGTTTTAGGGGTTTCTGAGACACTGCTGACCAACAACTTGAGGAGAGATATCCCATATCTGGCACTAAGCTTTTTATTTGAAAATTCTAAGGTTTCTATGAGGAGCACTGTAGTAATGTGAATGAGAATACTACACCACCACCACCACCACCTCACCCCTCCCACTCCCCCCGCCACCGCCACCACCACCGCCATATGAATACTTGGTCCCTCATTAATAGAACTATTTGGGAAGGATTAGGAGGTGTGACCTTGTTGAAGGAGGTGTGTCACTGGAGGGTGGGCTTTGACTTTTCAAAAAACTTGTACAATTCACAGTGCTCTCTCTTCCTCATGTTTGTGGATCAAAATATGAATCCTCAGCTGTTCTTTTACTCTACCGTCTTGGACTCTAACCATCTGAAACTGCAAGCCAAGTAAAATGCTTTTGCTTTATAAGTTGACTTTATCATGGTGTTTTATCACAGCAATAGAAAAGTGACAAAGACAAGCATTATACCCTGTTTAAGGTAACTAAACTCTTTTATGTGAATATTCATATATATATATATATATATATATGAAGCTTAAAAAATAGTAAGCTTCCATGTAGTTTTTTCAAGCATCCTTAGTGTTAATTACCCTCCACCACCACCTTTCTCTTCTTCCCTACCCTCTGACCCCTCCCCCACTTAAACTTTTCTTTATTTTGCCACAAGGACCTTTCTACTGCACTAGCTTACTCCGTCATAGTATGAAGACTGAAAAGGAAATAGAGTTTTTTGTTCTTTGAAATATCCAAATTATTAGAGGTAAATTACTAGATTTGGCCCATGTTCAAAGATCACACACTACAGGAGAATCTGAATACCAGGAAATGGGTACCATCAGGCTATCTACAGTCAGAACACCACATTTGGTCATTTCAAAGCAAACTCCTGATAGTTCATCATCTTACCCACAGATATGTATCTCTAAGAGACAAAAGCATTCTTGTACATACCATTATAAAAGCTTAGGAAATAAAAAAAAAAAAGTCAGAGCTGGAGAAATGGTTCAGCAGTTAAGAGTACTGACCCATCTTCTACAGGACTCCGGTTCAATTGCCAGCACCCACATGGCAGCTTACAACTGTCTGTAGCTCGAGTTCCAGGGAGATCTGGCACCTTCACAGACATGCACACAGGCAAAACACCAAAGCTCATAAAATAAAAATAACTAAATACTTTTTTTTAAAAAAATAAGAAAGTCAAATAATTTAAAATTAAGTAAGTCTTTAATCAATATTAAAATTTTCAAGTTACTTTACATATGGCTAGACAGTTGGTTTGCTGAACTCAGGATTCAAGCAGGGTCTCACTTTGTATCTAACATTTAAGTCTCTCTCAGAATATCCTAAAATATTCAGTGTCCTGGGCCTCTAATAATTCTTCCCTGTTGTGGGATAGTTTGATTGTACTCTGACACTCCCGAGTCTTATTGATAAATAGAACAATAGAAGCTTAATTTAAACCTATATATTAGGGCTGCAGCAGAGACAGGGCAAGGGATGGAAGCCCCACCAGGCTGCTGCTTGAGAGGCCAGTGGGGTATTGATTGTGAGTCTGTGGGGCTGCAGACAATAATTAAAGTATCAGTAGATTCATGTGCAGCCACTAAGCTGACAGAAAAACATCATTTGGCATCCCACGTTGTGCACCATATGTAGTCAAATTTTTCTTTGGGCCACCAGCTCACAAATAACGACAGGGAAAGGAAACAGGAGGTGTGAGATGGAAGAAAGGTAATGCCACATGGCAGAATGTAGATTAATATAAATGGGTTAATTTAAGTTATAAGAGCTAGTGGGACAAGCCTAAGATAAAGCCAAGCTTTCATAATGAATAGAAAGTCTCCATGTTGTTATATGTGAGCTGGCAGTCCAAAGAAAAATCCAACTACCCTTCCCTGCTTCCTTTTTTTGTGTTCAGGTCAACATTATTTTTATTGCTTGATTTTCTTATGGAAAACTACTTTCATTAAATTTTGAAGGTACTTGGTAATAAAAATTATGTTCTTTAATGGGTATTAAAATAGAAAATAAATACAAGGACATGGTAAAAATTTCAACACAGTCAAAGAAATGCCTAGCCATTTTCTTATGTAAACATATACATTTTATTTTTTTAATTTAAAATTTTAAAAATGATTGAGAATGGTGGTGAAAGCCCATAATTGCAGTACTCAGGAGACTGAGGCAGTAGGATCATGAGTTCTAATCCAGTCAGAACTCTATGAATAGCACAAAAAGAAAGAGAGAGAGGGGGGGGGGAAAAGAGATAAAAATTGTCCTGTTACTACATTCACTTCTATACTTCATTTATTCATTTACTAATACACTGTGAAGGTCTTCATGAAGCATACACAGATCTATTTAAATATACCTGAGGCTTCATGGTTTGCTTACACCATTATATATTTTACACATCCCTAATTAATGAACTTCATGCTAAAAATAAAGATAATAATAGTGTTTAGGGTTTCTTTTGCCATGATAAAGCATCATGACAAAAAGCAATGTGGAGAAGAGAGGGTTTATTTCATCTTACATCTCTCAGATGCCCCTCCATCACTGAGGGAAGTCAGGGAAGGAACTCAAGCAAGGTAGGGACTTGGAGGAAAGAACTGAAGCAGAGGCCTTTGGAAGAACGCTGCTTACTGGCTTGCTCACTCAAGGCTTGCTCAGCCTGCTTTCTTATAGTGCCTAGGACCAGCAGCTCAGGGGATGGCATCACCCACAGTGAGCTGGACTCACCCATATCAATTACCCATCAAGAAAACCCCACAGGATTGCCTACAGGCCAGTCTAGTGGGGTACATTTTCTCAATTGATATTCCCTTTTCTCAAGTGACTCTAGTTTATACCAATTTGACAAAAAAAAAAAAAAAAAAAAAAAAAAAAAAAAAAAAAAAAAAAAAAAAAAAAAACTAACCATCACAAATAGTAATTCTTATTTTACTTTTTTCTTTGAAACAGGGTCTCCCTATCTAGCCCAGACTGTCCTCAAACTCATGATTCTTCTGCTTAAGCCTCCAAGTGCTGGGATTAAGTCCTGTGTCACCACATCTAGCCAACACCAACCAGTTTTGGGTGCCCTTACATGCCAAGTCAGGGTGGCCAGATGAAATAGAAGATATCAATTAAATTTAAGTCTTATATGGGTAACAAATAATGTTTAGGAAAGAAATATACTGGCCTTTGTCTAAATGGGAAGCTATTGGACAATGGCTACAAATTTCTATTTACAAGCAGAACAAGATCGAATGTACACCATGGGTGGAGATGAACATGTCAATTTAATTGTGATGACCATAATATAATGCCTACATATGCCAAGTTTTTGTGTACATTGTCACGGAGTTGTAGTTGTCATTTTGGACCTTGATCCCGGTGTTGCAGTACTAAAGGTGGTGAGACTGTTCAGAGGTGTGGCTTAATGGAAAGTGGTTTTGTCATGACTGCCTCGTGCAGGGACTGATGCTGGTCCAGCAGCATGGGTTAGGTCTTTTAGGAGTCAGTCACGTTCCATGAGAGTGGAGTTGGGAAACAGAATCTGTTCTCTCCTGGCACTTCTTCCCTGTTCCCACAAATATCTCTTCTTCAAATGATCAGTTCCATCCATTTGTTTCTCCGTCATGCTGGGGTGCAGACTGAGGTCTCTTATTAGATGTGCTATTAGGACTTGCCAACCATCAGAATCTTGGCCAAATAACCCTCTTTTCTTTGTGCATTAGCCAGTATTGGTATTGCAAAGCGACGAAAGGTGAGCATCAGACTTGTCAATTAATTTTTTTAAGAAAATAAACTATGTTTAGTGGTCATGTGTATAATCCTAGCAGTTAGAAACTGAGGCAGGAAGACTAAGTTTAAGGAGAGCCTGAGCTCCTGAGAGAGGAGAGCAAGAAAGCAAGAGAGAGAGACTTCCAAGTAGATTACTGTTCCAGTAACAAAATTTCAAAGACAGTGGCTTAGTGTCACTGTCTTTTTTTTTTTCTCGTTTTTTTTTTTTTAATTCTAAGGAAAACTCCTTCCCAAAATAAAGCTGTTTTCCCACTCTATGAGGTTTTTTTGTTAGAAGCTATATATAGTATCAATCTGGTGATCAAATTTATCAGTTCACCCTTTTCTAGAATCATTATGAACTCTTCAAAATTCATCAGTCCTGTTTGGGGAGTAACAGCTAATAAAGCTTTTGTTTCTCTGTGATCCCTTATTCAGTGTTCATCCTCAAAATATTTCCAAAGTAGAGAAAACCCTTCTTAGCCTATACTATGAGAACTAGATTGTGAATCTGGCTTCATGACAGGCTAACATCTGAGCATCTTTTCTGTGGGTAACACTGGTGATCTCCATTTCATAAAATTAAACATCATAAAATATTCCTGCATATTTTAAGGAAAATAACAAGGAACTAAAACCTTCCATTAGAAAAGCCTCAATATCTGAAGCAAGCAGTCACATCCCTTGTAATGGCAGATAGCCATTTAGTATGTTAGAGCTTTCATTACAAGTTAGGGACTGAATGGAACTTGCATATATATTATAATGTATTGTGTATATATTGTACATAATTATATATTATATTATACATCACATACTGTCATATATTATATTTATATTATATATAATGTTTTATATACTAACTATGTAGACAGATGAGAAGAGTCTAATTTTCATTTGGTTAAGGCACAGCAATCTTTCATGTGACATTTCATAAAGTTCTTGTAAGGTTTTCATATGAATTGTTTTTAGGGATAGCTTGAAACTCCATCTTTAAATCAAATTATCCAAGAGCAGGGCAAATAGGTTTTTGTTGTGATTCAATACATTCATCTAGAATTTATAATATTAAAAACTGAGTGAGAATTTATATTTGTTTATGCTTAGTTTTGCCTGGTCAGTGGTCCTAAAATTATTCATTGACCAATGTCTAATTTCCTCATAGTGGTAGCCTTCATCATGTTAACTTAGCTAAAACGTGTGCTTCTCATTATTTTTCCTCAACAAGGATGTCTTAGTTAGGGATTTCTATTGCTATGAAGAGACACCATGGCCACAACAACTCTTATAAAGGAAAACATTTAATTGGGGTGGCTTGCTTACAGTTCAGAAGTTTAGTCCATTTCATCATGGTGGGAAGCATGGCAGCATGCAAGCAGACATGGTGCTGGAGAAATAGCTGAGAGTTCTACATCTTGTAGGCAACAGGAAATGGTCTGAGAGTCACACTGAGCAAAGCTTGAGCAAAAGAGACCTCAAAGCCCACCCCCACAATGACATACTTCCTCTAACAAGGCCACACCTACTTGCACAAAGCCACACCTCCTAATAATACCTCTCCCTTTGGGGGCCATTTTCTTTCAAACCACCACAAAGAGTAACTTCCAAACTGTTAAAATTATTAGACATTCTATGATGAAGACTACACAGCAGCAAGTCAGATTTTATTCCTGAAATGAGAGAGTTAATGTTCTAATGTTTATTCCCAAAGAAAAACAAAAAATCATTGACAAACTTTTCCCTTAAAAGATAATTACCTATGTTTACCTGAGTTATCCTTAAAAGTCAAATTGGAATCTCTTTATCTCATCATCATATTTTATTTGTTGAAGATTGACATTTGTTAATAGTTTCTATAATTCACTCTAATTATGCATGAGTGCCAATTTGTGTGGGTCTTTGCCATTTCTCATCTTTAGCTATTTCAGGATTCTTATAAGAGACTACGTAGAAAAGTGAGAAGGATTAGCAAAACTGGAAAGCTGGGTAGAGTGGTGCCTGTAATCCCAGCATGCAGGTGCAGGGGGCAGGAAAATCATGAGTACAAAGCCAGCCTGAGGCATATAGCTAAGCCCCCCCCCACTACTCCCCTTTTCAAAACTAAAGAAAAAAAAAAATAACAGGAGAGGGGAGAAAAGAATAAAAATGGGGAAATAATTTTAGTTCACTGCCTGTTGTATAGTTTATGGTCCTTTTTATTAGCTCAGTTCTTTTATTGGAATCACATTGGTTCTCAACCTCGGGTCATGACCCCCTTGGGGGGTCACATATCAGATATTTACATTACAATGTATAGCAGTAGTAAAATTACAGTTATGAAGTAGAAGCAAAATAATTTTATGGTTGGGGATCACCACATATGAGGAACTATATGAAAGAGTCTTAATATTAGGAAGGTTGAGAACCACTGATTTCGAGGAAAGATGTGCTCTTTTCAAGAAATTGAAAATGATGGGTTAGTGAGGAACTCGGACATGATTCCAGCTTTTGGTTTTCTATTTCCTCTTTGTTTCGTGTGATTATGGGCATATCTACATTCCTTCTGTCTTTTTTGTAACAGCTGAAAACCTGAGATTAAAACATTAAGTGTATTTCCAAGCCTACTAGGCAGTAGGGTGAGACAGCTGTGAATGTGTTGGCTCAAGTGATGTAATTGTCACTCTCATCAAAGGAATTGCCTCTCATTAGATTTAGCTCCATTCTCCATAAGACATCATCATAAATATGATATAGGATTCATTTCAAAAGATCAGACCTATTAAATCAGTACTGGAGACTGCTGGAAGATATAATTTTAAAGTACATTAAACACTCTTAAACACACGACCTTTCTTCCCCCAGATACCTCTGAGAAAATGTAATTAAAATGTCATCTGTTTTTTCTAAGGAAAAACTCATCAGATCTTTACAGCATTAGAATATTGCATACCACAAGTGTTTGACTTTATTCCATCAGATTCAACATTAAGTGCATAGTACTTATGTCTGCTTATAATGGAGAACCTGAAATGTGTGAAGACATGCTTCAAATGATGAAGAAATTGTAAATGCATCTAGTTTGAGGGGAAATAGACTATCTGCTAATTGCTTCAAGAATTGAGTGATTTGGAAGACCTCAGGAGAGGCTTCATTTCTCTGATTTGCATACACTTGGCTCTAGCTACCTGGCTTACTGTAAATGCTTTGATGATGTTGTGTGTGGAGTGTTCCTCATCAGCACCAGAGATTGAGAAGGATTCTATGGCTCTGGGGACCAGAGGAATTCTTCCCTCTAAAGAAGCTGCCCCTTGTTGATATCCAGCTCTTAGGAGAGCGGACTTCATGTTATGATAAATGATCTAGTTGTCTGAATCCATTGTTTTATTGTTATTATTGTCAATAATTAATTGGCTTAATTTTCATGGTAAAGCCAGTTAATATAGCACTTCAGCTCTTGTGGAGATTTTCTCTCAACCAGGCTAATATAAAACCTAGGAAAAAACTGACACTATTATTTTTGTTTCTTTTCAGAGATTTTTAACACCCAACAATGTTAATAACCAAGGACTCTTCTGGCTACAAAATGAAGTGGAAAGGTGGCTTGTAGCCTGACTTTCACACAAGTGGAAAATGCAAACTCTTCTGAAGGGAATGGTGGAGGAACTAAGAAATAGAGGAGAAGGGCCAGAGGACAACAGAAACACTGAAACCATGTTCCCAGACGGTGGCAACAAAGTGGAGCTTCTGAAGAGAATAAAATCAGACAGGAAAGGAAGACTCGAACTGGGGAGGAAGAAGTAAGGACAGAGAAACTGAAGAGGGAGAAGCAAGCACAAAAGATGGAGCATGGAGAAGAAGAAGAAAAAGGAAGAGCTACAGACACACAGTGAGTGGTACAGATTGCACATTAGACTACTTTACAAAATAAGCCCAACGGCCAAGTCCTTGTGTTTGCCACAGTTTATCTATGGACTGCGACCAAGCTCCGACTCCACATTCTGATGCATGAATTCTTAACTTCATAAACCTGTGTCTTTCATTTTGAGACCATTAGTGGGGTTTTGGAGGATTAACTACCTCTGCCCACAGCATACAAAACATAATGTTTACAATTTAAAAATCATCCTACAACCAGAGTCTCTGGTCATATATGAGGGTAATCAAAATGTTAGGATTTTTCATTTGTCTTGAGTACACAGCTATGATTTTAAACCATACAAAGGGTTACTGTGCATGTCAAAGATAAGATGCAATTTAAAAATTACAAGATTCACAAGGTTGGCTTTCATTTCACAGAAATCTGTTCAATATGAATGTAAAATGAATAAAATATAAGGTCATCGGAAAAAATCATCCTGTTTTCATGAACCTTGATCATATAATAGACATTATATTTGCTATTGAAATGTGAATGAAAATAGAATTCTAGATAAGTTATTAATCATAATTAGAATGACTATGACAGGTCTGCCGTGACAAATACTTAACAAGAAGTAAGAATGCTTATTCATAACAAACCTCTTAATTCATTAAATTCTTCATTAAAAGGGCAACCTCTTAATAAGTTCAACATAAAGTTGGTATAACATGCTATTTGCATTTCTCTCTTTTTATTTCCATTTTAGGGATGTATTGTTAACAAATTGAGATAAATCACTTAAAACATATAATTACTTGGATATAGTGGCATAGTAATTCCCTAAGCAATTGCACGGTTATAAGTTGTCAGTGTGCATATTAATCCATCATCCCACCAGCCTCATCTTCACTGATTTGCTACTCGCTGTTAGGAAAACAGATTAAGAAGCACATGCTGCCCTTCGCTGAAAGTTTCATTGAGGCACAAGTAGGACAAACACTGCTTTCCAATTAGGATCCCGCTGTTTGCCAGGACTTGACAATGACTAATTACAGTCCTAAACGACTTATTATGTCTGAATGCATGATTATTTATAAATACATTTTAAGAGCTGTGTGAAATCATCATTCCTGGTTTAAATGGGAAAGGCTACTTCTGTGCAAAGGGCAAAGACCTGTTGAACACCTAGAGGGCAAAGGAAAGAAGGCATGTTACTGTTAGTGGTAGGGTTTGCTGAGGCGGGCGTCACCTCGTGATGGAGGAGAAAGTAAGTAATTTCCGATCATGAGGTGTTTAGAGACTCGGTGCTAGGGTTGTTTCTCAGCCCTTCTGTCTCCAATCTTAACATAGGATTTGGGGAGGCGTTCACAGCTCTTAAATATGAAGTTGCCTGAAGCCTCTTTGGAAAAAAACTATAACATTTTATTTATTTACTTATTTTTGTGTGTGCGCGCGCGCGCGTGCGCACAGATGCACGTGCGCACACATGCCATGGCATGTACGTGGAAGTCAGAGAACAGCTTTCAGAAGTGAATTCTTTCCTTCCACCACATGGGGCCAGGTCTTTAGGCTTGTGGGCACTGCCCTCACCTGCTGAGCCGTCTCACCTGCACCTTCTTAGGGCTATGAGGACTGAAAGGTTTTAGTGTATACAGCACTCAGTCTGGTGCCTTGGACAGTGTGAACACGGAATAAACGCTACTTCTCACTGCTCATCTTGTACCTCACCAAAGTATCAAGTATGAGCTGTGTGGCAGGTTCTGACAGGGAAAAAAAAAAACACTAAGACATAATTTTAAAAGACATAACTGTAGAACCTGGAAATGTTTGGGGAAGTCATTTGGTCACTGATCATTCATTGTCTAGGTAGTCGCTGCAAATAAAATGAAGACCACGGCAGGGTGGCGACACTGCACTGGACAGAGCCAGCGGATCTCGTGAGTTCGAGGCAGCTGCTACAATGAGTCCAGGAAGGCGCAAAGCACACAGAGAGACTGTCGAAAAAAAAAAAAAAAAAAAAAAAAAAAAAAAAAAAAACCAGTACAGTAAAGTGAAATGGGCCCCACAGCACAGTAAGTCAAATGGGTGGTAAAAATGGAGCAAAATAGGGCCTGGAGACATGGTTCCAGGGAGTCCCAAGCTCTCTTCCTGCTTCCTCAGGCAACCCCACACATACATACACATGAATTAAGATAATAAATCTTTAAAAAATAGAGCAAAGCAGAATTCTTAAGTCAAAAACTGTTAAATTTTCAAAAATGTTCTAGACACATGGGAGTAGAAAAACTATCATGTGAAATGCCATGCCTGTACAAAATAAGTTATCAAGTCTCATCTTTTAAAATGTTTTTGCACACCCATATGGCAAACTACAGGAGCCCCTACTGATGTCTACCTTTGTGTCCATGCATGGAGGCAGAATTTGTGACTCCCTTCTAGTAAATGGACTATGGCAAAGATACTGAATCCCTCCTTCTGTGCCATGACTTTAGGTTTACAGGACTCCATCTTAGCACATAAAAGTGGATAATGAAGCAAACGGTCATATTGCAAGAACCTAGAACCTAAGGGTCACTTCAAGAGATCTGCTAGCAAATGCTGGGGCCCCCAGTCACACAGCTACAAGCAAATAAATTCTACTCTCACCTGCATGAGATTGAAATCAAGTACTTTCCCTGCTGAACCTATAGATTGAAACATATTCTGTCTGATATCCTTGATGGCGATCTTGTGATTCTCTGAATGAAGAAGCCAGTAGAAGAAGCCAGAAGAAGCCAACTCCCACCTCTCTAGAACTGTCACCCAAGCCACTGTGTGACAATTTCTTCATAAACATAGACAAATGTTAATTCCAATAGTATTAAAAATGCCTAAAGAGCGGCGTGGTGGCACGCTTTATCCAGCTCGGAGAGAGCAGGCGATCGTGTGAGTTCGAGGCTCAGGAAAGGGCAAAACAGAAGAAAAAAAAAACAAAAAACAAAACAAAACAAAAATGCCTAAAGAAACCATATGGTGGTGGCGAGATGACTCTGAGGACCAAGTTCAGATCCCCAGCACCCACTGCCTAGCATGGCAGTCCACGCCTGTAATCCCAGCACTGTGAGGCTGAGACAGACAGGTCCTAGAGGGACAGTGAGCTCACTACCCAGCCAGCCTAGCTAAACTGAAAAGCTTCAGTCAGGTTCAGTCACAGACCCTCTCTCAAAAAGTAAGGCGGGGAGAAACAGGGGAAGACGACGATGTTGACCCCTGGCCTCTGCACACACATGAGCACTCGCAGTGCTCACACACATTTAAAAGACAATTGGTTCTTAGCTTGGCTGCAAACTGAAAAGTTACTATAAAGGAGTTATTTAATGTGTTCTCCTCGCGTTTAAAGGAGAAAAGATGTATATAAACTCACAGAAATGCATCCATAACATGAAAAATGATTCAAAACCTTCCCAAAGAAAAGAACATTCAAATGTTGAGTGTGTCCTGCCAGCAAATAGATTGACATGCTGTGTAATCTACAAATTAAAAGCTATTTCATTATAGTCCAGGATATTTTTTATTATAGTTGTTTATTTCTCTCCCCTCCCTCCCTCCCTCCCTCCCTCCCTCCCTCCCTCCCTCCCTCCCTCCTCTCTCTCTCTCTCTCTCTCTCTCTCTCTCTCTCTCTCTCTCTCTCTCGTGTGTGTGTGTGTGGTGTGTGTGTGTGTGTGTGTGAACATGCAGCACTTAAGCTCAAGAGTCCCATGTGGCTGATGACAACTATAATGGGTAAATTTTAACAAAGTAAAATAAAATAACTTCTCACAGAAAACAAGATCAAATTTATGTACCTTTGAGGTACAGAAAGATATCAGTAATCTACAGAAAGACACCCCCCCCCAAAAGTATGCATAAATTAGTCCACAACAATATTAAAATTTTCTTCTACTTTTCAAAACATGCAGTTAAGAAAATGAAAAGACAGATCCTTGTAGCTTGAGTTTTCCTGCCTTGCCCACAGTCAGGACAAATCTTTGTCATCCACCAGTCCCACAGCTGCTCAGACCCAACCAAGTAAACACAGAGACTTATATTGCTTACAAACTGTATGGCTGTGGCAGGCTTCTTGCTAACTGTTCTTATAGCTTAAATTAATCCATTTCCATACATCTATACCTTGCCACGTGGCTGGTGGCTTACCGGCGTCTTCACATACTGCTGATCATGGCGGCGGCTGGTGGTGTCTCTCCGAGTCAGCCTCCCACTTCCCAGAATTCTCCTCTCTCCTTGTCCCACCTACTTCCTGCCTGGCCACTGGCCAACCAGTGTTTTATTTATTGACCAATCAGAGCAATTTGACATACAGACCGTCCCACAGCAGATCCTCATCTAGGAGAACATAGTCGCGACTCATGTGATTGATTAAGGGCTTGTTTTCACAACATACAAAAAGCATTTACAAATCAACAAGGAAAACAATCCAGTAACAGTTTCCTGTTACTGACTGTGGTGGTTTGGAATGAGAATGGCCCTCATAGGCTCATTTATTTGAATGCTTGGAACCTAGTTGGTGGACTATTTAGGAAGGATTAGGAGGTGTGGCCTTGTTGAATGAGGTGTGTCCAAGGTGTGGGCTTTGCAGTTTCAAAAGCCCACACCAGGACCAGTCTCACTCCTTTTATGCCTCAAATTTTTGGATCGAATGTAAACTCTCAGCTCCTGCTCCAGTGTCATACCTGCCTGCCCCCATCCTCCCCATCTTGATGGTCATGGACTCAAGCATTCAAACTGTAAGCGAGCCCCCAATTAAATGCTCTCTTTTATAAGTTGTATTGGTCAAGAGAACAGTGAGGAAGACACTGACAGTTCCAGTCTTATCCAGAGTTCTCTACTGGGTTTGCTTGTAGAGGGATGAGGCATCAGCCTTTTCTAGTATGCTAAGTCACACTAGGTTTCTATTCTCTTTTTAACTTAAAGTTGTTGTATTAGTTCTTCTCCCATCTTCTTTTTGCTCTCATGATTTCAGGCATTCTTTGTTACTTTTAAGAGAAAGTAGAGATAAATGAACCTGTGTTTACCTAGCTCATGAGTGCCCTCAACAAAATATTTAATGCCTTTGTCTATCTACCTGTCTGCCAAATATTATGAGCTCCTCATGATCAGTAAAGTTATCTGATTATCCTGTCTCCATTTGCTCCACATACACTGCCAATGTGATACCTGTTTGTTAACTGAAGGAACAACTGTCCTTTTGTGTATAATGCCTCTCCCCATATCACTAGTTTGGCAAGAGCTGGGGTCTTGCAGGCATTGCTTACCAAAACATCCTTGTTTTCTGGGATGAAACTCAGTGATAGAGACTTACCTAGCATGCACAACACCCCATTTTCAGTGGCAGTACCACAAACTAAATAAAAATTAAACAAAGCACCAGGAACATTTGGCTAAAATCAGGTGTAGATTTAGTATTGTTCAAAATAACATCTAGTTATAGTAGGTGTAATAAACTATGTAAGGATGAATGAACAGATTAGTGTTTATGTTTATAAGCCTCATATTTTCTGTCATTTTTACTATTATGTAATTAGCAGGAACATATACATTATATGTAAAAGGGTTGTAGAAACTTAATCATATCTATCAATGAAAGCTCCATTCACTGCTTCTCAATTTCTGAGACTCCATTTATATGCATAGTCATTCTAACTATTTGGGCACTACTGGAGTCCTGAATAATAAGAACCAATGCAGTCAGTTCATTAGCTTGATTCAAATAATTAGACATCAACTGGTCTAAAGCAACAATTCAAAAAAGGGAAGAAAAAGGAAGGGAGAGAGAGAGAGAGAGAGAAGAGAGAAGAGAGAGAGAGAGAGAGAGAGAAAGAAAAAAAAGAAGAAAAAAAAAAAAAAAAAAAAAAAAAAAAGAAAGAAAGAAAGAAAGAAAGAAAGAAAGAAAAAGTGAGCAAATGATTCATCATTTAGATATAGTCATAGATCTACTCTATTGAGCATTTGAAGTCCTTACCTAAGCCAGACAAGTGTGATTTCAGCATCTACCACAGGCTGATGGAGCACATCATCTCAGCTACTCTAAATTTCATTGCCTGATTGCTGCTAAGATTCCCACCCCTTTCACCAACTTTCTGCAAGGCTTCTCCATGAATTTCTTCTAAAATTTCTCAGAAAAATGAGGGAACAGCTTGTGAGCACCTCGAGTCTGTATTAAATCTCATTCAATTGGACCCCTTTTAGAAAATAATACATTAAATCCCATTTCATTATTCACACATATAAGTCTTCAAAAGACAGATTTTTTAAAAATGATTTAAATATAGCCAATAAGTTAAAAATTCCTAAACACAGCTGGTAAAATGGCTCAGTGGGTAAATGCATTGCTTTGCAAGCCCTACAGGTAGAAAACTGACTGACTCCCAAAAGTTGTCCTCAAATCTCCACACATGCTGAATGGCACACATGCACTTGTACACACACACACACACACACACACACACACACACAACACACACACAAATAATAATAATAATTATTTATCTATCTATCTATCTATCTATTTATTTATTTATTTATTTATTTATTTATTTATTTTGAGACAGATCTCACTATGTAGCCCTGGCTGTCCTGGAACTCACTACATAGAGCAGGCTGGCCTCAAACTCATAGAGATTTACTAGACTCTGCCTCCCAAGTGCCATGTTTAAAGGCGTGTGCCACCACTGCCAGGCTCAATTTTAAATTCTTAAACACATTTTGCTTAATGTGGAAACGATGGCCAGCAAATGAATACTTAGAGAAGGCTCTCTTGAGAAACAAAGACATGCAGAAATCTTGCTCCCTTAAGTCACCACACTGGCACACTTGGCAGACAGCTCAGCTCTGCTCAGTCGGGTGAATTGGCAGCTGGGTCATAGTAACTGAGCTTTAAAACTAGGAGTCTGTTGGTTTTGTTTGCCTCAACAACTGAGCTATGTGGAGTTTTTTTAAAAAATGAAAGAGATCATGTTAGAGGTAAGTGAGATGGTTCAGAGGCCTAACTTCTTACTCGTGAGAACTTTTCTTCCTTTAGGGAATAGTTTCTTTAATCCCAAAGTGAACTTCTTACTGAATTTGACTGTGACATTATATAGGATTTTAAGTAGCTACAAAGAATATTTTTGCGTCAAAAACTGTCTGATATGATGACATTTACATGTCATCTCGACACTTTTTTAGATGAAGCCAGAAGATTACAAATCAGAGTCCGCAGTGAGCCATGTCGCGAGACTCTGTCCATTAGGAAAAAAAAAAAAAAAAAACTTAAATTAATTCTCATTTTAACTCAAGGGCAAACTAAGGGCTCTCTCTTATCGCTGAGACAAACTCTCACATAACCCAGGCTGGTTTTGAACTCACTCTGCAGCCAAAAACTTATCCTGAACTTTTGATCCTCCTGTCTCCACCTCCCCACTGCTGGGACTGGAACTCAGTATTTCACAAATCATAGGCAAGCATCCCATAACTGAGCTATATCCCCAGCCTCCAGAGGGATTTACAATCTAAGAGCCGTGTATCTCCCACACTTGTGCTTCTGTTAGGAACCAGCCCTATTTGGTTTGGGACTAGAGTGTGCTCTCAAAGATCTTTGTCACATCTGCTCCCTTAGGGTTTATTTTAACTTTATGGCAATTTCCAGCATGCAAGAAAGCCTTTTGTCTTAAATGCTTTCCTGCAATCTAGGGAACCACATTTGTACCTCGGTTAACGCATGTGGTTGCTTTCTCGGTTGATTTTCAATTTCATTTTTAAAGAGAATCTTTTGGGGTTCGCTGCTCTGACACACAATATCCAGAAGCTGGGGTAGAAATGATGAGCAAGTCAGTTTTGGTTGAAGAAGTCTCTGTTTATAAATGTCTCAGGTATTTCCAATAAATTGGAGGTCATCACAAAGGAACTTAGAGTAATAAATGCAGCCTCTGAATACGCACACCCTCTGCCCAGCAGGGAGCCTTTGGGGATCATTTGTCTGCTGGTCATTATCTTGTCTGCATTATTCAACAGCTCTGTTCTTGCTCAATGGGCTTCAGAGAGCCTTTAACAGCTGCAGCATCTTCCAATTTTTACTTAAGTTCTCTTTTTGAAAGGGGAGGAAAAGCCAAGATTAAAAAAGAAGAAGAAAGAAAGAAAAAGAAAAGCAAGTGTCCTTAATCGCTAAGAGCTACCTGTGTGCCTGCATCCACTCCAGAGCTGTGTCTGCCTATTTTGCAGCAACTGTATTACTGTTATATTGTAGTATTTGGAGGACCTAGAGAGAAAGCCTCCATTTAAACACTAAGAACATGAGGATTAAAAAAACAAAAACAAAATAAAACAATCACCCACACTACCCAAATAATAGAACAAAAAAGGTAAATACAAATGCTGGTTTCTTGTGAGCAGTAAGCTTAATCTCTCTTTAAATCTACTGTCCTATCAAAAGAGATCTTTGAAGAGGGGAGAGGAGGTGGTTTATTGGTCTATCCAGCATTTGATTTGTTTCAATTAGGACTTGTTTAGCTGATTCCCAAGTAAGATATTTTTCAAAAAAGTTAGGATTATCCATGGCTCAATTGAATCATAACACTTTCTTGAATCTATCCTAAAGCTCTTACGGTAAATGAGACAGAGAATGGTGCTTTCTTTGTGAATCTGATGATGGATAAAGTAAGATAGTTTTTCAGAGACTAGAAGCAGAGAACCCACTTTCTAAAATAGAGGTGTGTATGGCCAGAAGTGCTGAAGACGGCTGGTACGAATGGATTGAGCACAGATTAAGGTATCAAAGAAGCTAATGGGAGAATGTTAGGGATTTACCAACTGCTAACTTCACTGAACTTATCTGAGGGTCAGAGAACTAGTGAAAACTGTCTAATCGAGACTATGGGGCACTGTTACCAACACTTCACGGTAAAGAATATTAAAAATCCCAAGGTGGAAGGAAGACATCCATTCATAAAGCAACATCTAGAATCAGCACTGGCTTGTGTGTCTCATACAGGCCATATCCCTAAGGGGATACTGTGATTTGTAACTAATGTAAACCATGCAGTTTTCTATAAAGCTATATTTACACCCAATATGTGCTCAGGGTGGGAGTGGGGAGAAACACTTGCAGACAAAATAAAGCTCCTTTAAATTTGCTCCTATGGCTCTCTGAATTTGATCAAGAGAATAAAGTCTATGGAGGTTACCGTCCACATATAATAGTAAGGAGCTGCAGTTTCTTAGCATTAGCTCATCGTATTAAAAGGCATGGAGACTTTGAGCACCACCAGTTTTGATCAGATTAAGAGCCTTAGTTTTGTCCCAATCTCAGACCGCAGCTTGTTAGCCACCCAAAGTCTGAAAGCGGTCTTTAAAGTGTCATAGAAATGCTAAGTAGTCTCAGGCACCTGAACAATGCCTGACATCCAAGGAAAATGAAAGGCCATCTCAACTATCAGGATGTTTGTTACTTGGGAAGGAAAAATGGAGATAATTAACTGAATCTGTGATTGGAAATATGTAAATAAAGGCCTGAAACTTTTATCCAAATCCTTGATTCCGTTTTATCTGCACATTAAGTGTTGCTAAAGCAAATAAGACCTCTGTCACTGGCTCTCTAAGACTTAAGAATGTCAGCACAACACACACACACACACACACACACACACACACACACATATCCCCTTCAAAATCATTTTCTGAACTGAGAAGCTGCCCTTTGGTCTTTGAACTTCAGTTTGTGACAGTAGCTTTTGCTCTTGAGTGTCTGATTCCATGCTACCTCTGGCTTGCGAGTTAATTCCCTTCCTTAAAGACAACCTAGAAAAAGTCTCAACTTTTAAGTAGCCCCAGTCTTATGATATAGATTCTGAAATTGTGTGAAAATAAGTTCCGGGTATGGTTGACTCATGCCTTTAATCACAGCACTTGGGAGGCAGAGGTAGAGGCAGAGGCAGGCAGATCTCTGAGTTTGAGGCTAGCCTGGTCTACAGAGAGAGTTCCAGGACAGCCAGGGCTACACAGAGAAACCCTGCTTTAATAAACAAAACAAACAAACAAACAAAATTTTGTGTCTTGATTTTTTGGTTTGTTTGTTTGTTTTTGCTTGTTTAATTTCACTACAACTTGAGTCTCAGATTTCTACTGTCAGAGTAAAAAGAAATAGTCATTCTTTTAAAATTTCCAAATGATCAATAACCTAGACAATAAGGAAAGCCCAGACTATCCTGAATGTACTATTTATACCCATAAGTTTCTTTTAAAGGGAAAAGGCTTACAGTGTAAGAAAAGCTAAACTGCTGCTTGTGTGTAATTATGGAGACAGAGCAATGCAGTAGGTAGACAGACCCTTGGAGGGAACCCTATGTGTGAGTAAACCTTCACTCCACAGTGCCCCCTCCTATCACTCCGACCTTCACCCCATCTCAGAAAGAAAGGGTTCTGGCGTCATAGAAACTGCAAGCGTTTTTTGGCCAATTACATTTCCCCACATCCTGCGGTGGTATCTGCTCCACTCCTACTTCAGTCAGCACAGGATGGCTAGAGGGACTTTAGGAAGGTGAGGAGAGATCATGGAACTGTCCTTGAGGCAGCTCGTGCTTCTTTTTGTCCTTTGTTTATTTAACACTGGGGATGGAACACAAGTCTTTCACAAGCAAGCACTCTACAACTGAACTAACTATACTCTAGCCCTAGTTCATGTTTCTTTTCTTCTTCTTTTTTTTCAATTTATACATTTTTTTCTGTGTATAAGTGTTTTTCCTGTACCTTGGTCTGTACATCATGTGTGTGCAGTGCCTGCAGGGGACAGAAGAGGGCATCAGATTCCCTGGACTGAAGCTACCATGCAGGTGCTGGGAATAGAGCATGGGTCTTCTAACAGAGCAGCCAGTGCTCTTAATGGCTTAGCCATCTCTCCATCCCCTGATGCTTTTAACTAATAACTTTGGGCAGAGAAGTATCAGTGTGTGAAACAAATTGTGTGTGTGTGTGTGTGTGTGTGTGTGTGTGTGTGTGTGTGTGTGTGTGTTGTTGCTGTTGCTTCAGGATTCAACCTAGGGCCTGTGTATACTTGCCAAGCGCTGTAACAATGAGCTCTACCTACACCCCAAGAAATAAGTTGTTAATAAAATTTGGAATCACTACCATGTTCATAAAAGTAGGTATCACTACTACAAAGCTCAGAAGCTTGCATGAACCATTGACCAAGGATCTTGCTAGGTATACTTCAATTTCTGGTCTATATGGTCATCCATATACTCATTGATAAAATACACTGTTTTTAAAAAGGAACTCACACAAAAACATGTATCTATCACATATCACATCTGCAATCTGCAAACTGTTACCCAGGAATCAAATCCATCATGCTACCTGTTGGCTGTATACTACACAAAGTAAGACAATTTTATAGTTTTACTTAGTTAAAGCTAATAAAAAGTAAAATATTCATGTCCTATAGAATCAAATAAAACCCAAATTTATATCTACAGTAAAGTTTCATTGGGACATTGCTACACTTACTCATTTGCATATTTCTTTTGTATAATGTCAAAAGGGAGCAGGTGCCACAGACATCACCTGGTCAGCAACACCTAAAATAGTTATTATCTTGCACTCTAGAGAAATAGTCACTGATCCTTGAACTAGACTCAATGCTAGGATATATATATATATTTAGTTACATATACATATATATGGATGTTTACATTTAAATATATGCATATATAAATGTTTATATTTAAATACATACATACATATATTTACAGCTAAGCTGTTATAGTTCCAAAGCATTCTAGAATTTCAATACCACTGCTGAATCATTCATATAGTTTAATTTCATTTCTCCCAACGAAACGTATTATCAGAGCTAATAATTATTAAATTTATGATTACTAGAATAGTATAAAAATATGTACTTCCTGTTTTTTTATTTTTTGTTTTTACAATAATTTCTTTCTCTTTCTTCCTACTTCTTCATGGGTTTTATAAAATTGGTCTCTGTAATAGTTGGGAAATTCCACAGCCCTCAGAAATCGTTGTTTTGAGTGTAGCTTCCCCTCAGGCAGCTCCATGAGTTCTGTAATATATATACTTTCCCAAACAAAGCTGCAAACTTGGCCACTGAAGCAGCTGTAAAAATGGAAATGCAATCACAGAAGGAGTTATCAGCCTTATGAATTGAGGCGCCTTGACACTACTTGACATTCATTCTCAATTACCAAGTTCAGGCTCCCTGCCTCCACTGAGCAGCACTACAGAGTACTGCACACACATGAGTGGGTGCTGGGCGGCCATGATGGCCTAAGGAGCCTGCTCTCCTCAAAGGGCTTTGGCTCAGCCAACAAAGCTCTAAGCACTAAATTATGTCTGACAGCAGCCACCGGCCTTTAGAATGGATCTCACCTCTCTCTTTCCCATGTTTATCTTTCAGTGAGAAACCACTCACATTTTTATTGCAGTCATAAAGTCTGTCGTGATGATAAAAATAAAAGGCATTTAACCTGTGCCTACGCACAGGAGCAGAGCTCTGAGGATAACTGCCTTCTCTTAGACTTTCTTCACTTCTAAGTTACAAGGTGCTGGTGGAAAGTTAGAGCGGGGCTGCTACTGAATCTACTTAAGGCCAGGGTGTGGCAAAGAAAATCTCTCCCCAGAAAAGGGAGATATGATATAAAGAATAAAGGATGCTGAGTTTTATCCAGACGTGCATGTTTTTATTACATTGTTTATAGTAACTGCACGAATTATAAGATGCAGAAATCTCTATGGCTTCTTTGAAATCTGCCATTTCATAAGACTGTGCAATGCTAGAACCCCAAAGAATTTGTTTCAGAGAGTGTGCTAAACAAACATGTGTACAACTATTAATTGTGCTTAATGTTCTTAAGGACAAAGTGCTTTGAGGGAGTACAAGAATGACTGAAGAAGTAGGCAGTGTGGCTGTCATTGTGAATGTTGTGTGGTCATCTTTGTCATCATGCAAAGGGGGAGGGGTATTTATCTATATAGAAGTTTCGAAGTTTCACTCTCTGAAGAGTAAGGTACCAGGCTTTTTTTTTTTTTTCTTTTTTCTTTTTCTGCCTCTTCTTTCTTCTACTGGGAGACCTTAGACTAAGGACTCCCATCATCCATTAATTGAACATCCTGCTTCTCTCCCTGACTCTGACTCTCTGTGTCATAGTTTTTTAGCTGAAACTACAAAATGCTGCATCTTGAACTTCAGAATGGTTTTCTCTCCTGGGAATGTGTTTAATACTCAGCGGTTAAAGGCACTGACTGTTCTTCCAGAGGACCTGGATTCAATTCCCAGCACCCATGTGGCAGCTCACACTTGTCTGTAACTACAAGATCTGAGAGACTCACACATATGTGCAGACAACACCAATATACATAAAATAAAAATAAATAAATTATTTTTTTAAAAAAGAAAATCTGTTAATACACTTTAATTGACCATATCCCAGAGCCAACATAACCAACATTTGTAAATAACATTTGAGATATTCCACAAACAATGACTGTTCAATTATTCCAACTAAAGCTTAATGCAGAATGTGGAAAAGTGGAACCTTGCATGATGTAATTTGACTAAAGGCCTCGTGTTCCACAATTCCAGGTGGAACCTGGCAAAGACATCCAATCCAAGTGCCTCATCAATAGTGTAGGGTCCAAAATGTGCTAGGGGCTGGGTAGTCAAAACAAACTTTCATGGAGGCCATGGCAAGCCAACAGGGAGTGAATGGTCACTTTGAGGGAAAGGAAAATGGGAGCTTGCTTTGTAAGATTTGAATCTAAGATGTCCCCTGCTGACTCGTGAATTTGAATGCTTGGTATCCACTTTGTGGTGCTATCTTGAGGGCTATGGAGCCCTAGGAGGTAGGGCCCAGCTGCTGAAACAGCTGGGGTCTTTGAAAGGTGTAGGCACCATTCGTTCACAGTCTGTGCTCTCTGCTTCCTAGCTTATCTCTGGGTGAGGAAGCATCTCCCATGCATTCCTGCCATTGGGATTCCTACCAAGGCTTCCCCTCTGTGGTGGACTGATACCTTCCAAAACCAGGAGCCAAAAAAAATCTTTTCCTCCCATAAGCTGCTCTCTGTCAGGTGTTTTGGTGACAGCAATGTAGAAAATGACCAATAGAGAGCAGATGGATGCTTTTATCTGACAGATGTGGTGAAACGGTACAGAAAACAAAGCCAGTGGTCAGAAGGCAAAAGAATAGGTTGGGACATGGAATCTAAGTCAGTTTAAGATTTTTAGAAAGTTCAGACAGAAGCTATGAGGGGACAGCAATGCTGTTTTTATAGTGATCTGTGGTGGGCTCACAAAGTTACTTGATGAGCTATAGAGAAAAATGCACAGCGTTTCTCAATCAGATGACTGTTTCAGAGGAGAGAAACTGATTCCCAAATAGCTGGCCCAATGTCATATCACTTGTTGCTGACAGATACGTCAAGCAAACATTGGAACAATTGAGTTTTACTCTGAAGTTTTGGGTTTGTTTGTTAGAATACTAAGAAAATTAACTGTAAAGTAAAAGTACACATAAAGAAATTGTGAGAGGTGAAGTGTTTCCTGGTTTGGGGACCATAAAGATGGTGAAAAATAGATGGAATTTAAGAGAGATCAGTTCTTCAAGCCTATAAAATGTTACATTGCATATGTAGGTTGATGTGTAAGTTAAAATTACACGTGATAGTGTTTGGTGGAGATGGTGTTAATTTATTCTCTGCTAGAAGTAAGTCTGGAAGACAAGGAGTGGGGAGGGTAAATAATCCCCCAGCTTGTTCATGCAGGCATTTCAGCATCTCCTTGGAATAGGAATCATTTAATTTTATGTTATATGGTGTGTGTGTGTGTGTGTGTGTGTGTGTGTGTGTGTGTGTGTAAAAGGAGTTGGTACTTTTTAAAGAACATACTAAAATGTGAACCGTATACCTATTTGTATGAAGACAGATAGTATAACAGAACCCTATAATGTCAAATTTCAATACTAGAAAAATAAAATAATTCTTACAAACCTTTTGAGGCTCAAGAACATTATTTCCCTATGTAATGAATAAGGCTTGCAATTGACACAAATAAACCTTAAGCTATTCATTTCTTAAAGACAATTTTTTTATGATGAAATGTTTAGAGCAAGATTTGATTTAATCATTTTGAACAAATAAATAATAGACTGGTTCTCATCTTGTACAGCTTATTCAAAGTGGTCCTCCTTACTTCTTCTGTCTCCACTGACTATTATTAGAAATGCATATTTACCTCTCTAGTCACAGATGACTATCATTTTCTAGTTTTTAAATGTTGATACCAATAAGTAGCATATATAATAAAATAAAAACCAGATTATTTCTGAGTATTTGTTTAAATATGGGTCCAAAATTAGTATTTTTTAAGATGTATTTTATTTTTATTTAGGGGTAGGTGGTGTGTGTGTGTGTGTGTGTGTGTGTGTGTGTGTGTGTGTGTGTGTGTGTGTACAGAGGCCAGAAGAGGGCATCATCAGATCCCCTGGATCTACAGACAGTTGTGAGCAGCCCAGTGTGGGTACTGGGAACTGAACTCAGATCCTTTGCATGAATATCAAATATTCTTAACCACTGAGCTACCTCTCCAGCTCTTCTGCCCAGTTTTTATAATACATAATGTTAATAGAGTATAGAAAATCTTTTGAAGGCTCTGCCTGAAATTCAGGCCATACACTTAGTTTAAAACATAATTTTGCAACTGGAGAGATAGCTCAATGGTTAAAAGCACTAGCTGACAGCCAGATCGGGGTGGCACACACCTTTAATTCCAGTACAGAAAGAAAACTGAATTAGAAATGGAAGAAAAATTGAGAAAAACTTCACTGGACTATTGAATTACTGAGAATTAACATCATAAATGTTGAGCAAATTAGAACAAAACTAAGTAGGGCCTAATACAAAAAATGTCTTGACTGAACCCACTTCCAGAGGTGGCACATACTTCCTTTTTCATTGAATACATATATATATGGCTTTGAAAACCAGAAGTAACTTCCTATAACACATTTGACATTTCTTTTTTTAATAATAAAAAAAGTTTATAAAAAAGAGCCAATATATAGCATAAACACATTAGAAACTTATAATAAAAGATTATTATAACAATATACTATAAAAAGCACAAATAAAATATCACTACATTTCAGCACAAATAAAGTATCACCACACATACATACATGTCTTACATTTGACATTTCAGTCATCATTCATCTTTCCCAGTTTTGGGGGTTTTGTTTGTTTGTTATCAAATAAATGTATCTCATTCGAAATCTGCATTATTTAGTCAAACTTAAGCCACAGGACTCATACAATGGTTTGTATGTTTTTTTTTTTTTTTTTTTTTTTTTTTTTTTTTATTTTATGGCTAAGCACATACAGTTTTTGATTTTTAAAGGTAATGACTTTAGCTCTTTAAGATAAACTGCAAAGGCAATATAGCAACACCATTGGTATACATGGTTGAATGTATACGATTTTACTTCTATGGGAGATAAGAAGAGATTAACCTTGGTAAAATTAGAATAGTGTCAATTTTGAAGGAAAGAGTGAATTTCCTAGTCACGGACATTCTGCCACCACATATGCTGTAATGGCAGGATGTCTGAATACAGCACGTGGGTGGCTCTGCATCCTCATTGTTTAATGCTTTCATTACCACCATTGCCTCTGTCTAGACAGCAGGATGACTACTTCATCCTGAGAGCACATTCCATGTAAGCGCAACTCAGTGAAGCAAAATTTTACATCTCCAAAGCATGACCCATTTTGTTGAGTTCGTTCGTGCCAATGCAGATCATCTAGTGTATAACTGGCTACTCCTGGCACTTGTGCAAGCTGTGACATTTTCTATACACAGTGTTTGGAAATCCAAACAAACAATTAGATGTTGCAGAAGATGACCTGATTTGGGAAGAAATGATATATGAAGCAAGTCCACTTACTTTCCCACTCTAAACAGGTGGTGAGCAGACTTCAAGAGCTGCCATCTGCTTCTCTTCTAGACAATTTGGAAAGACAGGGAGAGAAGGAAAGGGTGAGAGAAAGGCAGAGGGAGAGGTGGGAGGGGAAGAGGGAAACAGGGAGACTGGGAGAGGGAGAGAAAGATAAAGGGAGGAAGGGAGGGATGGAGGGCCTTCTGCTTGCAGAAGGCAAATAAAATAAACAGAATATTAATTAAAGAGACCCAGAAACCACCTAATATTAGAGAAGATGGAAAATGAAATTGAAATTTAAAATGACGAAGGAAAGGTGCACACCTTTAATCGCAGCACTTGGGAGGCAGAGCCAGGCCAATCTCTGTGAGTTTGAGGCCAGCCTGGTCTACAGAGGGAGATCCAGGACAGGCACCAAACTACACAGAAAAACCCTGTCCTGAAAAAAAAAAATGTCGAAGAAAGACACTAGGAACAGATGAGGAAATTCAAAGCTTAGTTTTAAAACCAGGTGAACCAATATGAGACATAATTTTTGCCTTTACCATTATCAAAATTAAAAGGAAAATTATTTTCCAGTGTGAGCAAGGGCAGAGATAAATCATTTTCTACCTGAGGGGTTTTGAATAAGAGTGGTCTTCATAGGTTCATATGTTTGGATACTTGGTCCCCGGTTGGTGGACCTGTTTGGGAAGAATTAAGAACTGTGTTCTTGTTTGAGGAGATATGTCACTGGGTGAGTTTGAAGTGTCAAGACTCCTGCCATTCCCAGCACACGCTCTACCTTTTGCTTCCAGATCCAGGTGTGAGCTCTCAGCTGTTCCTGCCACAGTCATGGATCTAACTTTCAGAAATCAGAAACTCAATTAAATGTTTTCTTTTATAAGTTGTCTTGGTCATGGTGTTTTGTCACAGCCAAACACTATCTTTTAGAGGAAATAAAATCTCTGAGTGGAACTGAAGGATAAAATTCCATTGTTCTATTCAGACTCATATGAGTATAAAAATATTTATATTTAATATGAATATGAAAATATGTGTATGAAGATGTTATTTGTCAATAGTTAACAGTCAAGAAAAATTCAGGACAACTGAAATATACATGATATGTTAAGTAAATTGTCATATAGTCATACTATGAAATACTGTTCATAAATCAGAAATAATTTTAAAAATCATATAAGAAACTATCCAGTACTGGGCTAGAGAGATTGCTCAGTAGTTAAAAGCACCTGCTGCTCTTGCAGAGGACCAGGGTTTGGTTCCTAGAACCACATCACAGCTTTCAGCCAACTGTGATTCCAGTTCCAGGGCATCCAACACCCACTTAGGTCTTCTCAGGCACCAGGCACATGGTCACATACATTCATGCAAGCAAACACTCACACACACAAATACAAATAAATAAATCTCCCCCAAAAAGAATATCCGAAATTGTAACTATGATGATGCCATAAGTATTGTAACAATGAGGGTGCCATGAGCCTCTCCAGTACTGTAACCATGGTGGTGGGTACTCATCACTGTGTATCTGTCAAGCCCACAGACCATACAACAGCAAAAGTGAATCCCAACATAAACTACAGACTTTGAGCAATAATGATGTATCAATGTAAGTAATGGGCTGTAACAAATGTATTCGTCTGGTTGGGGGCTGCTCCTATGAGGAAGATTTTTGTGTCAGGGGACAAAGAATACTTGAGAACTTTCTGTGGTTTACTCTGCTGTGAATCTAAAACTGCTCCCAAAAATTTTAAACAATTAAAGTTGCAAAAATTATTTTTAAATTAAAGAATTAAACATTAGTATTTTTAGAACTTATTTTTTTCATGCTGTGCTAAGTTTACTCTTACAAGTGTTATAAGGAAACAATTTCATTTTCACAAGACTTTATTATGAAAATAATATTTTCATAATTAATTTTCATAATTTCTCAGGAGAAAACCTGGGTTGGAGGCTAAATAAATAGTCCAAGGATGCTAGTAAAGTCCAGAGCTGATTTCTAAACTCAAGTCCCAGCTTTTAGAATCCCAGAGTACCTGGGACTTACTAAGCCTCAATGTCAAGTATTTAGTTTTTATCTCTCTCTCTCTCTCTCTCTCTCTCTCTCTCTCTCTCTCTCTCTCTCTCTCTCTCTCTCATTTGTTTATTTCTCTCTTTAATCTTGAGACAGAATCTTGCTATATAGACAAGGCTAGCCTTGAATTTCAGATCCTCCTTGTCTCTGCCTTCTCAGGACTTGGATTATGGGTGTGTGTCACCATGTCTGGCCCAAGGTCAAGTCTTAATCTAAATACCCAAAGTCTAAATTTTCAAGGTATAAAATGATCTAATTTTAGAAAAAGAGATAACCTAGTAAATATACACAGAGAAATTACAATGTATTGATAAACTACTATCCTTTACTTGTATAAGGGGAAATTATGATCTTATGTCATACTCTGTTTCTATAGTGTTCATATTTTGTAATAAAATTCATTGTTTTATAATAAAATGCTTGATTTCTTTTTTTAAAAAAAATGGTTGCAAACAAGCACTGCAATACGACTGATGAGCCCTTAGTCAATAGTCTAGGAACTTCTGAATGCAGATTCTCAAGTACCAGTCTATGACTTCATCACAGCTACCCAAGGAATGTGTTGTTGCACATGCCTCTTCTTTCACCTCAGTGCCCATTCTACCCAGTTCAGCACATCTGGGACAAAGCTCTGAAATTTGTACTTTTTACACAGTTCCCCAAGTGACTCTGATACTCAGGCAGGCATGGGAATCACTGTCTAAAGGAACATGATTTATGTAGATCAAATGAAGTAAAAGAAAACACACCATATGGCATGTTAATTATTTAATCACATTCCAAAGGTGGCTCTATATGAAAAGAACACTTAATTTAACATACATCTTGAGCACCGAAAAGGTGACTATAGCCTTCTTCATCTGGAATGTGTAATAGCTCACCTTTACCTTGGAATGGAGGGGACTTGTAAAGTCCATGTCAAAACAAGGTGACATCGGCCTAGGGCTAGACATCTAGACTAACCCAGCAACACAAAGAGCACAGACACATCACCCAGCATGGGTAGAGCTTGGCTTACTATAGGGGTAGCCGTGGATGGATGGAGAGGATGGCACTGTCCAGTGGGCTCACTCCATGGGGAACTGATATCAACATTTAGCAGTGTGTCTTACACTCATTAGACATTCAGGTTTTTGTTTTAAAGGAACAGTAACTTAAATCTCTCTCTCTCTCTCTCTCTCTCTCTCTCTCTCTCTCTCTCTCTCTCTCTCTCTGTGTGTGTGTGTGTGTATGTGTGTGTATATGTGTGTGTGTAGGGGGGTTGCAAATGTGTGTATAAGTGTGGGTTCCAGTGTGTCACAGCACATATGTGGAAGACAAATTTGGGTGTCAGTCTCCACCTTTCACCTTGTTTGAGGTGAGCCTTCTTGCTCACCACTGGCTGTTCTGTGAACTTCAGGGATCTGAATTCAGGTCCTCACCCTGCACTGGAAGAGCTTTACCCAGAGCCATCTCCTTAACCAAGCAGTAGCCTTTTCTAAAACAAAACAAAAACCACCACAGTTTCCCTTCACATATGATTGTCACCTTCATCTGGTTCTCTTAAATGCTACCTCTCATTCAAAGTCCCTGTTCTCAGTCCTCTTTCCTTGGTTGTCTTTCATTTTCTGCATACCATCCTTACCCTCATGGATGATCTCACCCATTATCATGACTTTAGCCACCAAAGACAAGAATCCTCAAGCCTATGCCTTCCAGTGGAAGCCTTTTCCTGAATTCCAGACTCATATTTCCAATTTTATGCAATCAGAAAGGCATCTTGCATCTAATACAGCATCATATAATCTTCTCTCAATACTTGTCCTGTTGTAATTATGAGTGAAATCAACATCACTACCCAACAAATTCCCAAGGGACAAATTTGTGCATCTTATATAACCTTATCCTTTCCCTGTTAACTGATCGCCAAATTCTACAATTCAAACCTAAAATATATCTGACAACTCTCATCCATAGTATATATAAAATATATCTGACATAGTATATATAAAATATATCTGACAACTCTCATCCATAGCCTTCCTTCAGGTCCCTACCATTCTTATTCTTTATCTACGTCTCCTAGCTTATATCTCTGCTTTTTTCATCCCACGGTCCCCTTTATTCATCACTTTCTAATATAGAATGATTTGCCTTTAAATAAAATTGGTTGAAAGAAAAATCAAGTCATATATACTACTATCCCTCTTAAAGAATTGGCACACTGAAGCTTTCATAATTAAGTCCAAGTTTCTTGTCTGAAAAAAAGATAATAGTAACACATTTTTGTTATTTGTGGCTGTGTTTTTCTGTTGTGGTTTTTTTTTTTTTGAGACAATCTTTGTTATATAGCCTGGACTAGCCTTGAATTCCAAGATTCTAGAGCCTCAGAGGGTATGCATGACCACAGAAGGCTACTGAGGCGATTAACAGTAGTAAAGCTGGGGTTTGAATCCAACCCTATGGCCCACACTCAGTTTGAATGCCACTTCCCTGACATAACTCACACATTTACAGATCTATCCCAAAAGTCAGGAGTAGTATCTTGGTCTTATTTGTGTCCTGTGGCTGGCACAGAGCTTAGTATGTGCTCATGTTAAGAAGTGGATGAAGGATCAAAGAAAGGATGGAAAGAAGTAATTGGGAAAGCAGTGAGAGTGCTTGGAGAAGACCATGTTACTGTTTCAAATGTTGTAGGAATTGTCACATGAAAAACCCCCTTCTCTGTAGAGCAAGGCGACTTCACCAGGGAGCTGGGGACACAATGCATTTCTCTGGAATGAAAGCATGTAACTTTCATGAGTCTCATGAAGCTGTCTGTGATCCAACCTAAACATGTCAGAAATTATCTCTCCAGAGAAGCCAGTGAGCAGGTGTTACCAAGAGACCAACTTCAGATCTCTGAAGGGAAGAAACTCATAAGATCAGTTAAAAAACAAAACTTTTAAACAAAATGTCAAAAGCTCTGTACAATGTGTGGGAGCCCAAATTACTTAGGATCAGAGAATATAAGCTTACTTTACCCAGTAGGGCAGCATAATGACATGATTTGACCACAGGCATGATTACCAGGTGTTTTGAGGGGTCTACACTTGGTTATATGGTGTGCTTTGATCTTGCAAAGGGGAGGTCTTTTGCCTCTCCCCTGGGAATATTATAAAAAGCTGTTTTGAATAAACCTCTGGGCTGTTGGGTACTGACCCAGGCCCTCCCAAAGCTATTCTGTGTCTCTGTCTTTCTCCTTGTCATCTAGGTCTGACTTCTGTCTGATATTTTTCTCATTCCTCTCTCCTCCACCCAAGAATCCTTTGATAGGTGGGAGCAGGTCTGAGCTGGACTCCCACAGAGTCCAACATGTGGGGCCTGGGTACAGAGGATAAAAGAGTAGGAACACCACATCGCAGGTTAAGGGGGCATACCCGGAATTAATTAATTAATTAATGGAGGTGGTGAAATTCTTTTCTTCAGGAGTAAAATTGTAAATATAAAGCAGAGTAGTTCAAGTTAGGCTGCAGCAAGTATCTCTCTCTGTCTCCATTTCTCTGTTTCTTTGATTTAAAAAAGGGCTTGGTGCAGCTATGACTGCTGTAGTCATCTTAGACTCATTCAAAAAGGCCATTCCATCTTTACATCCTATACTCCTTTACTAGGAGGTATAGCAGCCATAGGAGGAGGTGTATTGCTATAATTATTCCAGCTACTCGCAAGCTCTTAGTGGAAAGCTGATTCAGAGCTGCGTAGAGTTAAGCTCTGTACCGTCACTTGAAAATTTTATAATATTAAGAAGGGGGAATTTGTGGGAGCCCAAATTACTCAGGGTCAAAAAATCTGAGCTTGCTTTCCCCAGCAGGGCTGCACAATGGGATGACTTGACCACGGGTGTGTTTACCAGATGTTTTGAACGGTCTACACTTGGCTGTATGATATGCTTTGATCTTGCAAGGGGGAGGGAGGTCTTTTGCCTCTCCCCTGAGCATATTATAAAAAGCCCTTTTGAATAAACCTCTGGGCTTTTGGGTGTTGACCTAGGCCCTCCCAAAGCTATCCTGTGTCTCTGTCTTTCTTCTTGTCTGTCATCTAGGTCTATCTTCCTATTTGATATTTTCTCATTCCTCTCTCCTCCACCCAAGAACCCTTCAAAAGGTGGGAGCAGGTCTGAGTTGGACTCCCATAGACTCCCATACCCTGAAAGCAGTCAAGCAGAGGCCAGATAAACGTATGGGAAGATAAAAAGAAAGGGATTTTCATAGAAAGCAAGATGGGAGCCAGGTGTGGTAGCACAGACCTTTAACCCCAGCACTGAGGAAGCAGAGGCAGGTGGATCTCTGAGAGCTCAGTCTGGTCTACATAGTGTTCAAGTCTATATGCAGCAGCTCTCAACCTGTGGTTCACAATCCCATTAGGGGTTGCATATCAGATATTTACATTACTATTCATAACCAAAGTGAAATTATGGTTATGAAATAGCAACAATATAATTTTTATGGTCAGGGGTCACCACAACTGTATTAAAGGGTTCTATCATTAGGAAGGCTGAGAACTGATGAAGAGCCTCTCTCAAACAAACAAACAAAAAAAAAAAAAACCATGATGGGTAAAGGCTACCTAAAAGAACAAAAAATAACAACAACAAAAAATCCATAAACTCCTCTAGCCTCTAAGATTCCCTAATTCTATGATACAACCTAACTTAGTTTGGGTTTCAAAAACTGTGAAGAGATGCCATGACCACAGCAATTCTTACAAAGGAAAACATTTAACTGTGGTTGGCTTACAGTTTCAGAGGTTTAGTCCATTATCATCATGGCAGGACATGGTGATATGCAGGCAAGATATGAGAATCCTATATCTTGATCTGCAGGCACCAGAAGGAAATACTGCCACACTGGGCGTGGCTTGAGCATATATTAGACTTCAAAGCCTACCCCCACAGTGACACACTTCCTCTAACAAGGCCACACCTCCTAATAGCACCATTTCCTCTGGGCCAAGCATTCAAACACATGAGTGTACCAGTCTTTCTTTTATGGGCCACCAACCAGCTCCCAAATCATGACACGGAGACATCTTATTAGTTATGAATGCTTGGCCTAACTTTACTGTTAACTCCTTTAACTTAGCCTGTTTCTCTTTATCTACCTTGTGCCTTAGGCTTTTTTTGTGGTGGTATTGTGTTCCCCAAATATTGTGTACCCTAATAAACTTATCTGGGATCAGAGAATAGAAAAGCCACTAGATACTTAGGATAGGCAGTAGTAGCACACACCTTTAATCCTAGCATTCCAGAGGCAGAAATCCATGTGTTCAAGGATACAGCCAAGCATGGTGACTCATGCCTTTAATCCCAGGTAGTGGTGGTAGAAAGCAGAAAGGTATACAAGACATGAGGACCAGAAACTAGAAGCATTTGGCTAGTTAAGCTTTTAGGTTTTGAGCAGCACAGTTCAGCTGAGAGCCATTGGGATGAGGACACAGAAGCTTCCAGTCTGAGGAAACAAGACCAGCTGAGAAGTTGGCCAGGTGAGGTTAGCTATGCCTTGGTGAGGTTAGCTGTGGCTTGTTCTGTCTCTCTAATCTTCCAGTGTTCACCCCAATAACTGGCTTCAGGTTTGATTTTATTAATAAGAACTTTTAAGATTCCTGTTACATTTTTTTTTTTTTGGTTTTTCAAGACAGGATTTCTCTGTGTATCTTTGCACCTTTCCTGAACTCAGTCTGTAGCCCAGGCTGACCTCAAACTCACAGAGATCCACCTGCCTCTGCCTCCCAAGTACTAGGAGTAAAGGTGTGTGCCACGACCATCCAGTGCTTTTTTTTTTATCTTTTCTTTCTGTATATCCTACTTTTCCAGTGTCTGTCTGTCTGGCTGGCCCCTGGCATGTCCTCCTTTTTCTCCCTCATTTTGTCATTCTCCTCCTCCTCCGCCTTCTTCTCTCCTAAGTGTAGACTTCTCCTCCTACTTATTCTCTCTGCATACCAGCCGCACCTATCCTTTCTTTGCCGAGCTATTGGCCATTCAGCTCTTTATTAGACCAATCAGGTGCCTTAGGCAGGCAAGGTGAAATAGCAACACATCTTTTCATAATTTCATAATCTTTTCATAAACAAATGCAGCATAAACAAATGTAATAATCCTTCCATTATTAAACTAGTGCAGCAGAAACAAATGTAACACACCTTTATACAGTTAAAGTAATATTCTGCAGGATAAAAAAATGTAACACATCTTTACATAGTTAAGTATTCCACAACATATGAGTCTATAGGGGCCATACCTAATCAAACTAACACACAATTCATAATAAATGTGTCTTTTGTTCCCAAACAAAGACTTTAATCTTTTCTAAAGTGTCGTGATATTTGGTAATTTCTACTTCTTTTTTCCTACTACTATAAACACAGATTAACTGCACAAACAATGGGACTTGCTGCAATATTTCTGAACAAGTGCATGATGTTATCATGTCTATCCCCTCTCTTTCCTTCCCTTTCCTCTTTGCCAGGCCCCTTTCCAGTCCCTAATAGTGCCTCTTCTACTTTCAGGTTAGGGCATTTCCCGCAGACAGGAGAACATGTGTTGTACTTGCCTTCCCGCGTCTGACTGATTTCACTTAACACAATGTGCTCCCTTTCCACCATTTTCCACGAATTTCTCTTGCCAGCGCTATTTGATCTGCACCCTGATTGGCCCCATGTCATGCTTCTTACTTTACAAGTTAGCAGGAGTTAGTTTATGTTATATTTATATCTGCTAAAGTTTTGAGTTTAAAGCACAGAGTGTAGAAATAATTGTTCTATAGACCAAATCTAGTCCAATTTACTGTACTAGGTGGAGCTTCTTTTTCTCCTTAGAGATAGGTGTTTGGCCCATAATCATTGGTGACATAATAAGAACTCCCCAAACCTTTTATGTTTATAACCTCCAAGTTTTGCTTCATAGTACGTAGGAGTCTTTACTAGTAACTTTTCCTCATATGTATTCTGTTATTTGCTTCTTCAGCAGTCAGCAGAGCCTGGTGGCACATGCCTACAATCTTGCTCTTTGCAAGGCTGAGGCAGGAGAATAATAAGTTCAAGGCCTGCATGGGCTCAGCGACAGTGTGTCTTTAGATAAAAAGGGAAAGGGGGGGGGGGGGGGGGGGGGGAGAATTTAAAACATTTCTTTAGCAAGTGCAAAGCTGCTTTGGGTTAATTCCTACTTACAAAGCAGGGAGAGGAGAGGGGTGAGGGGGGAAAGGGAGAGGAGGAGGGGAGGGAGGAAAAGAGGAGGGAGAAGAAGAGGGGAGGGAGGAGAGGAGGAAGAGGGGAAGAGCAAGAGGAGGAACACCAGCAGCAATTCATTTTAAGAGGGTGCATTTAAGTGAGTATGGGAGTTATCCAGAAAATAATGTAAATATTTCATGTCTTTTTCTTCATGTTCTAATAATGTTACATCTTTACCTAAACTGGCAACAAATATCTGTAGTTTTATTATGAGACAGCCTTCAGAGTTGAGAATAAAATGACTAATCCTTGTTTAGCGCACTGCATCATCAGGGAATACATTAAAACCTTTCCTTCTTTGTTTCACAGAGTCAGCCCTTCATGACCATCCTTTCTGGAGGATAAGCCAGTGCCAGCAGTAATGCAAGAAGCCAGTCTAGATTTCTTTCAATTCTTAAGTCTTTTTTTTTCTTTAGAAATAGTTTATCAGGTTGGAGAGATGACTCAGTGGTTAAGAGCACTGTCTGCTTTCCTAGGGACCCAGGTTCCTAGGCAGCCACATGGCAGCTCACAAGTGTCTGTAACTCCAGTACCAGGGGATCCAACACCCTCACACAGACCACCTCATACATGCAGGCAAAACACCAATAAAATAAATACTTAAAAACAGTTTAAAAAGAAATATTTTATTGACCTATAATTATATATATATATACATATATATATATTTGTAGGGTCTTGTGATAATTTGATACATGTACACAAAGGTCAAATATGATAAATATCATTTGATCTCCTTAAAAATGTATCATTTCTTCTGGTCTCCTCTCTCCTAAAACATAGACATATAAAACATATGATAATAGCACTTGAGATACTGATGCAGAAGAACCATGAGTTTGAGTTCTATTTGCGCTAAATAATGGGGTCTTGACTAAAAAAAAGTCATAAATTGTAAAGCATAATCACTCTACTGTTCTACAGAATATTAGAAAAGTAATTCTTCCTATGAAGCTGATTTTTAGTACACATTGCTTAGGCTCCCTCAAGACCTCTCTGCTCTCTCCCCTCCTTCATTGTTTTTATTTACGCAGATCAAAGACAAATCATAATTCTGAAGGTATAAACTGGCTACCTCTTCTGGCCAATACTTGCTGCCACCTGCTGGCCAAAGCAGAAAACTGCAAGGAATGTCTAAATGGCCAAAAGTGAGTATGGTGAATTCTGTGGTAGCATTTATATGTAGCTGAGAGGGGTTAATTAAACAGAATTGAGCCTTTTAAAAATATTGTCTGTCCTACATTTATAGATAGCCTTTCATGATTATCATAAAGAAGAAAAAAGCATGTAGCTTATTGATGTCTGCCCAGGGAATAAATACTTTTCCTGCTTACCTACTCTTTTATTTCAAGATTCCCCTCTCACCTCAAAAACTGCAAAGTCATAGAGACTATTTCTTAATTATGATGATGGTGTCTCCTAAGATGTTGCCTTAAGGAAAAGTGATTCCTTTTGATGGGATATTGAAAATTGGAGGATTGGTGATGATTACAGGGCCCAGACTTAGCATTTTATTAAAACACAAGTGTTAGTTTTAAACTAAGGAGTTGACATAAAAATCCAGATTGCTATATTCTGTCAGAGAACTAGATAATTGTACCCCTATGGACTCTGTTTCCACATGTCAATGACAGGATATGGCTGAGCTTCACAGAAGAGACATGAGCTTTTCTGTCCATCACAGTCTCTATCACGTCCTGATCGCTCCATCCCAGAAGCCCATGGCCATTTTCCATTCATCATTCTTTTCCTTTATATCACCCATGTTAAGCAGGGCCCACTAGCTGCCCAATTTCACATTCTCCTGCTTTTTTGTCAGTGAGTGACATCAGTGGTCATCGGGGATGACACAGTTCTCACTAAGCCTTCTATTTCTCACCCTTTCCACACACTGGTAATCAAGGCAATGCATGCGAAAGGTTGTTGACAAGACTTCTGAAATAGTCTCCAAAGATGATTGACTCAACACGGAGGAACTCACTCCCACAAGCCCTACACATTCTTTGTCCTTTGTCTTCCTGCTCAAAGAACAGATGAGGGATGACGGGAGTTTGGGCAGCTCTCTTAGGCCCTGAGCTTATGTGAGGGTGAAGGCCAAGGACTCAGTTGGATGAAGAAAGGTCAAAACAAACAAAACAACAACAACAACAAAAAAACTCCTAACCCCCCGACAAGCATGGAGCTAACAAATTAATACACGTGTCCTGCTTAACAGTAATATAGAACTATCTTATTTGAGCCACTTACTCATACTTTCTCTTTAAAACACGGAATTCATTCTTAACTATAACATAGTTTTAACAACACTGGAACAGTGAAAGTCTGAGAGGGTTATACACAACAAGAAAAAAGGAGACAAGAGCCAGCAAGATGCCTCAGCAGGTAAATCCCCTTGCTCCCTAGCCTGACAGCCTGAGTTTAACTCCAGAGACCAGCAAAGTAGAAAGAAATAACCAACTCCATGAAATAAATTCATTCATTGCTTTTTTAATTCTGCCTCATGAGAATCCCCAGGACATGGGTGGAATGAAGCCAGATTCTTTGCCAAAATATCACAGGAAGGGCCCCTAGCCCAGTTGCTGATGAAGTCTTTGTTCCCCTGTAAAATCTCACAAGCTAAGCCTCTACTGTTTGCATTTCTCTCAGGAGTCTTAGCTTTCAGGATCCCAGTAGAACATCTTATTAATCTCTGCTCCCAACTTTCAATGGCTTTTACATCCAAAGGTCCAAACTTTCCCACAAAATGCATCAAAACCTTATGGTCAGGTATATCACATCAACACCCCACTCCTGATACCAATTTTTGTATTAGTTGCTTTTCTGTTGTTACGATAAAATACCCTAAGGGGAGGGGCAACTGAGGGCCTAGCAACAGGCACTGTCCAGATTTCCTGATCATGTGGAGTCTTTCTGAAGGCCTAGCAACAGGTGCTGTCAGGGCTCCTGATTGTGCCCAGCCAATGAGGGATGACCACGAAATGTCACCAGATCAGGACACAGCCTGGGTGCTGGGAGGAGTGTATATAAGGCTTTCCCTGTTATTGAATAAAGGAGTCTGCTGTTTGCCTTTTACCTGATTCCTGGGGTCTGTATTGTTGACTCTAAGCCTTCTCACCCCCTCCCCCAGGAAGCCATTAGGACCCACCAATAGGCAACTAAGGAAGAAAAAATTTATTTTGGCTTCTGGTCCAGAGACCCAGAGTCCACCAGGGAGAGGAAGACATGGGAGGAAGAGTAGGAAGCTGGCTGATCACATTTTCATTCATACACAGGAAGCAGAGAGACAGAGAAAACAGGAATTGAGGTGAGGTTATAAGCCCTGAAAACCTGCCCCTAGTGGCCTACTTCCTCCAGCAAAGCAAGGCTCTACCTCCCAAAGGTTCTTTAACTTTCCCAAAGAACACCACCAACTGGGGACCAAGTGTTCAAATACATGAGCCTATGGCGGGCATTTCTTATTCAAAGCACAACATTTTTTTTTTTAATTTGACATAGTTTTATTGTGTAACCAAGGATGGCCTCAAATACGTGTACCTCCTGCTTCAGCTCTCAAGTGCCAGAATTACAGGCATGTGCCAACATGCTAAAAACAGAAGAAAAAATTAAAGAGAAGAAAATAAATGAAAAGCAAGTAATATAAGCAAAGAGAGGATAGAAGAGGCAGAGAGGGCTAAGACGAAGAGGAGGGAACAAAAGGCACCTGAAAAGGTTCTGTTTGCATTATCCCAATGCTCTGTTTCATCAAGGATGTACTTGGAAGAAAATTTAAGAGGTTATTTTTACATACAGAAGTTGTATGGCTTTTTCTAGAGACCTCACAACAAATGTTCATTAAACCCAGGTGAGGCACTGGTAACAGACCAAAGAAACAATTCCACCCAAGTACAGCTTAGTGAGTTTATTGAAGTTAATTTCAGAAGTGTGGATGAAGGGGCTGATCTTGTGTGAATCAGCAACAGCATCACCAAAAAGTCCACACTAGTATGAATGACAACTCACAAAAATTGGAGCTCCCTACATAAGTTATAGGCAGGTGGGCCAGCAGGATAGTATTTTCTCCTTAGAAACTGTTACTGCTTGTACAACTTTGCAGAGGGCCTTTCTGGATCTTGCACATTTTAGGAACTTTCTGAATCTTTTAAGTGTCATTTACTTCCTGGGTCTTATGAACATCCCATCCTTCCCCCAAGAAGGGAATGTTTCAATTCAGAGGAAATAACTCCATAACACTCCAACCTGTTCTGTGGCTCTTACATTCATTCCAGGCCATTTTCATAAGGTACCCTTGTACTTGGAGTGGGTGATACAAACATCTAACTATTTTCCTTCATCTATACCTGAGCACTGGACTCCAGTGCCTAAAAAGTCACTTATTTCCAGAAGCCTGGGTTGATATGAGTCTTTGCAGTGATTACTGCCCCTTGAAAAAAACAAAAACAAACCCCCAAACAAGTTTCCCTTCATGGCCAAGACTGAGAGAAACAGTCATCTAGAGGTTTAAATGCAAATATTTTAGAAGACAGTTTGACAGGCATATCATACCAGAACAATAGCAGTTGCTGCCTTGCTGGGGTCTATGACATACTTAGTCATAGAATTTTGCCCTGTTTATTGTACCAGTTGTGAGTTCCCTTCTGTGGCACAGACCTTGAGTCCAGTCAGCAAGCAGTTGGTTGCATCCACAAGAGTTATCCAACTATTGCTCCAGTGTGCCCATCTTCCCTGGTAGGTTGGCACTGTGGCATGCAAGGTCCATAGTGAAACAGGACTTGTAGTGATAATTCTCCCTAAGAAGCCCGCATGGCACCTCTTGGCATCATGAAAGCCAGCCCAAAGGGATGGAGCTTCCAGCTCAATCCCAGCTTGATTTCTTTATGTCCTTAACCAAGGTATGGTGAGTTTTTGGCAAAAGAGATCCACCATCTAGTTCTGGCAAACAAACATCATTAGCAATATCCTCAGGGGCCTCACTGACCTCCTAGGGGGTGGCCCACCTGTCACTGAGATTTTCATTCAATTACTTTATGTCTCTTGGAGTGCATTTTTCATGCTTATAGGTTACATTCATTCAAACTCTTTAGCTTCTGTTTTACTGTTATTTCAAATGTTTTTCCAAATCTGTGAGACATTCAATACTCAGTATTATATTATATAACAAAATATTTTTTTTTTTTTAAACAAAGCCTGGCCAGCTCTCTGAAGGCCCACCATTGGATACTCCAAGTAAGTCAGTTGTTCTTACATGGCTAAGGAGATACTAATAAATAAATTAGATAGATAGATAGATAGATAGATAGGCAGGCAGGCAGACAGACAGACAGACAGACAGACAGATAGAAAAAAATGAAGGAAAACAAAATGTTAAAAGGATGAATATAACATGAAAACAAATCCCATCACAAATCAACTACTGAATCATTTATTGCTTCTGTGAATTGTTGCTCAGGCTTTAAAGCTTTCCAGAAGCTAACACAGCATTTGGAGTTTTGTTAATTTTCCCCAAAGGAACTTCAGCTCAACACAAAGCTTGCCACACTTGTCTTTGAGTGACCCAGACAGACCCATGGTATGCATTCATTACCTTTATCTCAACCACCTCTTGCTTGTCTTAACATTTTACAAATCTTAGGTACATTCCAATCTAAATTGTTTAGATCTGCCAAAGTCTCTCCTATCTCATAAAAGTCATGTCTCACCTTGGAGCTCAGCAAAGCCACTAAATCCCCATCCATTCTTTAGCTCTCTACTGGGTTAACCTCTTCCCTAATTTTCCTATCGGGTCCAAGAAACTGGGTGTCAAACACAGCCTTTATCCTGTTCAGTTTGGTCAATAACTCCTGGCCCTCCTCTATTGTCTTCTAGTCCCTGACATTCATAGAGGCACCAGCCAGTGGTTCCCAAGTGTCCCTAATGGCTCATATGAACCAATTCACCAGAGACAAATTTCCTTTATATTGTCTCAAGTTATGCAGCCTATGGATGGCTTTGCTCAGTTTCTCCACTTTCTTCCCATCTGCCATATTACTTATAGCCTCACAAGCCAGGATATCTCTTTTCTTTGTTTAAAGGTCTTTCCCAATTCAAGGGCAGAGTATTCCCTGATTACCATGTTTTCCTGCGTTGCTGTTATTGAGGCCTCATTTGCATAGTGAATCACAGATTTTCCTTTTTCCCTACTAAAGGTTTGGAATGAGGAGTATCTTCTATTAATTCTACCATGTTCTCTTCTTCCTAATTTCTTCCCATAGGTTCCAAGTTTTTGGATCCCTGGAGGGGCTCTTTAGCACAGATATAATTTGTGCTCTTTCTTTGAATCCTGAGAATTAGTAAGCCAATACCTCCATCTCCTCTTCCCTTCTTTCCACTTTCACTGTGAAATCAGATGCTAATGCAATAGATAGCATCTTCATTCTTTTTCCTATTGTAATTCTTCTCTTATGTGAGTAAGTCCTTTTTGGAAAGATAAGTGAGCCTCAGCTGCATATCTTATCATCTACAACAAAGGCCACACACAAGGGATATGCTAGTCATCCAACCTCATACTTACCACTTTCAAGGACTTCCATATATATTCTCTAGTCCATCATAGATTTGGCTCTATTTCATACTGGGTGGTAGACCTCACTCATTAAAGGGGCATGCTATGAGAAAGATGGCTAGCCTGTCACTCTCAGATAGTCAGGCCTTGGTCACATATCACCCCTTACACGACCTTGTAATCAACACTACAGCAAGAAGGCACACCATCCCATACCCATATGGGGAACCATAGACATATTGGGACTGACCCCTGAACCTTCCAACCTCACATGAATCATCCTCAGTTGCATAAATCAGCACCCACTGCAGGGACCATGCAACCATTACTCCCCAACTCAACCTTGGTTTCCTCACTTCCTGTTCAGGTACCAACTGCTTGACTTTTCTGGGGGGAGGGGGAGGTGGTAAACCAATGTCTATTCACCCCATATAGGACACCAACAACAGAGCAAAGAAATGATTCTACCAAGTATAACTTGGTGAACCAGTGAGTTTTATTGGGACTATTCACAGAAGAAGCATGAGTGAGAGATTAGTTACAGGAGCATGCATGATTCAAAGGCAATGGCACCACTGTTTTGGTTACTTTTCTATTGCTGTGCTAAGACACCGTGACCAAGACAACTCACAAAAGAAATAGTTAATTGGGCTTATAAGTTCAGAGGTGAGTCCTTGACCGTTGTAGCAGGAAACATGGCAGCAGGCAGGCAGGCTCTGGAGCAGTACTGACAGTGTAGATGTAGAGACAATAACCTTAAGACAGAGACAGACTTGGGGGGGGGGCGAGGCACTAACTCAGAATGGCATGGGCTTTTGAAATGTCAAAGTCCACCCCCAGTGACACACCTACTCCAGCAAGGCCACACTTTTTAATCCTTCCCAAAGAGTTCCACCAACTGGGGACTAAGAATTTTGCTGTGTAAGACTATGGCAGTTATTCCTAATTCAAACCACTACAGACCACCAAAAAGCCCACACCAGCATGAATGACAACTTACCTATCCAACATGTTCTGACAGTCCACAGGCTCACGGCCTGAGAGCAAAGGAGCCTCAAAGAGAAGAGTAAACTGATAAACTAAATCGCTGGCTGAACAAAACTGACAGCCAGATCACTAAAGCATGGAAGCTGCAAGTGTGGCGGTGAAGATCACTATGGCAACAGGGAACAAACAGAAACTTCCTTTTCCCATCTCTGCACAGACAGAGACCTGTAGATCTGACTGAACTTTTGAGAGCTTTTGGCAGGCCCACAGTTCTTCCTCTCCCCGACAGGATTTGACGGCTTTTCTCTAATTAGTCCTATTTTTTTCTCCTTATTTACTACATTCAGTCAATTATGACCCAACCAGCTGACACCTTATAAATTTGGACACTTTGTGGTTTTAGAGACAGAAGCACCAAGAGCTTGAAGGAAGAGAAGACAAGAAAGCCTTTGGAGTCCAGCTCCTGGGGGCCCTGACCCCAGATGACCCTTCTCTTTCCAGAGGATGAAACCAGAAGATTAAAGACCACCCCAAGAGTTGCTGAAGATAGGCTCCTCAGAGCCTTCCCCATTCTTGAGGCTTCTACCCTAGGCAGGGAGTTCACTTAGGCCAGCTCCCCGGGGACTCCATTTCTGGCTGCAGGCAAGGGAAATCCCTTCAGCTGTCTGGATGTTCTGTGTTGCGTGAGCTAATTGAAGAAAAGGTCACTCCAAGATGAATTTTTTAGGATGGACTGAACCTTGAACAGCATACAAAGACATATTTATTGATTGTTAGATAAAGTTGTTTTTCGGGTAAACTATTTCCTCATACCAAGGTCTCTAATTTAATCTATATGTTTCTCTAAAGGATAGCATCATGCCCTGCTACTTTAGTGCTTATTGTGTACCATTTGCAGTACCTAATAATCTATGATCTCCAGGTGTGCCAGAGCATCTTGTGACCAAAGTCATGCAAAGGCTGTAACACCCCCTCAGAAAAACAATCTTACAAGTCAGGGAAAACAATCACTCTGCTTTCCACAATAATTTCTTCAAGGTCAAGGTACTTCTGGAAAACAACTGTTCACTCTACTGTTCACCCTAGGAACAGCAACTGCTAGATTCCTACAACACTCAGCTACTCCAGGCTTTCAGAACTGCAGTTGCAGGCTTGAGCCTTGATGCGCTCAAGACCTACAAGATCTCAAACACTGCCCTGAGCTGTAACAGCTGCCTGCCAGCATTCCTCTGCTACCAAGAGTTCAAACCCACTCCAGTTAGTCCTGCCTGACAAGCTGCTGTTTTAGTAAACTTGTTCGTCCTGAACTGACACGAACTCTTCTCAGTCTGCCCACTTCATATTTAGAAGAGGGTGGGATAAGAACTTGATTGGAGATAAGAGATGGTTTCTACCAATCACTTCACTATGAGACACTCTTTCTCTTGAGGAGGGAATGTTTCAATTTAATAGAAATAGTTATACAACAGGAGGCAATATTTAAAAATTTCCTAACATCTACCATAGATCCTGTTTGTTCATGTCTTAGTTATTTTTCTATTGCTATGCTAGGATAACATGACCAAGGAAGCTTATAGAAGAAAGAGTTTATTGGGGCTTACAATGTCAGAAGGTGAGTTGTGGCCATCATGGCAGGGAGCATGGTAGGAGGAAGGCAAGCATGGCACTGGAGCAGTAGCTGAGAACTTACATCCACAAGCAGGAATCAGAGAGAGCTAGTTGAGAATGGCACGTGTTGTAGAATATTATTTTAAGGTGTGCTACTCTTGTTTATGTTGCATTTGTTTAACTCTGTGAAGCTGTGTTACTTTGACTATCTAGAACACCTGATGATGGTCTAATAAAGAGATGAACAGCCAATAACAAGGCAGAAGAAAGGATGAGTGGACCTGGCAAACAAAGAGTATAAGTAGAAGGAGAAATAAACAGAGTAGAGACCATAACTAGAAGGAGGAAAAGGAGAAAGAACAAGAGAACAAGGAGAGGAGGATGCTTGGGCCCAGCCACCCAGCCACCCAGCCAGCCATGGAGTAAGAGTGAAAGTAAGATATACAGAAGTAAGAAAAAAAAAAGTCCAGAGGCAAAAGATAGACAAGGATAATTTAAGTTAAGAAGAGCTGGCCAAAAAGCAAGCCAAGCTAAGGCCAGACATTTATAATCAAGAATAAGTCTCTGTGTGTGGTTGATTTGGGAGATGGGTGGAAGATCTTCCAAAAGAGTAAAAAAAAAAACAATAGACATGAGTTTTTAAAACTTCAAAGTCCATCTTCAGTGACATGCCTCCTCCAACAAGCCAAACTTCCTAATCATTCCCAAACAATTCTACCAACTGGGGACCAAGTATTCAAATGCATAAGCCTATGGAGGCCATTCTCATTCAAACCACTGCAGTTCAGTATTTTAAATTAATCTCTTAAGCTATTATATGTTTAAGGCACAGAACTTCTGGAATTCTAGTGTAGATACATATAAGCCTTCAAAATGAACACAATATAGACCATGCATATGGTCTAAGTCTACACCACCCTGAACATGCTTGATCTCAACTAAATTATTCATATGATAGAAACCCAAGATAGCTGGACATATTGTGAAATTATTCAAAAGAGTAATTTCTCCACTGAGCTCATTATAAATTACAGATGTAGTTTCCACTGGGTGATGTCAGATTCATTTTTTTTTTGTTTTTTTTTTTTGTTTTTCGAGACAGGGTTTCTCTGTGTAGTTTTGGTTTCTGAGCTCACTTGTAGACAGGCTGACCTCGAACTCACAGAGATCCGGCTGGCTCTGCTTCCCGAGTGCTGGGATTAAAGGCGTGCGCCACCACTGCCCAGCTTGTCAGATTCATTTTTAAAGACATTTTATTTTGAAGTATTTATATATGTCTGTGTGTCTGTGTACAGATTATGTACACAAATGCTGGTGCCCCCAGAGGCCAGAGGCATTGGGTCCCCTGTATGTGGAGTTACAGTCATGAACTGCCCAATGGGAGTTAGAAGTTGAACTTGGGGGCTCTGTGAGAACAGCATGTGTTCTTCACTTCTGAGCCATCTCCCCAGTCCAGTGATGACATCAAATTCTTGAGAGAGTACTCCTAGGTATTACAAGTACTTAGAAACCAACATCCTGTGGTACAAAGTATTTTAATACTTCCTGTGTCCATGTTTTGATCAGCAGCAGTAGTTAGTACATAGTTAACAGAAAAGATATAAAAGTAGCTCAAATTCTCAAAGAATGCCTTTTTCTCTTTTGGTCCACATGCCATCTCCAATTCCACTGGAAAAGAGTGTGAGATGCAGCTTTGCATTCAAGAAGTTTACAGGGCATTATCTTGCTTTTCAACTTGTTCAACAACTCTTATAATGGAGCTAGGGAAGGTTACAGGGCAGAGAGAGAAGGTAAACTGCTGAGCAACCATAACCAGGACATTAGCTGGGCCAATGAAAGTGTTGAACTGGAACAGACTTTTGGAAGATATTTTCCATCAAAATGTGCAAGTTGAACCTTCGTGCCCCTCCCTGCATCAACCAGCCAGCAGATGGAGGCTCTTCCTGGGGAGGGAGGCATTGGCAGCTCTCAGAAGCTGGGGGATGGTCTGCCTCCAGAGGGGAAGATGGACAGCTCCCTGCAGCATCCTCTTCCTATTATCTTTCTTTTTCCTTTCCTTCTTCCTTTCTGCTTTCCTTCCATCCTTCATTCTTTCCTTTCTATTGTCTATCTTTTGTTTGTTTTATGGTAGTCATTTCATTTCCTTCATGAGCCATAAGTAACTATTCTTGGCCCTTTGTTTCAAGTACTTGGATCAAATACAGAGCCAAATTTAATTACTAGGATTAGTTACAGTGAACAAGTCAAATTAAGTAGTAAGTTCAATGTGTTCTACCCTTTTGTGTAAAAAGAATAATTGTTATGAGTGAATAAACAAGGATTAGTCTAAATACTGTATTTGGAGGGCCAGGTGTTCAAGGTAGAGAGATACCAGTAATATGAAGCAACCAGGGACAAAGGAACAGTCTTTTCTCAAGAAAAAAAAAATGCCTCCTATGGTTCCCACAAGGCCTTCCTAATCCCTGACACATCCCTCACCTCCCATCATGATGACTGACATGCAACCCTGGCTCGCCTTGTAATGCTCTCAGCTGCTCCACATACTTGCCTTCCTAATGATTCTCATATCAAGAAGAAACATGATTGACTTTCATTCATTCTGAGTCCAGAGCTCACCGATGTGGCTTGTGTTTCTAGCCAAGGTAAGCTTCCCTACCATATGGATGTTAATTACAGACTCATATAAGCTGATTGATTAAAGTGAGGGCAATTGAATATATCCATGATTTTTTGCCGGTTCTGTGCAATGCCTTTTAATTGCCTGCATAAATGTGTTTAATGGCCTCTTTAATGCGGAAAATGAAGCTTTAAAGTAGATCATTTGGGAAATTAGAGATTTAAAGATTGAGGTGAAAATTATGGTTGGGTTCAACAGTGATTAAGAACCTAATTTCTTGAATAGTATTAAAACAAAACATTTAAAACAATCTGTATATTAAATTATATATCTATTGTGTGTATCATTTAGTTAGAGGTCCAGTGAAATAGGTAAATAAATTCAACTAAATAGTGTTTATTTACAATTGTGTCCAAAAATTTTTTCCAGATTCACAGGATAAAGTCTTTTAATGAAATTCCCGAGGGAGAAAACACTGAGATAGGTGAAGGTATACTAAAATAACTATGACAGCATATTTTATCAATATTGTTTCCTTTATGAATCATTAAGCAGAACGGTGCCTCAGAGGTCCTGTGTGGGTTGTTTCAACAGTGTTTGGACAGAAAAGACTAGAGGACTCCGTCTTTGTTAGCTTCCAGTCACCTTTCAGTCTCTCCAGTCACAGCCTCTAGGACCATCTCCTCAGCACGTTTGGCTCCTAGGACTAGACACACCGTCTCTTTGTGGTTAGCTCCATACTGAGGGTCCGCCATGACCGCCCAGATATGTCAAAATTCTTCCACCGAAATGGAAGCTGCCATGAACTGCCTGGTCAACCTGGACCTGCGGGCCTCCTACACCTACCCTCTCTGGGCTACGATTTTGATCGGGATGACGTGGCTCTGGAGGAAATTGGCCAAGGAGAAGCATGAGGGCTCAAGTTGCAGACCATTCACAGGGGCTGCGCACTCTTCCAGGATGTGCAGCAGCCATCTCAAGATGAGCGGGGTAGAACCCAGGAGGCCATGGAAGCTGCCTTGGCCCTGGAGAAGAACCTGAACCAGGCCCTCTTGAATCTTCATTCCCTGGATTCTGCCCGCACAGACCCTCATCTCTGTGACCTCCTGGATGAGGAGGTGAAGCTCATCAAGTAGATGGGCAACCACCTGACTAACCTCCGTAGGCTGGCCGTGCCATAGCCAATACAGACTGACATGCCCCAGCCGTCTCTGGGCATAGGGTATCTCTGAGCGGCTCTCAAGCACCTCTAGGAGGCCTCAGCTTCCAAGGGGCTCCCTCCTCTGCTCTGCACCAGCCAGCCTCAGGACCTCCACCGGCTTTCTAACTGCCCTGAAACCCCTCCCAAGTCTTGGGCCAAGTAAAAATAAAGCTTTTTGAAACAGGAAAAAAAAAAAAAAGCACTCTCACTGGGAGGAGAGAAGGGAAGGGAAACTGTGGTCTGGATGTAAAATAAATGAGTAAATATTTAAAAAAAAGAATTGCCGGGCGGTGGTGGCGCACGCCTTTAATTCCAGCACTCGGGAGGCAGAGCCAGGCGGATCTCTGTGAGTTCCAGGCCAGCCTGGGCTACCAAGTGAGTTCCAGGAAAGGCGCAAAGCTACACAGAGAAACCCTGTCTCGAAAAACCAAAAAAAAAAAAAAAAAAAAAAAAAAAAAAGAAAGAAAAAAGAAAAAAAATCATTAAGCACACCTAGAAATGTTTGTACACTAAAAAAGAGGGAAGTGACGGCCCAGTGAGGAAAGGCACTAGATATTCAAGCCTGATAACCCGGATTTGATCCTTGGAACCCATGTAAAGGTAGAAAGAGAGAACTACTCCACACGGTTGTCCTCTGATCTACACACACACACACACACACACACACACACACACACACACACAATGACACATGTCAGCCACACACATAAGTCATATACCCACACAATAATAACTAAAATCAAAAAAAAGAAATACATGAAGCTGGGTGGTGGTGGCTCACACCTTTAATCCAAGTACTCAGGAGGCAGAGGCAGGTGGATCTTTGTGAGTTCAAGGCCAGCCTGATCTACAGAGGGAGTTGCAGGATGATCAGGGCTATTACACAGAGAAACACTGTCTCAAACAAACAAACAAACAAAAACCACTTCTGCCCCTGCTCATGGCTGACAGGAGAAACAAGGCTCCTGAGTCCTTGTCCTGCAGCCTTGATTGATCAGGGGTTATGTGGTGAATTATTAGAATCTTTGGAACTCATAAGTGTTGTCTCTCTTCTTCCTTATGGCACATAAAGAGCTAGGTGTAAACATGCAAGTGTCTCAGCGAAGCACTGACTTGGAGGCTTTTGTTTGTTTGTTTGTCAAGACAGGGTTTCTCTATGTAGCACTGGATGGCCTCGAACTCACGCTATACACCAGGCTGTCCTCAAACTCAAAGAGATCCACTTGCCTCTGCCTCCTGCATGCTGGGATTAAAGGCATGCATCACCACTGACCAACTTGACTTGGAGTCTTATGTATAAGTATCTAGGGGTGGAAGATTTATTTTTAGGTTTTGGGAAACCTCCACACTCACTACCATAGTGGTTGAGCTTGTTTATGTTCCTTCCACCAGTGTATGATAGTTGCCATCTGTCTACATCCTTGCCAGATTTTGTTATTTTTCTTTTTGTAATTTGTACTTCCATTTCATTATGTGTATGTATGTGTCTGCATATTTGTATGTCTTCTGCCTGTGGGTGCCTACAAAGGCCAGAAGAGGGCATTGGATCCCCCGGAACTGGAGTTATAGGCAGTTGTGAGCTACCTGATGTGGGTGCTGGGAATCGAACTCTTTCACACTTAGTCCTTTGCAAGCACTCTTAACTGCTGAGTCCTTTCCTAGCTCCTGTTATTTGTTTTCTTGATGACTGACATTCTAACTGGGGTAAGAAAAAACCTCAGTGAATGTAGGTTTTTTTTTTTTTTTTTTTTTTTTTTTTTTGAGATAATGCCTCATGTACATCATGCTGGCCTTGATCTCCTAAATCTAGCCCAAGATGACCTTGGACTTCAGATCCTGCTGCCACCACCTTGCCAGTGCTGGGATTACACCAGCATGCCCAATTAATGAGATGCTAAGTGTTGAGTCTTGGGCTTTATGCATGCCAGGCAAGTACTCCTTCAAATGAGCTGCCTGCCTCATGTGATTTTGATTTTGATTTCTGATTGCTAGTGAGATTTGTAACATGAATTGTTAAATGGTATTATTATTATTAATAATAAACAACAACAACAAAAAAAACCTCTGAGCCAGATATTGGGGTGAATGCTGAAAGATCAGAGAAACAGAACAAGCCACAGCCAACCTCATCTTGTCTACTTCTCAGCTGGTTCTGGTTCCTCAGACTGCAAGCTTCTGAGTCCTCACCTCACCCAGAAGGGGCTTAGCTGAACTGCTTAAAAGCTTCTAGTTCCTGGTCCTCATGCCTTATATACCTTTCTGCTTCCTGCCATCACTTCCTGAGATTAAAGTGTGTGCGCTTCCTAAGCAAAGACGTGACATCTCAAATATTGGGATTAAAGGTGTGTGTCACCACTGCCTGGCTCTGTTTCCAGTATGGCCTTGAACTCACAGAGATCTAGATGGATCTCTGCCTCCTGAGTGATAGGATTAAAGGTGTGTGCCACCACTGTCTGGCCTCTATGTCTAATCTAGTGGCTGTTCTGTTCTGTTCTCTGATCCCCAGATAAGTTTTATTGGGGTGCACAATATATCAACCACAGAGGTTGATCTTTTTGTTTCATTTGTTTATTGGCCATTTGTATTTAATCTTTTCAGATTCATTTGAGGTTCATTTCATTGGTTTATTTATTGTGTTGTTAGACTTCTTTTTTAGGTGTTTGAATTCTCTGTATATTCTAGACATCATTCCTTTGTCCGATTTGGTTTTACCTGGCAACATGACACATTCTAGATTCATGTGACAGGAGAGTAACAGCGAGGGATTGTCTGGGTCAGGTTGGCTTGTAGTCATGCCTTTGAGGGACTGTTTTTATGTTAACCAATGTAGGAAGACCCAACCTAAACGTGGATGACATCATTCCCTGGATTCAGGTCTTGTCTTATATAATAGTGAGTTGTGGAAAGCACACACACATCCATATCTCTGTGGATATGACTAGCTGTTTTGAATTCCTTGATATGATGGACTGCAGCCTGGGATTGTGAGCTAAAACAAACTCTTCCTCTCATAAGCTGCTCTTTGTTGGGGTATTTCCTCTTAGCAAACAGAAAATAAACTAAAACAGATGTATAGATAGCCAAAGTTATCTCCCATTTTGTAGGCTGTTTCTACTTACTGTTTCCTTTGCTGTATGGAAAACTTTTTTTTTCCATTTAGTCTTCTCTCATACAGTACATCCTGAGCCTTACTTTTTCAGGAGGTTCCATTTGTCAATTGTTATCCTTATTTCCTGAGTGACTGTTTCTGTACTTTTCCCTCTAGCAGTACAGAGTTCCAGGTCTTCCCTTAAGGCCTTTAACCCCTTTGGAGTTAATTTATGTATAGGGTGAGCGATAGGTACTTGTTTCTTCCCCACATGTGTATATCCAGGTTTCAAAGCACCAATTGTTGAAGATGACATCTTCCATTTAATGTGTATATATCCTCTAACAAGGCCACACCTTGTAGTGGGAAGAGTGGAGTCAGGAGAGACACAAGCCCACCTCTGAAGGAGCAATAAGCTGTCAGCAGACTGGTAACACCATGGCCACGTGGCAACATATACATTAATAGGAATGGGTTAATTTAAGATGAAAGAGCTAGCTATCAAGAAGCTGAAGCCATAGACCATACAGTTTGTAACTAGATTCATCCAGAATGCTGGGTAAGGCAGGAAAACATGGTGCTGGAGAAGTAGCTGAGAGCTTGGCATCCTGATCCACAGGCAGCAGGCAAACAGAGAGAGAGAGACTGGGCTTGGCATGGGTTTTTGAAACTTTGAAGTCCACTCCAGCTATACATATCCTCTAAAAAGACCACACCTTTAGTTAGTGGGAAGTTTCTCTGCCAAGTGTAGCCAGAATTTTCTCTGGTCCTGCCTTACCCAGCAGTCTGGACAAATCTCTCCCACCCACGGTCCCACAGTTGATTATAAAATAATCACTCAGGGGCTTATACTAATTACAAACTGTATGGCTTCAGCTTCTTGGTAGCTAGCTCTTTCATCTTAACTTAACCCATTCCTATTAATGAATATGTTGCCACGTGGCCATGGTGTTACCGGTCTGCTGACAGCTTATTGCTCCTTTGGAGGCGGGCTTGTATCTCTCCTGACTCCACCCTTCTTCTTTCTGTGTCTCTGCTCGGATTTCCCACCTGGTTGTAAGCTTTCTTGCCATAGGCCAAAACAGCTTTATTTATTATCCAATGGTAGCCACACATATTCACAGCATATAGAAAGACATCCCACAGCAACATCTGTTCCAACAAGGCCACACTTTCTACTCCTTCCAAACAGTTGATCACCTGGGGACTAAGTATGCAAATATATGACCCTATAGGGGGCCACTGTCATTCAAACCTGTTGAATACCCATGGAGAGAATAGACATGCTTCTCTTAGGTTTTTATTGAAAATGATTTGAGTTTTTTGGTTTTTTTGTTTTTGTTTTTCCATTTAGTATAAGCCTGGCTGTGAAATGACCATATAGTTTCTATTGAACCTAAAAGAAGAGTGCAAATGTCTAACTTAACCAGTGAAGAATTATAGGAGCACAGCCAGTGAGCCTGATAAAACTACAACTGCCCTGTTCCAGCAGTGTGCATAGCCATGCATGTTAGCTACTTCCCCCTGAGCCAACTTGGAGTCTGCTGCTGCACCTGGTGATTGGTGATGCACAACCATCAGAATGCTGGGGGCTAATGAGAAAGACAACACAGCAAAGAGAGTCTCAGGCTGCCAATGGGAAATCGGGAGGGGGTGTGTAGGTTCACCTCATATCTACACTAAATGAGTCTGCTGCTTGCTTCTCACCTGACTTGCAGTGTCTGTGTTGTTGACTGTGTGCCTTCTCTCTCCCTCCCCAAGGGGTGTCCAGATAGAGTGACCCATAACAAATAATTAAAACTTCTTTTAGAAATTAATCCACTAGCCATACAACATTCAAGCAAAAAAAATAAAGTCAAAACAAATTTGCAATCAAATAAGACTTTCCTTAATTCTACATGAGATATAATTCTAAATGAGAAGCAAAATGTTTCAAAGAAAAAAAAATCAGCAGTAAAAATTAGTTAAAAATGTCATAAATTATTATTGATTTGGGCCCTCTAATCTGAAGTTTAGTTTAAAAGATACTTTGAATTTACTTTATAAAGAATAAGAATTTATTTATATACCACTATCAGTTTAAATTGGTGGTTATAGCCAGGTATGGTCATATAAGCCTTTAATCCTAGCACTCTCAAGGCAGATACAGATGGATCACTGTGAGTTCCAGGCCAGTCAGGGGTAAGCAGTTAGTTACAACCTCAAAATTGTAATTTATAATTGTTTGGCTGGAATCGCTAGCTCAGCCCCATTCCTCCCTCTCCAGATCCCACCCTCTTAGAAAGACTTCCAAAAGTCCAATTCCCCATTCCTGGAAGTCTCAGAGGCTCCTCCCCTGAGGTTGCCAATTCCCCAAGTCCCCACCCAAAGTGTTACAATTGGGCACAAACCCAGCTTGTGGAGGACACATCATCAATCCATGCCTACAGGGTATTTAAGCTCCCTCCTTTAGTTGGCCATGTGATTTCTCTCTTGTCCCCTTCCCCTGCCTCATCTCTGGGGGCTGGAGGGTCACCTGGGAGTGCTTTGCCCAAATAAACCTGGTCATATTTTTTTTTGCTTTTGTTTTTGATTTTCAAGACAGGGTTTCTCTGTGTAGTTTTGGTGCCTGTCCTGGATATCACTCTGTAGACCAGGCCGGCCTCGAACTCACAGAGATCCACCTGACTCTGCCTCCCGAGTGCTAGGATTAAAGGCGTGCGCCACCACTGCCCGGCTGGTCTTTTACTTTTTAATTTGGCTTGATCTGGCTTACTGTATTGGTGGAAAAACCTATTATTAGGGTACAGGAAACCTATCAATAACTATAATTATTATAATTAAAGGTGATTGCTTCAGTTTGAAGAGGTGGAAGGAGTTTTTATAAAACATTCCACTAGGTGGTGCTCTTTTAACTTCCTGGAGGGAAGAGCTGCAGCAGTTTGAATCAGTAGCTGATGTTTAATTTAACATTTAATGAAACCAAATTAGTGAATCTGACTCATAATCTCCTTAAATATAAAAAGGTCTGAGAATAGTATAAATGTGATAATTAATTGAGATGATTCTGTGCACTAACAGCATATTACCAGGCAGAGATTATGGGACTATGTATGTGCTCCTTAGGAAATACTTTTATAACATATCAACAATGGGGAGTTCTAGACATTATAGATTTTACTTAATAACTGATTGAACTAAATCATTCCAACAAAACACACTAACAGTATTCATGAGGTTCAAATATATCAATAGCCTTTTTTTATAATCATGAATTTATCCTTTATGTCTGATATTGCACATAAATTCCATAGAGGACAAAAGCTACTTCTACAAAATATAGATTGTTTTATTTTTAAATATTCACAAAGGAAGGAACAAGAACAGGGAAAGGAAATTGAGATTGCTGTCAATATTCAAAAGGGCAAATCAGCAGAGAGTTCATTTCTGGGAGATCTCTCATCTGGATAAATTAAAATTGATGGTTAGACCAAATGGACAAGACAGTCAGTACGATCATGGATTCAGTTCACAGAGGGCCACTAGCAATCAGAATGAGATTTAGTGCATCCGATGTGTGGCCTATCTTCCTCATCCTTCCCCTTGACCTACCTCACTTTGCTGTCTGACTGATACTTGCTTTCGAAGTCCCTGGCTCTTAGACTTGTTACCTACTTATACAGTGGCAGTTGCTTTCACCTTTTTGGATAAATGGCTAGGTTTATAATTGCTAGTTTGTATGGACATGTTTTCTTAGATTTTGTAGAACTGACCTAACTTTTCCAGAGTGGCTATAACCATTTCACATTCTCATTTTTAGTATATGAATGACACTGATTCTCCATAGTCTCACTAGCTTTGGGAGATTATCACTATTAAAAAATCATTGATAGGTTAAAAATGGAAAGATATGCAGATATATGATTGCATCTTTTTCATTTCCCCCAGGATTAGCTATGTCAAACAAGTTTTTATTCATTTATCTGTTGTCTTTGGAAAAATATCTGTTCAAATCAAGTCTTTAGGCAGACATTTGAGAGTTCAAACCCATATTCATATCAGTTCTCCAATGATTGGATTATGTTTAGAAATGTCATTTGACTTTAGTTCTGGAGAGACCATTCCCATGTAGTTTTCCAAGGAGTTTATCAAACAGCACATGAATCAATAACAATTCTGACAAATTACTCCACCAGTTTAGAAGAATAAATTCATATGTACCATAAAACATTTCAACTCCAAAAAAAAAAAAAAAAGAGAGAGAGAGAACATATGCATTGCCAAAAGCTCTGCCATCTAGCGATATCTATATTAACAATTGGGGAGTATATTTCCAGACTTTTGCATTTTCTGTACAATCAAAATAAGCTGACAATTCATGATGCTATTCTGTACTTTCTCCAAAGATATGATATATAACCTTTCACTTTATAAATCTTCATTACCATTTTAATGCCAGAATTCTTAACCTAGTATATATGTTTACTTCCCTAGCTTCTCTATTAATGGATATTGTTTGCTTCTATAAGCAAAGGTTTAATAAATCTTATAAGGGTAGTTTTGTGGATTTTTTTGTAATTATTTTCTTCATTTAAATATCTGGGAGGATTGCTGAGCCAAAATTCATACACATACATGTATGTAAGTAAATATAAACCAACACATGCACATATATACATGTATCAGTTTGTTGACATTTACAAGCTGCCATTGAAAAGACTGTGTCCATTTATATTCCCACCAACATTGGCCTTAAAATTCTAAAAATTCTCTCCTTTGCCTGCCTTTTCAACAAGCTTTATTTTCTTTCCTTTTAAAGATGGGAACACATAAGTCAAAGCAACTTATTACTATTTTACAATTTTTCAACCACAGTCTGAGGCAAGATGCAGAAGTCTGTGAGGCTGGGTCAGTAAAAGTCTTGCAAAACGTTCTTCTTCCTTCAGTACATTTCTTGAGAATGTGGGTTGCTTCAGTGGCTTCATAATCTGATGGTCTGGCCTGGTTACTAACAATGTTGACCTTGAACAGGAAATAAGGACAAATAATACACTGATGGTATTTACTTGTGGATGGAGAAAGTAAGATTTCTGAGAAAAACGAAGAACATATTATGATCACATGTTCAAAATTCATAGATGGAAAACTACAGCATATAAACTGAGCATAAAGCAAGTCCCACTGGCAAAAGTTAGAATTGTGAATTGGAGGCTATTGACGTTTGGGATTGTTTGAATACTCCCTCCTTTTTCATTTGACCAAGCAATGGAATACATCATTTAGATTTTGATCCGGAGTAAGAATGGCTTATACTGACATATTTCCAAATTTGAAACTTCAAAAAAATCATAGTCTAGGAGCTTATTTTTCAAGACCCAACAGAAAATGATTTAATGCACATGCCTATCTTTTTTTCCAAATGATATTCATGTATTTTTGCTTATAAGATTCCCAGATTAACACATGACCAAGTGAAAATTATTAGTTCTAGTAATTAGGAAATAGGTGTTTATCATTTACCACCAATTTTAGACAAAAGTCTCAGTTATAGTATACAACTTATTTCATTCTAGCTTTGTTCAGTAGATTTTTTTCAATGCAATTTAGCAATTTAACTGATCCCCTCCCTGCTTTTAAATCAGAATCCTCCAAAATATTCCTGATTGTAGAAAATGAATTTGAAGTTTTTCAAGATGCTAAAGAATTTTTTTTTTTTTTGAGTTCTGGAAGTTTTATAACTTTCAATTTATGGTGGGTGTTAGGACTCAAAGTGGAAATTCTTTAACCACTGTACATCTGTGTGTTAAAAGTATAACAACAAAATGCCTCATAATCTGTGGCTTTACCCTCTTCTAGGCATTTAAGCCTCATTGAGTTTCTCTGTACCAGTACACACTCAGAGGTACTTTTCCAATGTCTGCTAGAGAAATAGGTGTGGTGAATCAGGAAGTTCCAGTTTAGTTGTGACTTTGGAAAAATTCCTAGTATGTTAGCATCATTAAGACCAGAAGGTTGACTTAGAAACTTCAGGAAGGCCCTTCAAATACAAAATTGTGTGAAAATAATGAAGAGCATGTCAAATAAGCCAGATGTGGTGAATATTGCCTTTAATCCCAGCAGACACATCTCCACGAGTTTGAGGCCAACTCTATGTACAGAGTTCCAGGCTAGCCAGGAATACACAGTGCGACCCTTTCTCAGAACAAGCAAACAACAACGTGCCTCAAATGTCCTCAGAGCTTGTTATGACTGTTCTCCTAGCCAAGTATACTTCATCTAGTGGAGTTCAGCTGTACCCCCTTGCAAAAGGATTATCTCAGCGGGTAGAGGGGTGTTTCCAGCTGCTACTACCATCTATTGTATGTGACTCTGCCCTGAATTGCACCTGGCCTCAGTGATGGGACTAGAGTATACATATGGGGAAGAGGAGAGGTAGGGCTCCATCTACAACAGAGAAGCCTTCATCCCTGGTGGGTAAAATGCTTTCCAGGTATGACCTTTTGAGCAGAGGAGCACCCACACCCCTGTTAAGTAACCCCTCACCTATGCTCTGTGAGGAAGCCCAATAAACTCATTGGCTCTCCAAAGTGAACTTTGGTGGAATCATGCCTCCATTTGTCCTTGGGGACCCTTAAAGAAGTGGTACAGTGGCTTATATCTCCCCGAGGATGAAATATTAGCAATAGGCTCAAGAGATGACTCCTTGGTAAATACCACTTGATACTAGAGGACCTGAGGACCTGAGGATACTGAGCACCAACATGGAGGTTCACAACCATCTGTAACTCCAATACCAAAGTTATGAGGGCACCAGGCATACATGTGATGCACAGACAGACATACATGCATGCAAAACACTTATACACATACATAAAATTTAAACTTGGGTGAAATAAAAATCTGTACTTTTAGAATCTCAATAAAAATTTCATGAAAATAAAAGGGGCCTATTTGGGATGAGAAAGGGGGATCAGTAGAAGGAACAAGAAAGGGTGATGGGCGATGAATAAGACAAAAATGTATTAGACACATGTATTAAGATGTTATAATGAAGCCCATTTTTTTGTACACTATATGCTAATATGTCCTTTAAACACACACACACTATTTCTGCTCGGCATTTTCCTTACAAAGGCCAATCTTAAGGCTAAAAATTGAAAAACCTGGTGACTATGCACAAAATGTAGTAAGTGGTAAGTCAGGATTTGCCATGCCAAGAGGAAAAAGTTTTAAGTGTATTGCTGCCTCTGAAATCCTCGGAGGATTAAAGTCAGCTCTCTGTGTCATCTGTCTTGTGAGCTCAGGCCTTGGGGACTGTCTTTAAGCCCAAGAGCGGAGCGGAGAAGGAAGGCTCAGAGGTGTCTAGTCTCTCCCGTACTTTGGGCAGGTTCTCTGCTGTCTCTGGACTGGCTCTCAAACGCGCAGTTTTTTGAAATGATCCGCGGCTTCCACATAAATGGCTTGACCGAAAAAGGTACCAAGAACCGTTCCAGGTCAGGGACTTGGAATTTCTCTCCCAACTTGACTCTCCTTCACCCCGCTTTAGCACAGATTCGCAGCTGGGGAAGTAAGTGAAGGCACTTGAAGGGCCAGTTAGCATCCTTGCCGGAAACCGGGACAACTGCAGGCGCGGCTTGAGGCGTCCAAGCCCCAAGGCTGGCCGCACCTCACAACCAACAATAATGGAGGAAAGCGCCCTGGGAAACTGCCTCAGGAAACTCCCCGCACCGGCCCACCCAGCCGCACACCCTCCAGCGGGTGGATCCCGCGGCAGTCATCGTCTCCTGCGGAGAGGGCGTTCCCGTCGGTTAGCACCACGCCCCGCCGCCCGGCGCGAGCACGCGGCCGGTCCTCCGGAGGCCATTCCGGGGGCGGGGTCTCCCAAATCTCGCAGCTCTTGACTGGTGTCCTGTTGCTAAGCGACGGGTGGGAGGCGGGGCCGGTGGGAGGCTGGGCGTTTTAGCCCGCGGGGCCGTCGTCCCTCCCCCACCCCCTCCTTCTCCCGGCCGCGCCTCCAGTTCCGCGTCGGCCACGCCCCCACGCGCAGTCCCGAGCTGCGCACGCGTGGTGCGAGCGGCTAGCTTATTCCTCGGCCAGGGCTCGCGGTGTAGCCGAGTGACCCGGCAGCACTGGCGCCGCCGCTGCCGCTGGAGCCGGCCGGGAGCCGGTAAGCCGGAGTTGTCTCGAGGCAGGAGCAGCGCGGGCACTGCCGCGGGTGCCCTCCGCGGCGGAGGAAGATGGTCTTCGAGTCGTTGGTCGTGGACGTGCTGAACCGGTTCTTGGGGGACTATGTGGTGAACCTGGACGGGTCTCAGCTCTCGCTGGGCATCTGGAAAGGTAACGGGGTCGCCGTCCCAGTGTCGTGGTGGTGGTGGGGATGGCGGCGCGGCTTCTCGTCGCTTCGGTCCTTGGCCAGCCCGGCGCCGCCACCTGCAGCTGCCCGCCTCGCCCTTCAAGTTACGTAAAGCGGGGCGGCGGTTCCCGGGCGGGCGGCGCGAGCCCCAGCCTCCCGTCCCGGTGGGGCCGGGCAGGCGCCGGCGACCTCCGGCCTCTGCCGGGCCAGGGGGCCATCCCTGTCAGTTTCCCACCCCCGGGGCTGAAAGGAAGGTTCCGGGGAGCCCGCGGCGTGTCGCCCGCCGCCTGGCACGTGAAGGCCAGGCGCTGTTCGCGAAGACGCCCTTCGTCCCTTTCCCTACCTCACTTCACCGTGCTCTCTCTAGGCGAGTTCGCTGAACCTGGACTTGGGGGTGGCTTAGCTGCGGTAGGCTGATAACGGGGGCCGGGGGAGGGGGGAAGAAAAGGAAGCCCCCTTTCAGAGTACGTCAAGGAGTTGCTCCTGGGTTCAGGTCGCAGCCTGACCAGGTGGGGATGTCGGTATTTGTGGGCCCGAGTAAAAGACTGAGTTAAAAAACAAACAAACAAACAAACAAAAAGAAAATGCAGGAGAACGGACGGTCAAAATCTAAATGGGCGTTCAGTAGTATCTCGGCTAACTTGAAGAAGACATGATGAGCACTCACCAACGTTGCTTAGACGGGAAGGGCTGCATCTCTACCACTTTGCTACAATGCTTTATCTTACCCAGCGTCTTATTTTTAGTGCTCCCATCTGTTTTGTATTATGGTCTTGTTTATTTTACATAGCTACTAGTAATTTTCGAAATGAGTGTTCCAGGTTAAAATTAGGGCTAATTATTTGTGGAAATAGTGTGCTTATTCTGGGATATGCACGTACTTCCAGCTTTCTAGAAATACTCGTTTAATCTTAAGCGTTCTCATTTTTGAAATACTGTAAGCGAGAAATTTAGTTTTATTAAACAGACAAACCCTCTTGTAGCTAGTTACCTTCTACCACGATAAAGTGGGCAAACATTGATCCATAAGTGCTAGCTCAGCCACTTTGAGACCAGCTGCTTGTAGATTGCTTAATCCGTGCTGCTTTTCACTGGCAAAGTGAGAAGAACAAAACTGGCTTCTGTACCCCAGAAAGAAGCCTTAAAAATACCTGAACTGGGGGCTGGAGAGTTGGCTCCCTGTGTAAGAGCACTGGCTGCTTTTGCAGATGACTTGGGTTCAATTCCTAATGGCCACGGGACAGCTCACAACCCTCTGTAGTTCCAGTCCCAGAGCTCCCGCCTTCCTCTTCTGGCTCTGGAGGGCTTGGGGCCAGGTGGGGGACGGACGGGACACTGCATGCAAGCATATGGTGCACAAACATACACACAGGTCAACCACCCACACACATAAAATAAAAATACAAGGAAAAAAATTAAAAAGAACAAGAAAAAAAAAACCAATTTGAGTTGTGGTTTGATTTGTAGTGAAATGTTGCTTCTGTATTCAAGGTTCAGGTTTGTGTAGAATACAGTTTATTGAATTTATGTATTTAAAGTTTAGAGTAAAAATCACCCCTGTGTATAGTTTTTTTTTTTAAATAAATAAATGTTAGAAGCATATATCTTCCATCCCAATAATGATACAAAAAGGTTCTAGTTTCCATCTCTGTTTTGCTTATTCTAGAGTGTCATAAGTGGAATCCTTTCTTTTTGAGATAAGATTTTACTGTGTGTCCCTGGTTGGCCTGGAGCTCATAGAGATCCTTTTTTTTTTTTTTTTTTTAACCTTTCTGAGGCCTGTGCCACCACACCTGGTGTCTGTGTAGCCTATTGAACCAGGCTTCTTAACAGAAGGCAAAGAAGTCATCTCTGTACTGCATACATCACCTTGTCCTGTCATTCCTGTACTTAGGAGTGGTGTTTCACTCTGTGGCTGCGTTATAAACATAGGTTTGCCATTTTTTGTAGTATTTCTTTTTTGGCATTTAAAAGAAAAGCTGTATCAGGTTTTAGTGTGAACATAAATTATTTCTTTGGAGTAAATGCCTAACAGTGGGGTTGTGAGTGGTAAATACACACGCAACTTTATGAGAAGGGACATGATATGATTTGGTTATGGTCTGATTGTATTTCCTAAAACCTCCGTGTTGGATGCTTAGCTCATATCTGGGTGATGATAAGGAGTGCTAGGGTCTTTTAGAAGTAGGCCTAATGGGAAGGTTGTTATAGTGGCCCCTCACTGGCTTTCAGTTTCCTTTTGTGGGCTTAATCTACCACTCTGTGTGTGTGTGTGTGTGTGTGTGTGTGTGTGTGTGTGTGTGTGTGTATAATTCACCATAGCTGCTATTATGCCATTTGAATTTTCAGCTTCCAAAACTGAGTCAAATATATTGCTTTCTCTGTAAAAACCAATCTCAAGTATTTCATTATGGTAATCTCCCCCTAGGGATCCACCCCCTCAAACTCAACTAATACACCTCGACACTGGTTTTCTGAAATGGTTATATTATTTTTGCACTTTCACCAGTTTTGTATCAGGATTTAGTTGTACTTTATTCTCATGAGCATTTGATTTTGAAAAAAGAAATTTTTTTGAGGGAGTAGGTATGTGTAAACACTTGGTCCCCAGTTGGTGAACTGTTTGGGAAGGATTAGGAGATGTGGTCTTGTTGGAGAAGGCCTGTCACTAGAGCCTGACTTTGAGGTTTGAAAAGATTCTCCAAGGCCTCTACTTGGTGGTTGTGGATAAAGATTTGAGCTCTTAGATGTTTCCTTGCTCTCCCATCATAGACTCTAACACTCTGAAATTGTAAGCCAAATTAAGTGCTTTAAAATTTTATTTATTTTATTTTATAAGCTTGTTCTAAGGAACCCTTACACTGCCTTTGGAGGCTGGAATTCCATGTGGGCCTCCATGCCCATCCAGCATTTATGTAGGTTCTGGAGATCTGAACTCTGGTCCTTAAGTTTGTGTAGCAAGCACTTTACTTGCTAAACCATTTTCCCATCCCTAAAATAGTATTTTAAAGAGATATTCCAGTAGGTATGTATTATTAAAGCATCATGGCTTTAATTTGTGATTCCCTTGTAATGGTGTTGGGTATATTTTTATGATTTTTTGCTGTTTATTTTGTCGGTGAAAAGGTCAGATCTTTGTTTTAAGTTGGATTGTTTGGTTCTCTTTTCCTGTTGGGATTTAATTTATATATCATAAAATTATCCCTTTGTAATTCCACAATTCAATGAGTATTTTTTAATGTAACAGTAGTGTAGCCATCACCACTAATTCTAGAACATTTAGTGTCCCCCCTCCCCCCCAGAACAAAACCCTCAAGCCCATTAGCAGATATTCCCCATTCTTTATTCATGAATACCCCACCTCTGGAAGCCATTTGTTTTTCTGTCTTTAAGGATTTGGTGAAATGCCTCCTGAGAATTTCAAAAGTAGCAACTCTAGTTTTTAAAAAAATTCATTGAAAATTTTGATAATGGAAACTAGATTGTGCATAAAAAAATTAAGATGATAGTGTGCTGGTTAGTTTTATATGAGCTTCACACAAGCTAGAGTTATTTGAAAGGAGGGAACCTCAATTGAGAAACTGTCTCCATAAGATCCAGCTATATGGCATTTTCTTCATTAGTGATTGATGAGCCCATTGGGGGTGGTGCTGCCCCTGGGCTGCTGGTCCTGAGTTCTATAAGAAAGCAGGCTGAGCAAGTCATGGGGAGCAAGACAGTAAGCAGCAGCCTTCCATGGCCTCTGCATCAGCTCCTGCCTCCAGGTTCCTGACCTATGTGAGTTTCTGTCCTGACTTCCTTTGATGATAAACAGTGATAAGGAAGTATAAACCAAAGCAAACAAACAAAAACCCTTTTCTCCTCAGCTTGCTTTTTGACATGGTGTTTCATCACAGCAATAGAAACCCTAACTAAGACAGAAGGGCTTAATATTTTATGTTCTAATGTCAGAAGGGCCCATTAATGGTTATAAATATGGTTTCTGTGTAATCCAGCTAATTTCACTATTATCATGCTGCTGCTGATTAGTATTGAGGCAGCTCTGAGCATTGCTCTGATACTTGTTTCTGAAATGGTTCCTTGGAGGCCAGAACCTATTTTCTCACAGAAACATTGTAATATAAGAAATGAGAAGTGACCAAACATTTATTACAGGGTAGGAAAGGAGTGCCTTAATACTGGATCAACTACAGTAAGTAGACTGTGTTACCAGTAAGTATACTACTTTGTATAAGGGAAAAAGGAATTGGATTTCATTCTTAGAGTGATTCTTGGCAGATTGTGATGTTGCTGTAGTTTTTATATACTCATTAACATTTCTTCATCCTTCCCATATATCATTTAGTCAGGAATTGTTTTATTTCTTAACTTAGAGTCTTTGGAAATCTAGCATTTTGCTTATTTCTGTCAAGATTGATACTTGATAGAGTACACAGTTTTGAATCCCCCCTTAGCAATTATAATTGATTTGGAGTCAGACACTGTTTTTCTTTCTTTCTTTCTTCTTTTAACAAATAACTCTAGAGTCTGTGATAAGAACTACATGCATTTAAATATTTGATTTAATTCATTTTAATTTCTTTAGATTTATCAATTTTGTGTATAAGTGTTTTGCCTGCATGTATGTATGTTTTGTATGTGTTTTGCCTGCATGTATGTGTGTATACCATGTGCATGCCTGATGTCCAGAGAAGTCAGAAGAGGATGACAGATCCCCTGGAACTGGAGTTACAGATAGTTGTGAGCCACCATGTATGTGGTTCTGGGAACTGAGCCTGGTTCCTCTGCAAGATCAACAAATGGATCTAACCTCTGAGATTGGTCTCCAGCCCCCAACTACCTTCATTCTTTTTTTTTTTTTTTTTTTTTTCCGAGACAGGGTTTTTCTGTGTAGTTTTGGTGCCTGTCCTGGATCTCCCTCTGTAGACCAGGCTGGCCTCGAACTCACAGAGATCGGCCTGGCTCAGCCTCCCAAGTGCTGGGATTAAAGGCGTGTGCCACCACCGCCCGGCCCTACCTTTATTTCAAAAAGACACTGTGCAGTAAGGGTGGCTTCTTTTTTGGAATTACAATACATAAGGAATCAACAAATAATTCTTTAAATTTTATCATTACGTGTATGTTCTAAGATGTCATAGAACTTTAAATTATAACTTAACACATATTAATTAATTGTAGAAAAGAATGGGTTTCACTGTGACATTTCTATATACTCATACTCTCATTCTGTCTCTCATAACCACTTTTCTTGTGGATCCTCCCTTCTCCTTTGCTAATAGTCTTTCTACTATTCTCAGGTCTTGTTTTTCTGTTTTTTAGTTTCTACATATGAGAGAAGAACATATGTCATACTTGCCTCTCTGGGTCTTATTCTGCCTTATGATATCCTCCAGTTCCTTTCATTTTCTTGCAAGTAACACTTGCACAATTTCATTCTTTTTCTTTCTTTCTTTATTTATTTTTATGGTTTTTCCAGACAGGGTTTCTCTGTGTAGCTTTGTGCCTTTCCTGGAACTCACTTTGTAGACCAGGCTAGCCTCGAACTCAAAGAGAACTGTCTGCCTCTGCCGCCCAAGTGCTGGGATTAAAGGTGTGCGCCACCACCGCCCTTGTCTTTATTTATATCTATACCATATTTTCCTTTCTAACTCATCTGTTAATGGATATATAGGCTGATTCCATACTTGGACTTTTGTGAGTAGTGTAGCAATAAACATTATTTAGGCCCCTGTCATATGTTGACTCCTTTGCTTTGAATAGACTTGTTGTATAGCTGGATCATATGATTCTGTGTTAAGTGCTTTTGAGAAATTAACATACTTCTTTTCTTAGAGGCTATCCTAATAGACATTCTCACCAGTAATGTATAAAGGTTCTTTTATATTTCTTCACCAGAATTTGCTTTTGTTTGTTTTGAGACAGAGTTTCATATATAGCCAGGGCAGTAGTTTTTATTTTTATTTTTTGTTTGAATGACAGCCATTCTGGTTGAATCCCAGTGTAATTTTGATTGCATTCCACAATAGCTAAAACCATTGAACACTTTTCATTGTATTATTTGCCATCTATTTTTCTTTCTTTCTTTTTTTTTTTTTTTTTTTGGTTTTTTGAGACAGGGTTTCTCTGTGTAGCTTTGTTCCTTTCCTGGTACTCACTCTGTAGCCCAAACTGGCCTTGAACTCACGGAGATCCACCTGCCTCTGCTTCCCGAGTGTTGGGATTAAGGGCTCACGCCACCACCACCTGGCTCGACATCTGTTTTTCTTAAAAGAAGTGTCTGTTCAAATCGTTTGCCCATTTTTGGACAGAATTACTTGTTCATTTGTATTCTTTTTTGTATGTGGATGTAGGTGTATGCTTGTGTATGGTTGCAGATGGTTGTACAGCTGTACGTGCACTTGCTTCTAGAGGCCAGAAGCAAACCTTTTTTGTTCTTTAGGCTATGTCCACTTTTGTTTTTGGAGACCATTTGGACCATCTTACACAAGATGGCTTCCTGTTAAGTGCTGTGAGAATATGCTGGGAAGTGCAGAGAACTTCTCCAGACCTACTTTGCTATGTAGATCTAAATTATTTTTGCCTATTTAAGCAGTATTTCTGTTAGGTACCATATATGTATGTGCTAGTGACCCATGTGGGATTCTCCTCTTCTTCCTTCTCTCACATTCTCTCTCTCACTTTCTCTTGCACTATCCAAAATCTTGAGTTTTTCCTTTCTCTTTTTATTTACTGTTGATCTGTTCATGAAGGGTCTTAGTCTCCTGTTTCTTTTGTAATGTCCTCATCTGGTTACTGTCAACATTCCCACATCTACCCATTATGATAAATCACTGTTTCTCAGTTGTTTTGATTATATCTTGAAGTGATATGGAGAAAGGAGCAAGTGTTGGCTAGCTACCTCTAATCTTGAATCTCCACATTGACTCCACTTTAACTCAAACCCAATCAAGAAATAATAGAACATGATTGTCAACAGAAAAAAATCTTTCCTGACTCTTCTCCCCCAAATTCCTACTCATCCCCTGAGGCAGTTACTATTTAGATTTTTAAAAGCAACTATACACACATCTATTTTATTTTATTGAGACAAGGTTTTACTATGTTGCCTAGGCCAGTCTAAACTAGCTTTATAGTTTGGCTGACCTTGAATTCACAACCATCCTCCTGCCTCAGCCTCCCAAGGGGGAAATTATAGGTGTACATCATCATAAATAACTTCTTTTGTACTTAACTTTGTAAAATTTTTTTTTCTCTTTCAAGAATGTGTGTTGGATTTTGACAGATTGTAATCAGGATTTCTTGTTTAGCTTGTTGATATTATAGATTATATGGATTATTTTCCACAAGTTAAATTAGACTTGTATTTGTGGTATAAGGTACACTTCATTATGGTATTTTATATTCATTTTACTCATATTTTGATGAGAATCTCCGCATCTGTTCATGAAAGGTCTTAGTCTCCTGTTTCTCTTGTAATGTCCTCATCTGGTTTTGGTCTTAGGGTAATGCTGGCTTCATAGATTAAATTTGAATGCATTCCCCCTCTTTCTATTTGCTGGAGCTTGCTATGTAGTAACGGTGGCCTCAAACTCACAGAGATGTGCCCACCTCTCCTTCCCAAGTGGTGGGATTAAAGGGGTGTGCCACCATATCTGGGCTGAAGTGAAAGTTAGATGATTGATCTTAGGTTTTTCTTTTTAATGTCTGCATTCAGTGGTAAAGCTATAAGGTTTGTCTTTATTGTACTTACATTTTTGGATAACTTGTATTTTCCTATGATTGAAAATATTTAACAATTCCCTTCATGACTTCTTTGTCCTAGTATTATTCAGAACTAGAACTCTGAAATGTTTTGTAATTCCCCCGCCCCTTTCCCTCCATTAGGCTGGTTTTTAGTTCAAATTGTGATTTTAGTATAACTTCTATTTTTTCAAACTTGTTCAGGTACAGATCTGTTTTATAGACAGGAGTAAATGTTGTTAATATTGCATATGTGCTCCAGAATGTGTAGTCTGCTATCGGATGAAATGTTCTATAAATGTCAGTTAGATCTAGTGTTGGGAATGCTGTTCAGCTCACTTGTGTTTTCTCCCCTAAATAGGTGTATAACTGATACCAGTTATCTTGGTCTCTGCCAGTAATAGTGGATTTGCCTTTTTCCAGTTGTACTTCTGTCAGTTTTGACTCATGTATTTTTGACATTGTTGTCAGGCACATACACATTAAGGAATGTGTAACATGATTTTCTTTGGGAGATGACAAAAAATGCTTATTTGTTCCAAATATGGCACCAGTGACAGTGACAGACTAAAGAAATGAATCCACCCAACTCTAACATTCACATAGACACAGCTCTTATTTCAAAGGGAAATATGAGAGTTTATTCTAAGCCAAATATGAGTGATTGTGGCCTTGAGAACATAGATTCTTGTTGCCTCAAATAATGTGTTCAATATGGATGCGTCACATGAACTATGGTTCCAGAACAAAAGAAAGTCATAAATCAAGGCATTTACGGTTGATAGGTAAGGGTGCCAGGTAGACAGGTAACAGAGGAATATGGATAGTTCTGCTACAGATTAATTTTACTTTAGTTTTAAGCAGAGCGAAGGTGCATATATTAAGGGAAAGGGAGGGAAACTCCGTGAGTCAGAGGTATTCTAGCAGAGGCACACCTTCTGCTAGAGATTCTAGATTTTGTCTGATGGTGTTCTCAGTTTTGGGGTTGGTAGAAACTGGTGGTCCGTAAACTCCCTCCAAAGGTTATAACTGGTGCTGAAAGGATGTTAGGTCAGATAGAGGTTAGCAATGAATGGCAACGAAGATAATATGCAGAGTTCGGCGGTTTGTAATTCAGAGTTGAGATGCCTCAGCTTCCTTTGCAAAATCTTGAATTTAATGCTGGTGTGACGTTTTTGAGGCACTCATTCAGGTTTACAGTTCTGCTGTTGGCCACACATCATATCCGAGGCTCTTGTGCATGTGAAGGCTGTTTTCAGCAACTGGAAAACCTCTTTCTAGGATTTGGTAAAGATTACACTGCGGAGGCAGGAGTGCAGTCTTTAGGACAAGGAAATGCTTGTAACCTTAATCGAACAGGCCCTCAGGGTCATATTAACATTATTTAGGAACTGTGACCTGAGTCTGACTTTTTTATTCTTTGTTTCTGATACAGCATTTATGTGGACATACTATAGGAGTATTATACCTAAAGTTAATCTTTACTATGACTTAAAGAAAAACAGATAGTTTAGGCAACCAAAAAGTCATACTCCTTTTATTAGGCTGCATTTTTTTTTCAATGTGTGTATTGCTATTTACATATTATGAAATACTTGATGTTTTCAATATTTGAAATGATTTATTATTGTTTTAATTTTAATCTTTTGGTCAGTTTCATTTCATAACCAACCTCATGTGGTTCTTACTTAGGAAATTTTTTTTTTTTTTTTTTGGTTTTTCGAGACAGGGTTTCTTTGTGTAGCTTTGCGCCTTTCCTGGAACTCACTTGGTAGCCCAGGCTGGCCTTGAACTCACAGAGATCCGCCTGGCTCTGCCTCCCGAGTGCTGGGACTAAAGGCGTGTGCCACCACCGCCCGGCGGAAATATTTTTTATTGTTAAAATTATATACATTTAACTATTTATGATAATAATTTCATCTGTCATATTATTTTGGTATTTTTCCAGATTCCAGTTTGGGGAAATAAGTGTATAATTAAATTGTAGAAGAAATCAGTTACTATTACAGTGTCATTTTAGTTTTTTTTTCCACCAATAAAATTCACCTTTCTCCATACACCACCAAATATTAATGCAACAGGGGTAGAAACAAAAGGCTAGACTTTTGGGAAATCAGAATTACACAATTTTTTTTGAGCATAATGAAATCATATTTCTTATTTTACTGACAGAAAGGGAAATGGGACTCCATTAGGAATTGTTTTATATGATATCCACGTATTTCTCATTGTTTACATATGAACATTTAGTATTTTTTCACCCTGGTTAATTGTACCATGCCCACAAGACTCATGAAGTTGGGACACATGGGCTCATAAGGTATAGTCTCTTGGGTTAAAAGTTCCTTAGTTTTGAAAAACAGTTTCTCTGTTCTATTTTTGAACAGTGATCCTTTTAAAAGTATATCTTTGTTATGACTTTTGGCAAATTTAGCTTGTTAAGAAATTTTTAGATCAATATTGATGCATCCAGAGAAGTTTGTTTCGACTCTAGTGTCTGACCGGTTTTGATCATGAATGCTATTGCCATTTGGAGACTGTTTTTGGAAAAAAAGGATCAACCCAAAATCCTAGTAAGAGTTAATATAGTTAGTATGAGATCTGGATAGGATACATTCTTCCCAGAGCCTTTAATTTGTTGTATTGTAACATTTTAATAGTGAAAGCAATGTCATAATCCAGTTGTTATGTGCAGTTAATATTCTTCCCTTTTTCTTAGTTAGGAAGAAATTATATTGTTTTTGGCTGTAGTAGTTTGGATGTAGAGGTACTTCCCAATAGAATTCCTTTTGAAAGATTTAAAAATCAATCTCTGTCAATATGAAAATTGGATTTAAAACCCAAATTACACTGAAGATGACAGAATCCTTTTTGTGGTAGTGGTAAATAATTGGGATCTCTTTAAACACAAAGATTTCATTCAAGCAAAGTAGGACTGGGCAAGACATCTGTCTTAACAAAAATATGATTAATGAGATTAATGACAGGATAAAGCTTAACTTGTAGTTTAACTGAAACCAATAGTGTTTTACCTATAATTTAGGAAAATATATCCAAGTACCTCATTTAAAAAATCTAAATATAAAAGGATTTAAGAAATGTGTTATAAAGTAGTGAGGGTATGAATATTGTCAGAGGGGTTTTGAGCTTAGTTACTCGAATGAGGTACTTGATTGTCAACATAGTGAAGATGAGCAGCACCCAGCTTTTTGAAATTCATGTGAATGTATGCTCAGGAGTGGGCAACAACCTTGAGGTGAGAAATATAAAGCTAAGCGTTTATCTACCAAAGTTTTATCTAACAGGAGGTTGTTGGAAATACCTAATAGGTTCCTTTCCATCCAGGCTGGAATTTCTGATGCAGTATTTTTTTTAATTAATGAAATTTCATGGTTAGCTCCCATTTGTTTACTTCTTGGTCTCTTTGTAGCTTACTGTGGGTAGACTTTGTAACCAATGCTTTTTTTCTTTTTTTTTTTTTTTGGTTTTTCGAGACAGGGTTTCTCTTGTGTAGCTTTGCACCTTTCCTGGAACTCACTTGGTAGTCCAGGCTGGCCTCGAACTCACAGAGATCCGCCTGCCTCTGCCTTCCAAGTGCTTGGATTAAAGGCGTGCGCCACCATCGCCCGGCTTTAGAATCATTTTTAAGAGTCCATTATAATAGTGTGCAATGTTTTTCCCTTAGCAGAGATGACTTTCTCAGTTCTTTGCTGATATGGGCCTGACGGCTGTGACACACACCTTTGATCTCAGCACTTGGAAGGCAGAAGCAGGTGGAACTCTGTGAGTTCAAGGCCAGCCTGGTCTACAGAACCAGTTCCAGGAGAGGCTCCAAAGCTACACAGAGAAACCTCTGGACAAAAACAATCCCCCGCCCCCCCCCCCCCCCCATCGATTGTTACTGGGCCAGGATCTCTCATTGCGCTTGGAGATTACTGATTCTAGCTAGTATAACTAGTCAGCTAACCCTATGGATCCTCTGTCTCTGTCTCCTAAGTGCTGGGATTCCAGGTGACTGTTAAGCCTGCCTGACTTTTTCATGGGTTCTAGGGAACCAAACTCCAGTCCTCATACTTGTACAGCAAGCACTTTCCCCACGGAGCCATCTCCCCAGCCCCTTTGCCTAGTTTCAGAGGTTACCTAGCAATTATAAGGACATAAACGTATTTTACTCATGGGATAGATCTTAGATTTAAAAGGACTAATAAGATTAGCTTCCGTTAAGGAACCTGAAATCTCTATTTTAACAATTATAATAATTTTTAAGTGCCATTTGTTCATAATCACTAGTGTAGAGGATTGAAGACTGTAGGTACCATGAAAATTTTGTTCAGTAGGCCAAATATTGTAAACATTTTTAAAGCATTTGCCCTTTAAATGAGTTTCACGATTATGTATGTAATTTAGCAGGCATGCCCCTTTTTCACAATAGAATTTTTTCCATGCCAAGACAAGGAAAAGACTCACAAGGGATGTCAACCCAGTAGGAGAGGATACAGGTTTAGTATTAAAATTCATTTGTATTTGTTGGAGTAGTGTTTCTAGCCATTCTTACTCCTTGCTGGTTGACTTGTTGGATTCTGTATAATCATTACAGAAGGGACTACATCATTAGGATGAAACTCATGAGATTTTTGATGAAATTGAGTTAATGAAATTATAACCATTAAATTGAAGAATGGAATTCACGTCTATGGAACAATCACAGGTGCATAGGTCAGCATGAACTTACTACTTAAAAATAGGAAAACAGGGTGGGAGAGATGGCTCAGCTGGTTAAGAGTACTGACTGCTCTTCCAGAGGATTTAGGTTCAATTCTCAGTACCAACATGGAGTTCACAACTGTGTGTAACTCCAGTTCCAGGGAATCTGACACCCTCACACAGATATATATGCAGGCAAAACACCAGTGTACATAAAATAAAAATAATTCTTTAAAAAGGATATGAAAAGACCCCAAAGAACAGAATTTACACAGAGACATTAAATATTTGAGGAAATAACATTTGTTATTTTGCAAGACAGTTTATTTTTGTTGTTGTGGGTTTTTTTGTTTGTTTGTTTGTTTTTTGTTTTTCGAGACAGGGTTTCTCTGTGTAGTTTTGTGCCTTTCCTGGCCGCCCTCAAACTCACAAAGATCCACCTACCTCTCCCTCCCGAGTTATGAGATTAAAGGTGTGCGCCACTACCGCCTGGCGACAGTTTATTTTTGTATACACTCCTAGTGGATGTTGAATCTGAGGTGACACCTCAGAAAAGGGAAGCTCCTATGGCAAGAGGGAGAGCCAGAGAAGATGTGGCCAGGCTTAAGAAGAGAGATTCTTCGTATCTAGGCAGCAGTGGCTCAAGATGACTGTTGTGAAGTGGTTAGCAATTTGGGATGTTTTTAGTACAGGTTTTGTACAGACTTTTTTGTCAGGTTTTTGTTGTATTATTTGTTTGTTTTGAGATAGGGTGTCACTAATATAATAGCCTTGGCTGGCCTGGAATTTGCAGTGTAGACCAGACTGGCCTTGGGTATTTGTCAGTTTTTAATGAATGTAAATGTGAGGACAGAGTTGTCTACTGACTTTTTCAAATTAAAATTTTAGTGTTTCCTATGATTTTGTAAATTTAGAGGGTACTGAGTTGTTCTGTTCTTAGATAGTCAAGCATTGCAATTTTCTGTGACTGTGGAAAAGATACGGACCTCCTTTTTTCACATTGGCATGCATTTTCTTTTCTTTGTATTGTGCAGGTCCCCTTACAGGTGAATGAATTCTTTGGGGATTTCTTTTATGGGACTTAATTTTTACTCCATGCACTTTAGGAGCATGTATTGAACCTTAGGGATGTGGTAAGAGCGTTGTCTTCTAAATGTCATTGATGCTCAGTGGCAGAGTACTTGCATACTACACGTGAGACCATAGGCTCAATTCTCAGTACCAGGGGGAAATATCATCTGATTTTGTTAAAAATTATTTATGTATATATTTCCCTAAAGATTAATTAATTAATTATGTATACAGTGTTCTGTCTGAATGTATGCCTACAGGCCAGAAGAGGGCACCAGATTTCATTACAGATGGTTGGGAGCCACCATGTAGTTCCCTGGGAATCGAACTCAGGACCTCTGGGAGAGCAGTCAGTGCTCTTAACCTCTGAACCGTCTCTTCAGCCCTATTTATATATATATATTTTTTGCCATGACATTTGGATAAAACGCAATCACTGGGCTTTAAATGGCCAATTTATAACAGTATAAAGCATAAAGACCATATTTTCTGAGCAAATTGTTTTGCAAATGTAAAACCATAGTGTTGTAAGAAGTTAGGCTTTAGTTTTATTAGCATTGTATTTAACTTCAACTTAAATCTTTAGAATTTTTGAATTATAGTAAACTTAATCATACCCATGCCATTAAGTTTTAACTTTCATAAACCTTCAGATGACATATTTTTAGCTTTCTAGTTTTGCCCTCACCTTTGTTTACTTTTTTCTTCAGTTTTTATTTATTTATTATTATTGTGTGTTTAAGTGTAGTTATATACATACTGAAGGTGTGTGGATGTAGAGGTCAGAGGACAACTTTGAGGAGTTAAGTTTTCTCCTTCATAAGGGTCAATTTCTAGTCAAGTACTTTTACCTGATGAGTCATTTTATCAGATTTTTTTTTTTTTTTTTTTAAGGCCAAGTCTCATGTAGCCTAGATTGACCTCCAATTCCTAGATGGATAAGGATGATCTTGAACTCCTGATCCTTAAGTCTCAGTTTCCCAAGTGCTGGGATTATAGTTATACTGGGGTTCACAGGCTTAACTTCCTTTCTCCTTTTTGGAAAAATCATTTACTTTAGTATAAAGACTGTTTTATCATACAAAGTCCTTTCTCATCTAAAAGCATTTCCTTTTTCTTTTATCTCCTTTACCAGAAACATTCCATATCTGTACCCTTTTTTATCTGTTTGTCCTTGTTGGTTCCTTTTGATTTTGTTTTTTTTCCTTTATGTGAAAAATTTTGAATTTAGTTTTTTTTTTTTTTTTAACAAAATGAGATAACTAATAAAACCTCAAGAAGCTGCATCTGAAAATAGACATAACATACTAGTCCTGGTAATATTTTTATTTATCTAAAAAAACAGAATTAACTAATCATTAGATTTGATAAAGTCCTATTATAACATATACTTAAAAAATACCTTTCCTAAAAGGCATTGATTTCTTACTTGGACCTACAAGGCAACCAAAAGCAGTATCAAAGCCTGAATCCTCTGGCTTTATTCTGAATCTCTTTAGTTTTAGGTCAGATTCCCACTTTACTCTTCATGGGCGTCTCTTAAGGAGGGTGTTCATCTAGTCTATTTCATTTCCTTTCAACACAACAGGGACAGAAAAATCATGGTCCTAAACCTGCAGTCATTATGTATTTCAGAACAGCAAAGCTATATATGAGGGGACTTTGTTCATCAGGACAAGTCTATACCTTTAGGCAGCAGTAACCATTTCAGGACCAGCTTGTCATTTCAAGTCACAAGGACTTCCTAGGACAACTTTGACAACTTTGTAGAACCAGAACTTAATGACTGAGAGCAAACCTTGTCTAAGGCTGATTAGTTATGTATACCCCTTGTCTTTTGTCTCAGTTTTTAAAATACTTACATAAAGGTTTACGATTCTCCTGAAGATGGTTACTACATGTCATTTATTTGTCCCTCTTGGTGTGGCCATATTGATCAGATTTCTCTTTGTCCCTTACCATTGTTTGTTTCTTTAATCAACATATTGGGAGAGGTAACCAAGTCTGGCTTTGAACTATTAGAGCTGGGACATGCCCTTAATATTTCTGTTATATTGTGAACTAGAAGGAATTTTTTTTTTTACAAAGCTTACACCAGTACTTACGTATAAACCAATTTGAAATCAAATCATCCTTTGAGTGGGTGGAGTTTTATTATGTAAATATATCAAATAGCATTTATCTGAAGATTACTATATAAGAAATATACTGGTAAGCCAAAATGGTATAACCTTATGTTAAAATCATAAAACATAGAATCATAAAACAAAGAAAATAATTTTAAAAGAAGTGTCTAAATGTGTAATTGAATGAAATAAGATTCTCTGCTACCTTAGTTTTTGTTCTTGTTGCTGTGATAAAATACTCTGAAAAAAAAAAGCAATAAAGGAGAAAGGGCTTATTTGGCTCAGAGTTCTATATTATAGTCTGTCATAACAGGGAAATCACAATGGCAGGAGCTTGAGGGAGCTGGTCATGTTTCATAGTTTGGAGAGTACTGCTTAATGTGAGCTAATCCTTACTTTACTTGTCCATTTTATACGGATTAGGCCCTCTGATCAGGGAGTGGTCCTAGAATGATGAATGAAGGTGAGGCTTCCCACAGTAGTTGATGTAATCGAGACAGTTCCCATAGGCATGACCAGTTCTGTCAAACTGATAATGTTAAGAATCACAGCTGCTTAATTTGGTCAGGCTGAAAACCCTTGTTGGGGTTCTGTGTCTTAAAAATTTTATATTATAATCTTTTTTGTTGTTGTTGTTTTGTTTTTTGTTTTTTGAGACAGGATTTCTCTGTGTAGCTTTGGAGCCTTTCGTGGAACTCACTTTGTAGCCCAGGCTGGCCTCAAACTCACAGAGATCTGCCTGCTTCTGCCTCCCTAGTACTGGGATTAAAGGTGTGCGCCACCACCGCCGGGCTTATATTATAGTCTTAAGAATATCAAATTCAAAGAAATGGGCAGCTAAACCAAGCAGACACAATGACATATAATTACTTTAAATCAGAGTTCACACTTAGAAACTAAATTTTGAAGACAGGAAGCCTAGCCTAATCATTGATAAAGCTTAAGGAACCAAAAGTTCAGAAGGTGAAGGTAGGTATGCAGAGGTAAGGTAGTATCTTTTCCTGCTTTAAGAACTAAACAACAGAGAGGGAGGCATGCTTATAAATAGAAATGTTTGATGAAAGAAAATCCTGTTTTGTATGTCAGTAGGATGATAGAAAATTTATTTAGTAAAACACAGAGGTCCTAATACAACTCAGAAACCTTATAAAGCCTGTAACACAAGTTTTTGTCCAGGGAGTATAGACAGTATAGGACCACTTCCCTGTAGGTTGTATCTTTAAAAAGCCCCTCATCTTTTCCTTGGACAGGGAATTTTGTTTCATTTGGTAATCACTAGAGAAGAGAATGGAAGAACAGGATAAAGAAAGTAGAGAAGACAGGGTCGGTGTAGGGCAGATACTAGTCAGTAGGGATTGAGAACAGATTCCTTGGAATTCATCTTTAATTCTGAAAAAAACCTTAGACATTTCTATTCCCTGTTCCTTAACATCTTTTTAATACAGTATCCAAAGTAAACTAGCAATGTTATTGTTTCTTCCTAGTTGTTCTTAAATTCCAGTTCATAGTGATTGCTCATTTAGCATCTTTAGTTCTGTTGTATAGGAATTTTAGTTTAGCTTGAAAAGAAACAAGCCAACCAAATCAAAACAAAAATTAAGTTTGGGCATAGCAGACATTCCTCATGTTTTCCAAATAACTTGCAGGTTAAATTACCATAATTATAAAATACAAAGCCAGCTAAAGTACCAGATGATGGTGTGCGCTTGTTACTACTGTTGCCCCCACCCACTCAGTACTTTTTCCTTCTCTGAATTTCTGCTTTCCATTTTGATGTCTTTTTATTTTATTTTATTTTATTTTATTTTATTTTATTTTATTTTATTTTATTTTATTTTATTTTTTCTTCTCCGAAACTGTAACCTATACTAGCTGGAGAGAGTTGTGTTTTGGGTCAGATTTATGTGCCACTTACCTCTCTGAAGTTTTCTCTCATTCCATGTGTGGTTTATTCTGCACATTTATGGGAATATACCTGACTGAGGCAGCAAAGTTTCATACAAACTGAGTGGGGTCTGTTGTCTTAGACTTCCTATGAGTTAACTGTACATCCTGTGGAGTTCCCCTGACACCAGTGAAATGGTCCATGGGAGATAGTTATTGACGGCCTCTATAGTTAATCCAATTAAGAGTATAAGAGTCCTTTGGTAATAGTCAGACCAAGAATATGCTCACACCTTCAGAACGTCTCTTGGTGTCAAAGCTGAAGGGCACAGTATTTTTAAAGACAAACCCACAATTAGTATCAGTGCTTGAGGAGGCTTACATCAGTGAGAGTTGGGGTAGCCCAATAGCATCTGTTTTCTTGCAGACTTAGTAGTATTTGTTAGACACTACACTACAATTAGTTTTGATTTACAGTTCCTCCTAGTTATTTCAGCTTTATATTTTAGCTTACACAAGCATTAATTATTTTGATTAAAACACCTAGACAGTGGTGAGGGTCACGGACATTCCCCAAAGTGTTGCCAAGGTGCATGTGGCTGTTACAGGGTGGAAAGCTGAGGGGCATCTAGGAAGACACAAACTAGAGTTAAGACAAGATGGTGTTACATGAGTCATTTTACCACTACTGTCTTGTGCTGGAGGGAACAAGTAACTTTTATGTTCAGTATGCTCGTAGAATGGGAAAGAGTGCAATGGCACACAAGAAGAAAACACAGACTTACATGTTGTACGGAAAACAGAAAATAAAGCTCTAACTGTAACAGTCAAATTCTGGGGGTGGGGAGGTAAACAAATCCTTTACCAGATACTCTGAGAGAATGTCCAACCACCAGTTGAGCAAATCAGTATACCATCAATTAAACCAAAGGGGAGGGTTGGGTCTCTGAAAGAATTGCCAACATATGCTCAGGCAAGCAGAGTGAATGATCAGTCACAAAGGGCTTGCACAGGTACCTTCTGCGAAGTTTGGTGAAAGTGGATTGTCCTTCTTGAGCCCTTATTTTCATTCCTCAAAACTGTTAGGTTGTAAAATACAGCTCTTAATTGAAAGGGAAATGAGTTTGTTTTTAGCCAAGTACAAATGACTATGTCCTAGGAACACAGGTTTTAGTTGTCTGGAGTAACGTATTCCAGCAGAGACATTGTTAAATGGACTTTTACAAATCACACAACAAAAGTCATAGATAAAGACATTTTTCCATTAGTGGGGACATCAGGTTAGGCAGATTATAGCAAATGGCTTTTAAGAGGATTAAAAGTAGCTCAGTTTGGGTCTGAATCTCTAACAGTCTCTTTTCAATAACCTGTGTTAAAGAGTCTACACAGTTGAATTTCTTTCTTCCTTCTTTTCTTCTCTTCTTTCCTTTCTCCTTTCCCTTCCCTCCCTTTCTCCCTCCCTCTCTCCCTTTCTTCCCCTCCTTCTATTCCTCCCTCCCTCCCCCCCTCTCCATTTTTTTTATTTTTCTGGAATTTAGTACAGATCATCTTTGTGAGCCACTTTGAGGTTACTTACAGGAGTATGGTGACTCAAAAGTAGCTATATTATATAGAAATCTCAACTTGGCATGGGTGAAATCCTCATGAAAGCCTTGTCAGTGGAATCCTACCCTCAGTTGCCCTTATCTCCACATATCTTAGGATTCTCTCATAAGACTTTGTGCAGGTGGGGGTCACAAGGGAGTAGTGGCTGAAATTCCAGGGAAGGTCTGGTGGCTTTCCACCTCTCCTGCTAGGTTCTATTAGCTGCCTTGTGATCATTATCCTAGCGGTCAGTGTAATGTTTGCTGATTTGTTCTATGATTTGAAGCCAAGGTACTCTGTAGGTTACTCCAGTTCTCTGCTCCTTGGTGCGTGGTGGTGATCTTCATAAAACAACGTTCTTTCTGGAACAGAAATTTGTATCTTCTTGGAGAACTGGCTCCTTTGCCATTTGTAATGTTACTGAAACTGTAGAGCTACTCTGAACTTGTTGTATCTCTCTCACTAACTCTTTACTTTAAATCTATTTATGTCTTTATAATTGAAGGGGGTTTCTTGGTAAATGAATTAAATTTGAGGTTTTTTTTTTAATATTCACTTTGGCATTTTTTTTGTTCAACTTTCCAAGTTACATTTAAATTTACTATTGATGTAGTTGGATTAATGGGTTTATACTTATATTGTGTGATATGTATTTGATGTTTGTCTATGGTTCCTATTGCAGAGTTCCTATATTCATGAAATTTCCTATGACAGGATTAATTTTTGTTATTCATGATGAGCCCCTTTGATAGTTTTAATTTATGCTATTGAGGTGACAAGGAAGGGTCCCTACATAGGTCCCAGAATGGACCAATCACCAGAAAGACCATATAGTTAGAATATTAGAAAATTGGAACCTCCAGTCCCACTTATCAGCCTCTAGGAAAGGTAGGGTCTTGGCATTCTAATTGTAAAAACTCTTAGGGCAACTTGATGAGCTTCTACACTACTAAAGAGATGAAGTTGGTGTACTTGTGGCATATCCAGAGAGGACATAGGAGCACTGTGACCAAAGCAAGACCAAAACCCAGCTGGGCAAACTGCAAATTCCACACTCTGTATCTCCAAGTCTGATGTCAAAGTGCTCTTCAGATCTCCAGCTCTTTTTCAGCTTTGTTGACTGCAACACACTTTTCTCTTTGGGGCCGATTCCACTGCCTATTAGCAGCTTCCCTATGAGAACAGCAGGTATCCTATGAGTCTGGCATTCCCAGGATCTTGGGGTCTCCAAGACAATCCAGGCTTCACCTTCAGAGCTTCACACAATGGTCTCTCTATGCCTCTATGTAGGGACATGCCTGACACATGTCTGGCCTCAGCGGCTTTCCTTAGTCATAGAGGGAGATTCTATAATCTCTTTCTTGTATCCTTGACTCTGAAGCCAGAACCACGCGGCTGAAGCTGCCAAGTTCAGTTGCTTGATGCTGGGCCATCATAGTCTACATTGCTGTCAGTACCACTATCTTTTATGCTACTACTAGGATGTCCCTAGGCCCCAGGCCTATGGTGCTTAGGATGGCTCATTAAACTCCACTTAAAGTGTCTAGTTGTTTTTCTAGTCCAGAGTCTGAACATGTTTAATATTCCTCCAAACAAAAGCATGATCAGGCCTATCTTACACAATACTCCAGTCCCTGGTACCAACTTCTGTCTTAGTCAGTGTTCTATTGCTGTGAAGAGACACTATGACCATGGCAAGTCTTATAAGGGAAAACATTTAATTGGGGCTGTCTTTTACAGTTTGAGGTCTAGTTCATTGTCATGGCAGGAAGCATGGTAGCATGCAGACAGACATGGTGCTGGAAAGGTAGCTGAGAGTTCTACATTTGGATCACCAGGCAGCAGGAAGAGCAACACCACTCCCTAATGACCAAGCATTCAAATATATGAACCTATGGGGTCACATAAGTGATAACTGTGGACCTATGGTTAGTGTAGAAATGAGTATTTTTATGTTGATTAGACTCTTTAATTTGTGAAATCATCTCTTTTTTTAGATATAAAGTATTAGATATAAAAATTTAGATATAAAATATTGACATGGGATTGAATTCTAGGATACCCATTTGATGTTTGCTAAAGAATTGCATGATGTTTGCATAGAAAACTCATGATACATTTAGTTGTAGAGGCTTATATGTTGAATGCAAGAAAAAAACTTTTTGAGCCTTTTGGTGTTATCTGTCTTGTTCTAACTATTTTCTATTTGTTGGACCTGTTTCTTAAAAAGAAAAGTTTTCTGCCTTCTCAGGTTTTCATTGAGCATTTCATATACATTTTATATTTTCTTGCATATTAATTATATTTTAAAAATTGTCTTATATATAGCTGAAAGTTTTTCTGTGTGCCGCCCAGTCTGCAGCTGTTCAGATCCAAGTAAACACACAAAGGCCTATATTAATTAAAACTACTCGGCCATTAGTTCAGGCTCACTCACTATTGACTAGCTCTTAGACTTAAACTCAGCCCATTTCTGTTAATCTATATGTCACTACGTGTTCCGTGCCATTACATGCTGCCATTACATGCTGCTTCCTGGATGGTGGATTGGCATCTCCTGACTCAGCCTTCCTCTTCTCAGAATTCTCCTTGTCTGCTTATCCCTCCTATACTTCCTGCCTGGCTACTGGCCAATCAGCGTTTTATTTATCAACCAATCAGAGCAACACATATTCATAGCGTACAGAACATCCCTCAGCACTTAAGATGTAGCACGAATCTTAAAAGGTCTTACTAATAAAAATAAACTGGAGCCAGGTATTGGGGTGAATGCTGGAAGATCAGAGAAGCAGAACAAGCCGCAGCCACCTCACCTTGCCAATTCCTCAGCTGATCCTGTTTCCTCAGACTGGAAGCCTCTGAGTCCTCATCCAGAATAGATCTCAGCTGAACTGCTGCTCAAAACTTAAAAGCTTAACTAGACCTAGTTCCTGATTTTAATGCCTTATGTACCTTTCTGCCATCACTTCCTGGGATTAAAGGCGTGAGTCACCATGCCTGGCTGTTTCCAGTGTGGCTTTAAATTCACAGAGATCTGGATGGATTCTCTGCCTCTGGAATGCTAGGAGTAAAGGTGTGTGCTACCACTGCCTAACCTCTATGTTTAATATTATGGCTGTTCTGTTTTCTGACTCCCAGATAAGTTTATCGGGGTGCACAATATATCAACCACACTTAGAGTTTGTAGTATTCACTTAAATCTAGTCTAAGTCCTTTCAGATGACACTTTAAGGCTTCATGGGTAACAGACAATACAATTTCTTTTAGAAAATTGTGCTTTCATTGCACCTGCAGAGTGAGCCAGTGCATTGTTACTGTTAATGTTCAGAACAAACAACTTTCCATTCGCTTATTTAAGAACAATAAAAATAAAATATTTGATTTTATCCTCATTACTTCTTTAATTTTCCATTTCTCTTACCCCACCCACTTTTTTAGCATTTCCTTTAAATGAGTCTACTAGCAGCATTTCCTGTTAATTTTTATTCATCTGGGAGTTTTCAGTTTTCTTTCAGATCCCTGCCCCATTTGAAAAATTACAGAGATGCAATATATATATATATATATATATACACACTATATATAGTATATATATAGTATATATATACTATATATAGATACAGTATATAGTGTATGTACTATATATGTGTATGTATATATATAGTATATGCATTATATAGGGAAAAGAATGCACACATATGCTTTTGTTTCCTTCCTTCCTTATTTTATTTTATTTTTTGGAGGCATCTCACATAAAGCTCTGGCTGTCCTGAAACTTACTATGTTAGGCAGGGTGGCTTAAAGATACAGAGTTCACCTTGACTCTGCCTCCCAAGTACTGGGATCAAAGGTATATTCCACCATACTAGTCTCAATATTTATGTCCTTAACAATCTTACATATATATATATATATATATATATATATATATATATATATATATATATACCTCAGTGTCACTAAATTCACAATGTGTTACAGCATTCAAAACCATCTACTTGTACAAGTCAAACGTATCCATTAAGCAGTAATAACTCATACTCTGCTATCTATTTGCCCTGTTTTTTACTGGCTTCTTTCATTAAACAATGTGTCCTTACAGTTTTTCTATGTTGTAGCATGAATTCAAATCATTTTAAAAAATGAATAATATTATCCCCGCCCGTGAGAGAGAGAGAGAGAGAGAGAGAGAGAGAGAGAGAGAGAGAGAGTGTGTGTGTGTGTGTGTGTGTGTGTGTGTGTGTGTGTGTGTGATTTTTTTTTCTTCCATCTGTTGATGAATAGGTGAGTTGCTCTTTTGGAATAATACTGCTATGAATGCGACTATTTCTCTTTTCATCCATGTTTTCAGATACATTGGTTATATGCCTAGATGTGGATTTGCTGAATCATATTCCCTACTTGTCTTTGTGTTTTGATTATCAGCTTAGAATTTTTTTCCTATGATTTTGATTTTTAACTTAATGTGTGCACTTAAGAGTTAGAGACAGTCTCTAACAGCATATTATTGGACATTGCTTATCTATTCACTAGACTCCACTCTGCCAATTTATGTCTGTTGCAGAGTGCTTGAGCCCAGGGAGTTGTGCATGTTGAGCAAGTGCTCTACCACTAAACTCTGTCTCAGCCTTTACTATTTTGAGTCTGGTTCTCACTGTGTATCTTACTGGTCTTGTACTTGCTGTTTATTGGTACCTCAGCTTCTGGCCTACAAAGTGCTCGATTTACAGATGTTTGCTCCCTGCTAACCTGTTTGTGTTTAATTAAAGTGATAGAGAGTAAATTTGTGTTTTCATTTTACTATTACATTCTATGTCACAGCATTGTGTGAGTTCATGTTGTGTATATGTGTGTGTGTGCGCGCGCGCGCGCGCGCGCATGTGCGCGCACGCTCAGAGAACAGAAGAGGGTATCAGGCATCCTTCCCTATTGCTTTCTGCCATTTTTCTCTTGAATATCATGGAGTCTGGAGGTATGGAGTGTTTTTCATCTAGGCTGGTGGTGGGCAAGAGATTCTCCCGTCAGACTTCTTAGACTGTACAGAAGAATGAACATGCTAGTAAAAATCAATTTTATTTTCTGTTATTACAATTATTTTTCTCTGGTATTGTATTTAAAATGAAGTATATTTAAAAATGAAATACAGTTGAATATATTGTTTTCTTTTTCTTTTTTGTTTTTAAGGCTCTGTGGCCCTCAAGAATCTTCAAATTAAAGAAAATGCATTGGTAGGTCTTACCTATGAAACTTTACATGAGTATATTTAAATACACTCATACCTAATTTAACATGCCACCTTAAATTTACTTATCTATAAAAAAAATTTGAAAGCTATTTTCATAAAATAGGAACTTTGCAACATAGATCTAAATTCTTAAAGATAGAAACTGACAGTGTAGTTTTGTTTTGTTTTTGTTTTCATTTCCAGGATATCTGTCATGAAGATTTTTTTCTTGTGTTTTTCTCTATTATTTTCCTTTATTAAAAAATTTTCTATTCACTTTACATACCAATCACAAATCCCACCTCTTCCCTCTTCCCACCCCCCAGCCTTCCCTCCCAAGCCACCCCCATCCCCACATTTTCCAAATCAAGGTCTCCCATGGGGAGTCAGCAGAGCCTGGCACACTCACAGGTCCAAGCTCACTCTCCGCTTTGCCAACACTGTGCAAGTTGTCACACCATAGGCACTGGGCTCCAAAAAGCCTGCCCTTGCACTAGGGATGGATCCCGATCGCCCTGCCTAGGTATCCCCTAAACAGTTCGAGCTAAACAACTGTCTCCTGTATCCAGAGGGCCTAGTCTAGTCCTATGGGGCTCCATAGCTATTAGTCCACAGTTCATGGGAATGTTTTCCTCTAAACCAGTGGTCTCAACTTTCCTAATGCTGTGACCCTTTAATACAGTTCTTCATGTTGTAGTGACCCCCAACCATAAAATTATTTTCATTGCTACTTAGTACTGTAATTTTATGTTATGAATCATAATGTAAACACGTGATATTTTGAATGTTTTTAGGTGACTCCTGTGAAAAGGTGTTCAACTCCCAAAGGGGTCGTGACCCCCAGGTTAAGAACCACTACTCTATAAAGTTTTAGATTTTCTGTTTAGTTTTGATTCATGTTGAGTTTTACATATGATATAGTACAGAGACTCAACTTCCTATTTTTACTATTGGCTATCCACGTTCCTCAGCACCAGTTATTGTAAGAGCTGTTCTTTTCCTAAAGACAAAGAAATAGTTTTGAAATTATTATTATTATGTAAAATGCCAGTTTTGTGAAATGAATTATTAATTTCTATAAAAAGCTATCTGTTCAGTATTACTTAAGTATATGCCTAGCCATTTACTTTGAAAAGAGAGGCTTTCTGTAAATAAACCATTAAATTTAAGTGAATGCTGAAGATAAAAAGAGTATGCAAGGTAATTAAAATACCCATAAGTGATTTTAGGAAGAAAATAATTATCCTTATATGGATTTATTATTATTATTATTTACAAATTTACTTTTCTTTATAGAGTGAACTGGATGTACCATTCAAAGTTAAGGTTGGTCATATAGGTAAGCCATATTTACCACTGGAATATTCTCCTTGTTGGCCATGCAACCTAAGTAATTAAACTATTATTGCTGTAATGTAATCTTCCTAATGTTTATGAGCATTAATTTAAAATATAATATTTGTGTGTTTTTGTTTATGTAGAACTTAGTTGTATAACTTAAAAATATTGTGGGTAAATGTACTACTTGAACAGTAATTGCTCATTTTAGTAGGTCTTAAAGTTGAGTTGAGAGTCAAAGCAGGAACTGTATTAGTTTCTATATTTCTGATTAGTTATGTTTGCTAATATGTAATAAGTACAAGATACATAACATAAAGGGTTTTGATCATCCAAACACTAGCTATCAATGAAAATCAAACCTTGATTGTGCTGTAGAAATTGTTTCAGGTTTCTTACTCTAGAAAATAAAGTGCTTTTTGTTTGTTTTCAATTATTTTACCCATGTTTGTAATTCATTAAAGTATGAATTTTAATTAAGTACAATATGAACTTAAAGCAGTTCATGTGTTGGTAGATCAGAAACAAAATAAATGTAAGAATTTAACATGTTTAATAAAGTTGTCTCTTAGGATTCTTAGTTTATGCTGTTGTGCATTTATTTAAATGTCATAAAGGTTGATTGAGATCATAATGTCTTAAATTGAATCTTACTGTCTGTCTGTCTCTTCCTATAGTAGAATTTATATAGTGTTACTGAAGCTGTGATAATGTCTGAAAAATAGACATTCTCAAAGCTTACATAAAAATTTTATGATGATAGTCTTTACAATTTTGTATATTGTACTTACAGTTGTTATTAGACCATATACCACAGGAAATTTTTATTTGACATTTTTAGAATCTATATTCTGTCTTGTTCCTGTAAAGACAGTTTAGCATAAGTAAGAATTAGAAAATACCACAAGATATTTCCCTTCTGACATCTTAATTATTGCATGTTTCTGATAGTTTGGATTGGTAATTTTTTTTGGATGTAAATTTTCATAATCTAAGTTGATTTGACTTCATTTACTTCTTTACTGTAACACAATCTGAGGAATACATAGTTGGGTGGAATAATCTTTTTATTATATTGTAAAACAGTCTTATAATAAATTTCTTGTATGTTGCTTTTAGACATTGGCCAGAAGTCACTTTAATTTTACACTGATTATAGTTGAATCTCAGTGTATGTCAATGTAACCTCAATTCAAGAAAAATTTAAAAATATACCAGGAGTACTGAGTTTCACTAGTTACTTTTCTCATTGCTATGACAAAGTGCCTGATACAAGCAACTGAAGGAACGGCTTATTTGGTTCTGCTTGAGGGTGCAGTTCATCATCATGGGGAAGGGATGGCAGCAAGTGAGGTGGCTTGTCATATTTTGTCTGTAGTCAGGAAGGAGAGAGAAATGCTGGTGCCAGCTCTTTCTTTTTGTTATTCAGTGTGGGACTTTAGCCTCTGAGATTGTATTGCTCACCTTCAGAATAGGTCTTTCATCTTCTGTTAAGCCTCTTTAGAAATGTCCTCATGGGTACTTCTAGTTTCATAGGTTATTGTAAATCCTGTCACATTGACAATGAGTATTAATCATCACAGGATTGATCCCAGCACGGTTGTACAAAACTATATAAAAACAAGTATTGTAGAATGAAACTTTTCTGTGTCCTGCTTGGCCAGCAGCAGCTTATAAAATGGTCACTCAGAGGCTTAATATTAATTACAAACTTTTTGGTCTATGTCTCAGGCTTATTGCTAGCTAGCTCTAACATCTTAAATTAACTTGTTTCTATTAATTTTTATTTTGCCATGTGGCCACAGCATTACCAGTCTGTTGGCATCTTGTTTCTTGGGCACCTAGACGGTGTCTGCCCTGACTCCACCCTTCTTCTCTCTGTATCTCTGCTTGGATTTTTCTCCTGGCTCTTATCCTGCCTTACAATAGGCCAAAGTAGCTTTATTTGTTAACCAGTGGGAGTAACACATAGTCATAGCATACAGAAAGACCATCGCACAGCAAAGTATTTTATATTTGTACACACATATAAGAAGAGTAGATAGACCCATTTTCTTTAAAGGTTGCCTTCTTTTATTTTTCCTTTTTAAAAAATGACAATAAGTTAATTTTCAGATACTAGAAAGTTCACTAGACAAACAGAATCTACTAAGGTATTATTTGTTTACTTTTCACATAGTTTCTGACATTCTTTTATTTGTATATGTTTCTTTTATTGTGTTTTCACCACTTAGTATATTTCATGATGTATTTGTTGAATGAAAAAGTACCCATTTTAAATGAGTTATATAGATGTAGTCAATTTTATAGGACTGTATGGGCTCCCTGACACTATTGCTTGTTTTACTGATTTTTCAAAGATTTCTTCTAAAGCTTTATAGAAAGTAGATTGGTAGATGTATGTTTAATGAACAGTATTCTTGTCTTCATTATTTTAATGTAGGTAGTCTTAAACTTAAAATTCCATGGAAAAACCTTTATACTCAACCAGTTGAAGCTGTTTTGGAAGAAATCTATTTACTGATAGTGCCTTCTTCTAGTAAGTCATTTATAATTTATAATTTATTCTTATTTTTAGATAGAAAAATCTTTATATAATTTTATTCCAAGTACTTTTGGTGAAGATAATTTAGGATTTTAATTTGGGATTTGTAGATTTCAAATAGAATTGTTTTTTTCTTGTTTAGATCACACTAAATTTTATTTGAATTAGTGATTATTTTCAAGTATATTTAAATTTAAGGTAATTGAAATTTTTTTCATGTTTTCTGTAGGAATAAAATATGATCCCATCAAAGAAGAAAAGCAACTAATGGAAGCAAAGCAACAGGAACTAAAAAGAATAGAAGAAGCAAAACAGAAAGTAGTTGATCAAGGTAAAATACCAGTAAACAGTGATAATAAAGATGTAGATATTGTAACAGAATAGTTTTCTACTAGATGTACTGAGGTTATGGGTTTTTGTTTGTTTTGTTTTTGTTTTTGTTTGTTTTTTCAAGATAGGGTTTCTTTGTATAGCCTTGGCTGTCCTTGGAACTAACTCAGTAGATCAGGCTGGCCTCTAACTCAGAAGAGATCTTCATGCCTCTGCTTCCTAAGTGCTGGGATTAAAGGCATGCAACACCATTGCCTGGCTCTGAGATTATGTTACAAGCAGGAAATCATGTTATTACCTGGAAAGGTATATGGTTTGTTTGTTTTGTTATGTTTGCTGAAATTACCTTGCAGAAATTTAAGGCAAATAATGGTTTCTAGTGGGGTAAAGTCATTTTTTAATATTAGCAAGTTTATCAAGTATATCTTCTTATCTTTCTAGACTTTGCCTTTGTAGCCCCCTTATATCTATTATCTTCTCTTGAATATACTTAGTTCTTTACCATGCACTGATTTGTATTGTTTTTTGGTGGTGAGAAAAGGGTAGTTTTCTTTTTTTTTAAATGAGAAAAAAATCTTGCTGTGTGGCCCAGCCTTGCCTGGAATCTACTTTGTAGCCCAGGTTGCCCTTGAATTCATGGTCTTTTTGTCTTTTCTTTCTTAGTGCTGGGGTTGTAGGTGTCTTCCTTCCTATCTTTTTTTTTTTTTAAATGAAAAATAAACTCCATAATACATGTTTTACCTTGTGGCAAACATTAATAGAAATGTAACACAAGCTGTGGGAATATCACATGTAATTCTACTTTCTTGTCATATTTCCTTCATAGTCTGTGTAGTCATTTATCTCTTCTGTAATTGTCCCTTTCCTAAGTCTGCCAGGCCTTTTCCTTTAAAAATTATTTTGTCAAAATAATACATATACATAGATTTAAAAGTAAAATAGTACTATAGGACTTATACTTTATAATAACAAAGTCTGCACTAATCCCTTTACCCATTCCCTAGAGAAATACCATATTGCTGAATAAGATGTTCACAGTTTCATTAAGTTAAGCTTATGTTACATGTTCATACTTCCTTTGATGTTGGACTATGACAATTGACCAAATGATATGATTCTAACAAAATATATTTTAATATATTTAATATATATATTAATATATATTTTAATATATATATACATACACACACACGTGTGTGTGTGTGTGTGTGTGTGTGTGAGAGAGAGAGAGAGAGAGAGAGAGAGAGAGAGAGAGAGAGAGAGAGAGAGAGAGAACAGACAGACAGGGTCTTACTGTATATCTCTGGCTGTATTGCCACCTGGGGCACCAGCCTCCAGACAGCCCAGGGCTTGAAAGGAATCCAGTGTTGGTGTACACTAGACTTTTCTATCTAAGGAGTTAGGGAAAAAGATACTCACATGCTATCTTGATGGTTTCCTTCTTTATTCTCTCTTCTTCCTCTCTTCCTTTGCAGCTTATATACCCCAATAAAGTCTTTCAGGCAATAAAGGAATTACAATGTAGTTACATTCCATTTTTCAAGTGAATGATTATAGTGAATATAGGAAAAAACATGTTTTTCATCTCCCTTACATGATTTAAAACAGAGTCATTCCAATAACCCATATACAATACATCTAAGTAACTTATTACAGATTAATAGAACATGAGCAAGCAAGGAGCATTTTTTCTCAGCCAACTATTTTGTTGGCAGGCTACATATTGGAGTTACAAAGAAAGAATCAATCACTGTTATCTATCTTGAAAGGTAATCTTGTAAGAAATTTTAAAGGAGTCACAAACCTAAACTTTTATACAGAAAAACAGTTAGCTGAACTTTGAATCCTCAGGATATGTACCCATTTATCAATTGTTTCTTGTATCAGAAAATTGAAATCAGGAATGGGTGCAAGGAATTAATCATGACCTTTGATTATCCACCAGACCTAGCAAGGCAAGTATGTCAGCTAGGAACAGTTGGGCTGTTCTGTATTTTTGACTCTAGCCTAATGAATCTATAACTCAGCTATGTGTCCTTGTGAACTTTAGATTGTTTTCTGGGGTTATTCATCTTAAAACTATTATCAAAGAATCTGGTCTAACCTGAAGTTATTTTGAATGTTTGTTTCAGCTAATGGTGCACACCGAAACTTGAGATTGCATCTTTTCAGCATAAAGAGAATTAGGGCCAGCTTGGCTCCTATGGACTCAATTGTTTTCCTTAATCATTAACTTGAATGGTGATCTAAAGCAGCTCTTTAGGTGAAGCTCGTAGGCCTTAGCTGTAAAACTCATAGGCCTTAATGGTGTAACATTTCCCCGTATTTATTTTTATTCATCAAAACTCTGTATAAGCTACCATTATTATTATCATCATCAATTAGATAGTATAACCTAGGGATGAATCATTTTCATGACAACCCACAGATAAGGATGTCCAGTAAAATGGGATGTTTCCATGAGATAAACACACTACATTACAGGCAGTGGGGATTTCCTCACACCCATTCATACCATGCCAGATACCAGAGAAAGATGACCACAGCAAACATGTAAAGGCACAGCACAAGCAAAAGACATTCCAGGGTCTGTGGTCTTGTGACCTTGCTTAACCGAGGTTAACCTATCAGAGAGTTCCCTTGTGGTGGGAACCTTGAACTTCAATTGCTACCTGTTGCTCCTCTGATGTGGCCACCATCATGGCTGGTCTGCATCTTATATAGATTTGCTTGCCTTTGCCTCTTGAGTGCTGGGATTAAAGTTGTGTGCCACCTTGTGTGGCAAATAAAATTTTAAAAGCCATAACTTTGTTATTTATTTAGTGAGTGAATACAGATGTGAAGCCTTTTAATTACTTCTGTCTCTGTGTAGGCTCATCCTGTTCCCTATGTACTGTTTATCAGATTTTGGAGCCTGTTAGGTCTGTTTTACCTGTGATAAACTCTTACATGTTCAGTAGGCTGAAGAACAAAGGATAGTTTCTTAGCCATTGGGCTGGGAAAGGGTGGAGTCCTACACATTTGACTGCTTATTATATGTATTTTAAACCAATTCCTTTTTAAATTTAAATTTTATGTGTGGGGTATTTTGTCTGCCTGTATGTCTGTGCATGATTTGCATGCGTGGTGCCTGCCTATGTCAGAAGATTGAATCATATCCTCTGCAACTACAATTACAGACAGTTGTGAGCTAACATGGGTTTGGGCATTGAATTTGGGGACTTTGGAAAAGCATAGTGGTCTTAACTAATTCTTGTAACACCCCCCTCTTCTGTTAAGGATGCTCCCTGATTGCTGTTTCTGTTCTGTGTGATTTCAGATTCAGGAATCGTTCAGAATCCTGGGTTTAAATCCTTACCTTATGATTCAATGACAGCACCATCCTGGGTTGTTTAGGATTCAAGTTTCTTCTTCAGCTTGTCTGAAGCCATCTGTTTTTTTGTTGCTTTTCCCCAAGTCTTTTACCTTGTGGCTTTGGGGTTTACCTGGTTTTTTGATTTTTTTCATTTACATTCCTTTATTTTGCTTTAATGAGGTCCTAACTGAAAAAGGGAAATGCACGCAATATAAACCATGTTTAATGAGAACTTATTTGTTCTTAGGTCCAAAATACTAATATATACAATTCACTGGTGACACCTTGTTACCAGGATGAAGTTTTAAGTGCTTCAACAAGATAGATTAAAAGCTCATGCTGGAGTGCTGTCTACTTTCCCTCCTTCATAACTGGCTCCAAATCCTATTGCATTCTTTTTCCTAGCCATATTGACTTCTTGGTTATATTCTAAATGTGTCAGTTCTCCCCACTCTGCATTTTACTTTTTCCTTGTTCAATATTGTTTTGAAAGTTCTCAACATTAGGGTAACAGTTAAATATTTTAGGATGTGAAGAGATTCTCTGCAGCAATAGTATAGAATGAGAAGATTGAGTTTTAAGGAAACCTGTCATCTAATGATTAAGTAGAGGAGAAAGACACACAAAAGACCATCAAAAAGGATAGGTAGATAATAGGAGGAAAGTTGAAGTTTATGGTTTCATGGGAAAGAGGCTATATTAAGAAGCAAATAATATACCAGACCCCGATGGGATATCAGTAAAGATGATGATTATCACTTTATTTTTGACATTTGGGTCATTGGTTACCTTAAAAATAGTTAGAATCAAGTGATGGTGACAGAGGAGTTATCTTCTATAGCTTTACTTCTAAAATTGAAGGCAAGGTCTGCCCGAAATAGAGAGCTGTGGAGTGTTTTTAAGCTTTGAGAGAATGGATGGAAGTGATACATAGTTCATGTATGAAATTTTCCAATAAATCAATGTATAAAACAAAGACTTTAAACATCATTTCCATATGTTCCACACCTTCCTTCTGCTCTTCTTATGTTGCTTCTACTCCCTCTCAAATTCATGACCACCTCTTAATTATCATCATCATCATCATTATTAGTGTATGTGTTTGTGTGTACATGTGTATATATATAAATTCAACCTGCTGAATCCTTTTAGTGTTTCTCTGATGTACATGTGTTGAGGGCTGACTTCTTGAGAATGGATAACCTTTCATGAGGCTTGTCCCTGGAAAAGGCTGATTATCCCTTTCTTACCAGGCATTTTTTTGTCTGTAACTCTTCATCTGTGGGTAGGACCTTCTGAATTTTCCCCTGTCCATGTTGTTGACACATTAATTGGTGTTGTCATTGTGCAGGTTTTGTTTAGGCGACCATATTGTTATGATTTTTATGGCTGCAGTATTTGACGTTTATAGAAGACACTGTCTCCTGGCAGATATCCTTGTCCTCTGGACCTTACAATCCGGTTATAAAATTTAATACCAATGAACTTAACATAGTTGGCTCTAGTCTTATGAGATAAGAAACTAGCTTTTAAACATTGTGCATTTAGTTGTTTTTGAAAATCCTTTGGTATGAGAGGTTTTTGGAATCCTCAAGTGATTTATTTAAAATGTTATACATTTTCTTTATCAAAGCATTATGTTACTTTAATATACTTATACTGTAAATATGGATATTTATAGGGCATGTGTTTTATTCAATTTAAAAAGGAATATTTGCAATTTTAGAAAATCCTCTGGAGGAGAAACAGGACACTTTTACAGAAAAATTAATTACTCAAATCATAAAAAACCTTCAAGTGAAAATTTCCAATATCCATGTTCGTTATGAAGATGATGTAAGTATTTTTTCTTCAAGTATGTATTTCTTTTTTTTTTTTTGGTTTTTTTCGAGACAGGGTTTCTCTGTGTAGCTTTGCGCCTTTCCTGGAACTCACTTGGTAGCCCAGGCTGGCCTGGAACTCACAGAGATCTGCCTGGCTCTGCCTCCCAAGTGCTGGGATTAAAGGCATGCGCCACCACCGCCCGGCTCAAGTATGTATTTTACTGTGACTGGCTTTTGCTCTGTAATTAATGGCCAGCCTAGTCAATACTGGGATATGGAAGGACAGAGAGCTGAAGACAATAAGATCTTTTCTTTTTATGGTTACATTTTTTTTTTTTTTTTTTGGTTTTTCGAGACAGGGTTTCTCTGTGTAGATTTGCGCCTTTTCCTGGAACTCACTTGGTAGCCCAGGCTGGCCTCGAACTCACAGAGATCCGCCTGGCTCTGCCTCCCGAGTGCTGGGATTAAAGGCGTGCGCCACCACCGCCCGGCTTTATGGTTACATTTTTAATGAGTGCTTGATTATACTTTGCTTAGGTATTCAAACTTTGGGTTATGAAGGCAATGTCTTGGGAGTTAATGAATTTCACAGATTTTTTTAAAATTTATTTATTTATTTTTAACCTCCAGGAAAGAGTACTGGTTTAGGAATAAGTAGAGCTAACTTAACTTTTGCTCTTCAATAGTTTATTGTTTTCTTAAATATGTAATTAGTTTCTGTTCTAGTTTTTGATTTTTCTATTGCTATGATAAAATATCGCAACAAAAGCATCTTTAAGGGAGAAATGGTTTACTGGCTGTAATCCAGGTCATGGTCCATCAGTGCAGAAAATCAGGGCAGGAACGTGAGCCAAGAGTCACATCTGCATTCAGAGCAGAGACAGAATGAGTGCCTGTTCTCAGCTTGCTTTGGCCACTCCTAAGCAGCACAGAACCCAAACCCAGGAAATGATGCCACCCACCAAGGGCTGGGCCTCCGCATGTCAGTTAACATCATCAGGACTGCCATTCCCCTAATCACCCTGTCCTCCCAGACATGCCCATAAATCAGCCTGATCTTGACATTTCTCATTGAGACCGCTTTGCTCAGATGATTCTAGATCGTGTCAAGTTCACAATAAAAGATAACCATCTCATTGGCTTTAAATGTTACCCTATCATTTTTCAAAAGCCTACTTCTGATAAGTTTATCTAATCCTGTGTGTTAGAAAAGGCACAACTCTAGTTAGTACATTTGCCATAGAGAATTATGTCATTAACCTGGCTTGATCTTGGTTCTTTGAAGAAACAACTCCTTTAAAGAGTCTCTGTAGCTTCAAAAATATTTTTTAACAATTCAACTTAAAAAAAATTGAATTTTTACAATGAAAATACACATAAATCTTCTGAGTGTATACATATCTTTTCCCCTTTAAAATAAAGTTATGCCCATAATACAAGTTTGATGAAATAATGCTGCCACACTTTTGAGAGGCATTCAACATCTGTGGATTTGATAGAGCTTCCAGATGCTGTTTAAAACATGACCGAAGAACCTGAGATTGAAACAAAACAAAAAACAGTAAATACATGGGAAGAGCAAGTCTGTAAAAATTCTCAAAGTAGGTAGGTCTTTGAGCCTAAAGCATTTACTGTTATTTTATATTCTAAAGTGCATAGAGGTTGTTATTTTTAAACACATTGCTGGATAATTTATGTAAAAATAGGACATTTTTTCTTTCTGGGAAAAGTTGGTGCTGAACACATTGGCTGTCTCAGTTAAGTTTCAGTTCATCTCAGGAAGGGGCAGGGCCTTTTGGACTGTGCCTGTGCAGGTGATGGTGCTGAATTCCTGGGTTTGCTTGGCTGTAGTCTGGTGCTGAGACTGGGGTACTTCATACAAGAGTCAAATATCTCTCTGGAGTAAAGGATTATCCAAAGTTTCAGATTAAAGCAAAGCAGGGCTACACTTTGCTTATCTCCTGACTTTTCCTACTCTGACACACAACTCAGTTTCACTCCCATTTTAAACAGATTACTGTATCAATTTTTATTATGTTTTTATAAATTTAAAAACATTCTACAAATATAGTATTCTATGCAACATTAATACATTAATGTTTAGCAATTTGTTTTTAGAAAAAATAGAGCAAAAATTATTCTGAAAATGTTTTTGAATATTTGAAATAAGATACTTCTCAGATATTTGACTTTTTCTATAAAGTGAATTTTGTCTAACTAATAATCCATCTAAGTAATTTACTTTGTTTTTCTTTAGATCACAAATCAAGACAAACCACTCTCATTTGGTATTTCCCTTCAAAATCTCAGCATGCAGGTACTTTGTTCAAAAAGGAAATGTAACTTTTTTAATTGTGTAGTATAGTTGGGTATATGATTATGATTATGTCAGCATCAGAAATATACTAGGTATGTGTTTGGTTGGCTGTGTAGAACTGGTCTAGGAAGCTATCAGAGTGGATTGGAATTGAGTAAGTAGGGGCTTACCTCTGAAAATGTTGATTTTTTTTTTAAGTTGATTTAGATATTTTATATGATTCTTCTGTAAGTCAACTTTTTCATTTTTCTGTATTTTTCACTTTTATCTTTGCAGCTACATATAGTACAATTCAATTTAATTCCAGTTCAGTATTACATCTTCTATTTGATTTTGTGTCTATTTTATTTTTTATTTTTTGGTTTTTCGAGACAAGCGTTTGTGTAGCTTTGTGCCTTTCCTGGGACTCACTCTGTAACCCAGGTGGGTCTCGAACTCACAGAGATCTGCATGCCTCTGCCTCCCAAGTGCTGGGATTAAAGGCGTGTGCCACTACTGCCCGGTTGTGTATAGTTTATTTTTAAAGCATAGTTCTGCAAGTGAAAAAGCAAAGGGAGTGGAGGGGGTGGGCAAAGTCAGATTTTACTCAGTAAAAGTGAATGGTTTCTGTTGTCAGTGCTTCTGGCAGATTGAAAGTTGTAGAGAATTACTATTTATATTTGGTAATATGAAAATCATTGCTACGATAACAACATAACAACAGTGCTTTTATTTATTTAAAATACTTTATGTGTACTTCTGTGTAGCTGGAGTTTTCTCCAGTCCTGCCTGGCCCACAGGACAAATCTCTCTCACCCACCAGTCCCACAGCCGCTTAGACCCAACTGAGTAAACACACAGAGACTTATATTGCTTACAAACTGTATGGCTGCAGCAGGCTTCTTGTTACCTAGTTCTTATATCTTAAATTAACCCATATCTATTAGTCTATAAGTTGCCATGTGGCTCGTGGCTTACTGGTACCTTACATCTCACTTTTCATGGTGGAGTCTGGCAGTGTCTCTCTCCCTCAGCCTTCCACTTTGCAGAATTCTCCTATCTGCTTGTCCCGCTTATACTTCCTGCCTGGCTACTGGCCAGTCAGTGTTTTATTTATTAACTAATCAGAGCAACACATTTAACATACAGAACATCCCACAGCACTTCTGTGTGCCTGAGTGTATTTATGTGTACCATATGCACATGACAGGAGCCAAGAGTCAGAAGAGAGTATTGGATCCTTTGGAACTAGAGTAACAGGTGATTGTGAGTCACCATGTGGATGCTGGGAACTGAACTTTCTAAGAGTTATACTTGTTTCTAACCACTGAATCTTCTCTGAAACCCTACAAACAGTAGCTCTAATTGTTACCTTTAGAGGTTCCTGGAAACTTGTCTGCCATACCAGACTCATAGAGTTACAAACTCTTGGGTTGCCATCCTGGTATATGTGTGTTTGCATGTTTATTATTATTAGTTAAGCAGTCTACCACCGAACCACATCTCCAGTGTGAAATCTATGCTTTAAAAGTCACTCTTGGTGATCATACTTCATTGCTAAAGTTTGGGAGCCATAGTAGCCGTCATTTCTTCACACAGCAGTGTGAACCATCTTTCCAAAATCAAGAATCTGGTGAGGAGTGGTGGAACAGAGCTGTTATCCCAGCATTCTGGAAGCTGAGGTAGTATTATGAGTCTGAGTCCCTTTGGGCTACATATCCAGACCTTTTTTGGAAAGAAAAATTCATATGCAAATAAAGATTTAATTACCGTATTTACAGTTTTTTATTTTTAAAAATTTTAAGTGTTTTGGTTTGAACCTGCGGCCTTCTGCAGCATTCCTTGATAAGTATTCTTTATTATACACCTGATCTTGTCCTCAGTGACTTTGATTACCCTTAGTTTAACATATGTAGTCTTGTCTTTATATTGTATATAAAACCTTTAAAATCTGACCCTAGGTAACATATTTGGTTTTTCCTCTTTTCTTTCTGTGATTTGTTCTCTGGCCCTACCTTGGGCCTTTATAAAAAAACAACAAATCAAATCAAAACAAGCAAACAAACCAAACTATATATTCCTGCCTGGAATCCTAACCTTGTAACATGAATCTTAAATGATCTTATTAATGAAAAACAAACCTGGTGCCAGCTATTGGGGTAAAATCTGAAAGATCAGAGAGACAGAACAAGCCACAGCTAACCTCACCTGGCAAACTTCTCAGCTGATCCTGTTTCCTCTAAATGGAAACCTCGGAGTCCTCATCCAAATGTATCTCCACTGACCTGCTGCTAAAAGCCTAAAAGCTTAAAAGCCTCTAGTTCCTGGTCCTCACGCCTTATATACCTTTCTGCTTCCTGCCATTACTTCTTGGGATTAAAGACATGTATCTTTCCCAACCAAAACATGAGATCTCAAGTGCTGAGATTAATGGTGTGTATCACCATGCCTGGCTGTTTCCAGTGTGCCTTTGAACTCACAGAGATCCGCATGGATGTCCGCCTCTGGAATGCTAGGATTAAAGGCATGTACTACCACTGCCTAACCTCTATGTTTAATATAGTGGCTGTTCTGTTCTCTGACCCCCAGATAAGTTTATCAGGGTGCACAATATATCAACCACATAACCATGCAATGAGTAGTTTTTAATTCATGGTGTATGGACTATTGTGATCATAAAGCTGTTCTTTTTGTAGTCCTTTCAACAAGCATACTATTTTAGGTTAGTCATTATATCTTGCACACCTCTGAGTTTGATTTTTTTTTTTTTGCCATGTTCTATCTGCTGTATATTGGACCTCCAAAATTACCTGTTTGAACTTGCTTAGTTTTGCTTATTTTTGACCAATGAGTTCCTTGAAAGCAAAGGGTTAGTGGTTTGATAATAGTACTTTTGACTAAATGATGTGTTTTCAAAGGCATTTTCATGAGAAATTGGTCCTAGGGTATGGTAGATAATGAATTACTTATTATGTATATAATGGTCTTTTTTTTTTTTTTTCTTTTCTTTTTTCTTTCCTCATCAGACAACTGATCAAAACTGGATTCCATGTTTACATGATGAAACTGAGAAACTAGTTCGGAAGGTAAAATAAATTCTAACCCATGGATTCGATGAAAGAGCATTTTGGAAAGACAAATTGCTGTGGGATGGTCTGTATGTCAAATCTGTTACTCTGATTGGTCAATAAATAAAACACTGATTGGCCAGTGGCCAGGCAGGAGGAAGTATAGGCGGGACAAGGAAGAAAAAAATTCTAAAAAGTAAAAGGCTGAGTCAGAAAACTGCCAGCCGCCACCGTAACAAAAAACATGTGAAGACGCCGGTAAGCCACAAGCCACAAGCCACATGGCAAGGTATAGATTTATTAAAATAGATTAATTTAAGCTATAAAAAGTTAACAAAAAGCCTGCCACAGCCATACAGTTTGTAAACAATATAAGTCTCTATGTTTACTTGGTTGGGTCTGAGTGGCTGTGGGACTGGCGGGTGACAAAAATTTGTCCTTACTATGGACAAGACAAAAAAACTCTAGCTATAACAAATGATGGTGATGATGATGATGATGATAATGATGATTTTTTTGGTGTGTGTGCGTGTGTGCAAACATTCATGTGAATTATGTCTATTTGCTTTATTTAGGGTAAGACTCAATTACTTGAGACTTTTAAGCATAGTAAAATTTAAAATTTCATTAAAAAAAATAACAGAATGTAATAAACTTGATTTAATTTCAGCTAATCCGGTTAGATAATCTCTTTGCTTACTGGAATGCGAAGTCTCAGATGTATTATCTGAATGATTATGATGAATCATTGGTAAGTAAATATTTGTGTGTCTACTTGTTGTATCATATTTTAGATAATATTTAACTCCCAGTTAATAATCCATCCTTAGAATCAGTATTACTTCTAAACAAAGTCCAGTAGGATTTTTAGAAACAGAATTAACTGGAACATTTTTTTCATAATAGTTAATGATACATTGCTTAGCCATTTTAAAATTTTATCCTGATGAGGTGTGAATCATTTATTTTTCAGTTGCTCTTAAATACTCTTGTAGATAATATAAATTTGTAGGATGAAAGTATATTTGCATAAATATAAATAAAACAATTTATCTTTTAATAGGAAACCTTGAAAAATGGTATTGTCAATGAAAATATTGTTCCAGAAGGTTATGATTTTGGTAAGTTATTAGATAAAATAAAAATATAATTAGCAAAATTAGTACAAACTATTATGTTAACATTGTTGATATACTAGATTTTTTTTATATTAAATTTTCTCCTCGTTTGTGTGTGTGTGTGTGTGTGTTTGTATACATACATATAATACATATATACATACATATATATATATATGAATTTAAAATATATCTTTTCAACATATTTTATTGTTGGAATTTTTGGTTACATTTCAAAACTACAGGAAAAATGTCTGACAAAAGAGAATGTTAATGAATTGTATTAAAAATTAAGGATTATTCAGTATCAATTATAGTGATATTTACCAAAACACTTCAGAATCACAAGTGCAGTTTACTATAGCTAGGTGGTATAGCTATAGAGGTGTGATCTTTCTGTTTATAAAGTGTCCAAATAATTTTTTTTTCCTGAGATGAAGGTCTCATTCAGTAGCCCAGGCTTGCCTGAAACTTATGTCAATCTTCCTGCCTTACCCAAATGCTGAGATTAAAGGCAGGAACTACCATATCTCACTTAAAATTTTGTTCTTTTACTATTCAGTTATTTTAAGTGAGCATATATTACTCCCAATCCCCAGCCCCCACTATGTAGTACTGGCTGTCCTGGAACTCATTATGTAGTTTAGGCTGGTGTCAAGTGCACAGATGATAGATCCTCCTGCTTCTTCCTCCCAAGTGCTGGGATTAAAGGCATGCACCTATGTGTCTGGCCTACATATTAATTTTATAATGACAAGATAATTACTAAAATACAGAAGAAAGGAATGATTTTAAAAAACATTTTTAGCCTTGAGAATACTCAATAAATGTTAATTGTTGATGCTTAATTAAGTTCTTGAATTTGGCTTTCTGACATTTAAGGCATAGAATATCCTTCAGAGTTTCCCTGGCATCCATGAAATACATATCCTTTATGTAATCCTATGTGCTATGTATGCTCTGTAACATTTTCACAATTTCCTCAACTGGTACTTCTGCCAGCTCTGGCAGTTTTGTTATTGTCTTTGTTTTTTGTTTACAGTGCTGGGGATGCATCCCAGGCAGTCACTTTGTTACTAAGCTACATGCCCAGTCCTTTGTGCCAAAATCTTATTTTCATTATTTTGAAGTTGTTTTTATTCTTAATTCTTTCTCAGAGAAAATATGAGGTCAGATAACTAACATGTTTATGATTCTCAAATATATTTAGATTTGACTTATATTTTCTGTGTATTAGAGTACTGAAGAAAGAATATAATTAATAACTGTAAAAGGGGATTGGAATAACAGGATTGGCTGGTGAAAAGTAGAAAGAATGCAGATGTAGGAATAGTATGAAAGGAATGAACCCTATGTTTGAGCTAAGGATAAGTTTCTAAAGAAGACCCTCTGCCTGGCCGGGACTAAAACCCAGACCATATTGAAAATGACATGAACATTGTTGAGGTTCAGAATGTCTCTGTACTATTGTGTTAGCAAAACTTGTTAGAAATCCAACTCTAACTGATGAGACTTATGAAGATGCATCTTCCTGTCTATGCTCAGTGTAGGACAGGACTGCCTTGGCTGCCGTGCAGTACAAAAGGCTGATGCTGAAGTCCTTTGTGCAGTAGGAACCAGAAGCCGGAGAAGACATCTTATATCAGGGCTCTTAGTGAACTTTGCCTCTGTAGAAGCCCGTTAATTGAGTACACTGGGGTTCTTGACAGTGTAACTCCTCCTGTTGATTCTCTTAACATAGCATTAGACCTGCTGGTAAAGGGGAAAAAAATACTAAAATACTAGTGCCCTAAAACTATGTTTGTTTTGTTTTCTTTTTTAGAGCAAGCATTGAAAAGTGAATTTGATGTTCATAAGTTGATAGCTGCATACTTGTAGGGAGGCAAGGAGGACTGGTCTGGGTCATTCCTCCTTTCATTCTACATCTTCTCCTTTCCTTTTCTTCTAGTTAGTGGGAGAAATAATACTTCTTTATATGCTGAGCTAGGAGTGATCAAGTAGAACATGAAAAATTACTGATGCAAGATTTTTGGGAGGATTTCTGGATTGATGTGGGAGAAGGGGTTGGCATCTGTTACATAAATGTTGAGATTTTTTTTTAGGGACAGGACATAATCAGTTCATTTTTAAGACAGTTTTGTTGTAAAAGAAGAGTCTTGGTATTGACTGGATCAATACTGATGTTAATAGGAGTTAATGGAGTTTTTTTTCAGATTATGAATGCATGGCATTTTTAAAATATCTTAGGTACTGAAGGCATTTGAAGAAACTCTGAAATAGTGGTGTACAAGAGTGGACTGAATCCAGCATTGTTTTTGAAGTATGGTTCAAACTAGCAGCATTATCATCACTTGGAAGATTGTTTGAAATGCACGTTTCTAGGCCTCTCAAGGGCCTTTTGCGTCTGACTCGTGTGAGGCTTGGCACTAGAGAGTGTAATAAGCTCTACAGGTGATTCTAGTGAGTTCTCAGGTTTGAAAACCATTGGGCCTAGAGTCGGTTAGACACGCTAAAGGGCCATGTCATCAGATATTTTACATTTTGAAGGCCATAGATAATCTGACACATATCCCCTATGTTCCCCTTTAAAAGTGGAAAATTCATTCTTGGCTAACTGGCCATCAAGAACAGGCTGTGCTATGGATTTATTTGGTCAGTGCCAATAGAAACAAATAAGTCAACCATAAAACAAAATTTAAAAATTGATGATGGGTCTTTAGTAGGGTAAACATAGGCACAGGGAGTGCTGTGTGATTTTCCCCTCTGCCCCCGTAGCAGTAAGAATTCACTTAATATTTACAGTATTAAAGTGAGAATAGTGAATATGATTGTTTTGTGGTCTTTTCTTTTCTAGCCACATATGCTATGGAGTTGGGTTTTACTGAGCAAGTACTGATATAGTACAAAGGGCAAACTTGTTGAGGGAATGGTTAAAATAATTGATAAGAGAGTACAATTGGAGAAGAAATGAAGAAAGGATCATCATTGGGTATGAAGTTACATTTAGTTGGAGCAAAAGGTTCTGGAGTGCTTTTCCACAGTAGACTGATTATAGGTAACAACATGTGTAGCAGGAATCTTAAAAGTTCTTATTAATAAAATCAAACCTGAGGCCAGTTATTGGGGTGAACACTGGAAGGTCAGAGAGACAGAACAAGCTACAGCTAACCTTACCTAGCCAACTTCTCAGCTGATCTTGTTTCCTCAGACTGGAAGCCTTTGTGTCCTCATATCCGAATGGCTCTCAGCTGAACTGTGCTGCTCAAAACCTAAAAGCTTAACCAGTTAAAATGCTTCTAGTTTCTGGCCCTCACGCCTTATATACCTTTTGCTTTCTACTACCACTCCCTGGGATTAAAGGCTCGCTTTCTGGTATTAAAGGCTTGTGTCACCATGCCTGGCCATTTCCAATGTGACCTTGAACTCTCAGAGATACAGAGGGATTTCTACCTCTGGAATGCTAGGATTAAAGGTGTGAGTGCCATCATTTTCTAGCCTTTGTATCTAGTGGATGTTCTGTCTCTGACCCCAGATAAGTTTATTAGGGTGCACAATATTTTGGGGAACATAATACCACCACAAACGTGTATTTTAGAAAGCTGAAAAGTGAAGCTAGAGAAATGGCTTAGCCTGGTTAAAAATGCTTGCTGTTTAGCCATGAAGACTAGAGTTTGGATTCTAGCACCCATGTGGGGCGGCTTACAAATGCCTGTAACTTCGTCTCTAAAGGATCTGATGTTCTCTCTCAGCCTTGCTGAGCATTCCCAACCCCACCACCCCCATCCCAAATAGTTTTTTTTTTTAAAGTGAGGAAAAATACATTGAAATTTTAAATTATTATACCAACGTATAATTGCAATGTATACATATGTGAGAACAGTACATGGATCCCATTAATATGTATAACTTCTATGTTTATAGCTATTTAAAAACAAGGAAGAAAGAAATAAAAACCTTAGTTTTAGCGGTGTAAGATTGGAACTAAAGAGACAAGTCAAAGGGGAAGGGTGAAGGGGAGGTGGCAGATCAGTGATTTTTTTTTTTTTTTAAGGTCCATAATGTTCAAGTATTGATTTGTTTTCTAACAATATTTATGTTTAATGTATGTATAAAAGTTGTTCTTGAGGTGGTTAATACAAGCATATTTATATTACCTTTATATACAACTTAGATTATAATTCAGTAGTTGATCCTTGTATAAATTATATTATCACTGCTCTCCCTCCGCACATTTATTACTTTTGCTCTATCATTTGATCCAAGCAGATAATGCTGGACAAATTCATTTTCTCCCATCTATTTATGCAAATTGAAAGGAGAACAATTACAGAGAAATTATCATACAGTTGAATCAATGATAAATATAGTCTTAACATTTCTAATATTCTTTAAAATTAAATCTAGAATTAAAATTAATTCTTCTCTACTAATTTATGAAGAGTTTGTCTAACAAGACTCTGAGCAGTGTGGATGTTTGGGACTATGGAGAGCCTGTGAAAGAGGTGCAAAGAAGTATTCCTAGTTGATCTCTTTAGTTCTTGGACATGTTTGAAGTAGAACTCTAATTTTTTTTTAAATTTGTATTATTTTCCAGTTTTTCGACCTATATCTGCTAATGCCAAACTTCAGATGAACCGTCGATCAGATTTTGACTTTTCTGACCCCAAAATAAACCTGGAGGTTGAGTTACATACCATAGTGATTGAGTTTAATAAACCACAGGTGATTTTCTTTGATGACATTTAGATTGTGTGTTATTGTTTGATAAAAGCAAAGTTAAGTGTTTTCTGAAATTCATAGTTACGTAAGCATTCTCTTAAAAACTCAATAATTTAACTTTTTCCTTCAATAGTGAACAGGAGCCCAGAAACATTGAAAAGCTTTACCTGTTTTTCTCTAGTATTTCAGTCTCATGGAGCTTCTCGAGTCAGTTGACATGATGAAACAAAACCTGCCATACAGAAAATTCAAGCCCGATGTGCCTCTTCACTACCATGCTAAAGAATGGTAAATGCTTTGGTTGTTTTGAAAGGTTTCTACAGTTAACTAATTTTACTATTTCCAGAACTTAAGACTGCACCACAAAACCAAAATATACCATGTTTTTTAAAGCTATTCTAAAGATTTGGTGCAAACTGATTTAGGGCTAGGAATATATGTTACTCCCTTTATGTTTTAGTGAATTGACTCAAGAAATTCCTCAAACTGTAATTTACAACTAGAAATCTTGAAATACTGTAGTTTTCATGAATTGTAGAAGGATCATTATTTTTGAAATAATTAAAACTTACCTTGGTTTGTTTTCCAGCAGTGTTTCACCCCCTCACCCCTAACCCTGTCTTTTTTTCACCTCCCAGACTTCCCTATTTTACTCACTAGACCTGTATTAACTCAGCTTGAATTTTAGTAACAGATGGTTTGGGGAGGCTTATACATGTTACCCCATTTTTAAATTTAAAAATTTTGTTATTTTTTAAGTTGTAGTTCAGTTTCTAGAACTTGTAGGACTTTTTAAGGTAACTTTCTATAATTATTGACTAGTTTTCCAATTATGCCTTAAGTTGTGCAGAGCTAAATTTTTTAACAAAATTGAACGTTTTGTTTCTTTTTATGTTGGAAGATATAGTAATAATTAATGGAATATTGCTGTAAGTAGAGAGTTCTGATAAAATACTGTTTCCATAGTCTCCTTATTGTAGTTACCCATGTTAGAGAAAACAAATTCAGTTGTTTTGATATTGTTGATTTGGATGTAAGTATGGGGTCTTTTTTTTTTTTTTTTTTTTTTTTTTTAATAGGTGGGCTTATGCTATACACGGTATTCTTGAAGTAAATGTCTGTCCTCGTTTACGGATGTGGTCATGGAAGCATATTAGAGACCATAGACAGAAAATGAAACAATATAGAGAATTGTATAAGAAAAAGTTAACAAGTAAGAAGCCATCTCCTGAAATTCTCATGTCTTTGGAGGTTAGCATTTTAAAACAATCATTGAATACTTTGCTGTGCATAACTTCTCCTTTGTGTGTGTGTGTGTGTGTGTGTGTGTGTGTGTGTGTGTGTAATATTTGTGTTTGTGTGTGCATGCTCACTGTGGTGCATGAAGGGAGGTCACAGGATAACTTGGAGTCCCATTTTCCTTCTTATTATGTGAGTTCAGGTAGTCAGGCTTGGTGGCAAGCACCCTCACCTGCTGAGCCACCTCGATGGCTCTTCTTCCCAGTTCTTAGTTACTGCTTTTTAATTACTTAGTCTGCTTTTTACTGATCATATTCTGTTTCTTTTATCTGGATATTTTTGTGCTTTTACCCTGTAGCTGTGTAATAAAGGTCCTGGTGACATTCCCCAGTGAGGTTTTGAAATTTAGATTTTTTTTTCAGTTCAAAAGGATTTGTGTTCATATACACTGTAATGTGAAGTTTCATTTTATTTATATTTTTTATAAGTCTCAAAAGTGATTGCTGTATCACTTCTAAACTTCTCTGTTGATGATCTGGTAGATGTTTCTGTTGTCATCGTCTTACTGTGCATTAGTAGAGTTTCTCTGTTCTTGTAAGCTCTTTCTTATATATGTGCCTGTATGTCCCTGCTCAGCCACCTGTCCTGTTTTCTCTCTGTACTTCTACCTTAGTTCATCACCCTTATGTGAACTTTACTGATTTTCTGCCAGTACAGATAATTTGTATCTTGAGTTTGTAGTACCTATTGTCTTTATCAGTAACATGTTTAATTATCTGCCTTGAGCTATAATACTTTTATATTAGTCTTTTAGCCTTATGGCATAGTCTAAAAGGAACTTTTTTCAAAAACAAGTAAAGTATAGTTTGAACAGATCAGGGCTAACTAGCTTCTTGAAAGTGGTGTAGCCATTCAGAGTCTAGATGAATTTCTAGTGGAAAATTCTGCAAAGATTGAAATTTTACATTTTTCTTTCAGTTTTAAGGTATAAGACTTCCTGAAGACAAGGAGTAATGAGGAATTTTTGGGTCTAGAGGCCTTTTTGGTGCTTTCATATTTCCTTATTTAGTTATGGTCTTAACCAGAATCCTCTAAGTATACTGGATAGCACAATTCTGAGTTGTGCTGTTTTGTAGACTCATAGTAAGTCATAGTTGCTTTTTTTGGAGGTAAAAGTTTAAACCTAAAACTTGAAAGTAATCCTGGGGAGGCACAGATGTGATAGAAGTATAGCTCCTCTCAGTTTGTGTCCATAACTGTACAGTTTGAAAAAGCAGAAAAGTTAGAGTAGTTTTTAACAGATTTCAAGTACATGTAAGCCTACTTGTTGAAATATCTTAATAATGATATAACTGTACATAGAAGATGAAGGATTACATTATTAATTAAAAATGGTTTTGATAGGTTTATCTTTCTTTGTAATTCAAACCTGGATGAAAGACATTTTAAAGAGTGCATGTATGTATCTTTTTGAATGTATTTTTATATTTATAGAGATTATAACTATATTCATGATAGGGGTGATTACTCTGTTTACAAGTTACTTTGTTCAGTTTCCCAAGCTTCTGTATGTGTGTGTGTTTTTGTAAGGAAACATTGCATCCTAGAATGTAAGAGATAACATATTGATGGTGGTCTGTTTTTTTGTTTCCCACCATATTTCCATAGTGTAGTAGCTTATATTCTAAAGTTGAATATGTAAAATTACTCTACAGTTAACACTTTTTTGTTTATATTTTCAGGAGTTGGAGAAAACCTTGGATGTTTTTAATATAACCATAGCTAGACAACAGTCAGAAGTTGAGGTAATTTCAGATTATCATTAAATTAACAAAAAATAAGTCAAATGTATTGATATGACAGGTAGTATTATTAATATTGTTTATAGTACTGTTTTATGAAGAGTTCAGATGTGCCTTTTGTGGGTTATAATAATTTGATAGAAGTTTTTCTAACACTTGTTTAAATAAAACAGAATTATTTGTAAGTAAAATTGAGCCTATGAAAATTCCATAGTTCATATGTAGATGCAAAGCTAATACCCACTGCCTGCAATTTCTGAATCTTTTTATGCCACAGGTAGAATCATGTGTTATTCCAAAGTCTTGTTTGGTAAATGTTATAGTTACCTTGTTATGTTGTTAGTATGTGCATTTATTCAACTCAAAATAGATTCATTTTGGAAATATCCTGCTTCCGTTTCTTTTGATTGCTAAAACGAGGATAATGTGTCATCTATTGGAAAATTATTTTAGGTAAAGAAAGCTGGATACAAGATTTACAAAGAAGGAGTAAAAGATCCAGAGGATAATGCAGGATGGTTTAGCTGGCTGTGGACTTGGTCAGATTCAAATGCTAAACAACCACTAGAAGTTAAACCTGGAAGTATGTTCTTTTCATTTTACATTAGTATAGTTAATCATCAAGTGCATAATCATAAAGTTTTTCAAAAAAATTGTAGCCAGAAGATTTCCTGTGTCCTGGCCTGCTGGTTGTCAGGACAGATCTCTCCTACTTGCATCCCCCAAGTAAACACACAGAGGCTTATATTAATTATAACTGCTTTGGCCATGGCTCAAGCTTTTTGCTAGCTCTTATATCTTAAATTAGCCCATAACTATTAATCTATGTATCGCCACATGTTCCATGGCTTTACCTGCGTCCCATTACATGTTGCTCCTAGGGTGGCTTGCTGGCTTGTCCCATCTCCGTATCCCCCCACCCTCCTTCCTGTCTCTCCCTTTGAATTTCCTGCCTGCCTCTAAGCTGCCTTGCCATAGGCCAAATGGCTCTATTTATCAACCAATCATGTATTCGCAGCATACAGAAAGACATTCCTCCATCAGTAAGTATGTATTCATAATGAGAACTTGTTTAATTTATTATCAAAATTATAAAATGATTGGTATTTTCAAATATATGTTTATAAATAGTTCAAATCATGATGCTGCAGAAAAGCTTTATATTGGGAGCACTCAGTGCAGCACATGTGGTGTGGTGATAGGTAAATATAAATCACAGAATGCTTTAAGCCACTGGAAATTTTTCTTGAAGTTGGTTCTTGGAAAGATTTTTTTTTTCCTTCTTCTCTTTTTGGGATGTGTATGTGTGTATGTGCTGTGGAGTAAGCCAAGAGCCTTGCTTATATTCAGGGATGCACTGTACCACTTTGCTGCCTCAACCCTTAACCATTTTAAGTAAACAGGCTTTTGTTTGCTTGTTTTGCTGTGAGGTCGCTCTGTGTTGCCATAGCTGAGTTTAATCTCCCTGTCTTTCTGACTCAGACCATGACTAGCTGGGATTACTGACAACATGCTGTTGTACCCAGTCAAGACTTTTGATTTTTACTCAAATAACGAAGATCACAGCTTTGGAGGATTAGGGACTTGACATATGATCCATCTTGGACTTACAACTGTTTGGCAGTGTGGCTACGTTAGGTGTGCTAAATCTGTTTTATCCATCTGTAAATTGAGAGGAAATTAGGATAGTTTATCTACTACTTTGTAATGATTAACATAGTGCCAGTAAGTTCTTGCTTAATACAGAGACTGAAAAAATTATATTGCTAAAATTTCAGTTAATAACTTACTTTATTTAAGAATCATTTCTAAAATTGCCAACTTGAATCTAATAGTTACTACTTGTAAAAGGTATTACAGTAACAGTAAAATTTGTGGGCTGGCAAGATGTCCGAGTGGTTTTTGTTTCCAAATTTGGCGGTCTGAATTTGATCCTTGGGTCCCATGTAGTTGCAGAGAATCAACTTCTTAAAATTATACGCTGATCTCCACACACTGTTATGTGCATGCATGCTTGCGCGTGCGCGCGCGCGCGCGCACACACACACACACACACACACACACACACACACACTAAATAGAACAAAATCCATTTTGGTTTTTCTATAAAGCCAGGTAAATTTTATTTGTTTTTACATTGTTAGTAATAAGACTATAAAACACTTATTTATGATTTATAGTTCTTGAAGAAATGTTGACACCTGAAGAAAAGGTTTTACTTTATGAAGCAATTGGTTATAGTGAAACAGCTGTTGATCCAACCTTGCCGAAAACAGTAAGATATTTTCTTGCTTTATATCTTTTAATGTTAGATGTGTCTGCTGCAATTCTTTCAGAAATTTTATGTTACTGATTTTTTTCTGTCGTCTTTCTTGGGGGTGTATAAATAGAGCATTACCTTAATTCCAAAAATAAGAATAAAAATATTCTTTTAAGTTTTAGGGTTATTGTAGCGATTCTTTGGTAAATGAAGGATTGTTTTAAAAGTATCCCTGGATTTGAGAATAAAGGAATTACGTGAATAAGATTGTTTTGTTTATTTGTACCCCCCATCCTCACCTCTATTTTATTATGGATCTTCCCTAGTTTGAAGCCTCGAAGCTTTTTGTTCACTTGAAAAGTATGTCTATTGTTCTGAGAGAAAATCACCAAAAGCCAGAGCTGGTAGACATTGTAGTAGAAGGCCTTAGTACTTTGATTGTGCAAAGACCAGGAGCACAATCCATAAAGTAAGTATAAATTTATTTTCTTTCACAGGTTAAATAGCACTAATCTGAATCTAAAACAGAATTTCAAATGCTTTGACTATTGACAGGAGAATTCCACATGTGACTTGATGTGTTGGATTGTAGCAAAAAACACAGGCACACTAAAAATATTGTATACGATTACCTTTACACTATATATGTGAGGAATATATAAAGTATAAATAAATTCATGCTTAGATCTGGGTCCAATCCCAAAGAGACCACATCATCTATACACAAATATTCAAAAATCCCCCCAAAATCTGGAGTCTGGTTCTAAGCATTTTACTTTATTTTCTCTCTCTCTCACTCTCTCTTCTTTATCAGGCTATTTCATGAGGGCAGGGGAGGAGAACCACTTTCTGAAGCCTAGGAGTACAAATTTTCTAGCTTGGATCATTTGTCAGGTGGCACAGTGGTGACTTTAAATGGCACAATTATCTCATGTGCTCTTTTAGTGACTAGAATGTGAACTGACAAGAATGTAGCCAAAGACTCATAGGCTAGAGGTGAGGCTTCATCCATGTCTTTGTTCACCTTATCAAGGTTTTCACACACATGTTGTACCACGAACATCCTGGCCCACTGCATATGGTTCTGGTGTTTAAACATAGAAAAATTTGCCTTATTTTGTGAGGACACTTAGATTTTTGAAGGGTCATTTTAACAACATGAATATTTTAATTATAGGTTAACTTTGAAACATTTTGTGTAGGATAAGACTTCACTATGCCAGTAATAGAGTTCTCAAACTGGTCACTAATTTTAAAAGCACACAAAGCAACAACAATACCAAACATAGTAGGTGGTGCTGGGGAAACAGCTTAGTTGGTAAAGTCTGCTGCACAAGCATGAGGGCGTGAGTTTGATTCCCAAAACCCTTGTAGAAAGCTGGGTGTGGTAGCAGCAGTCTAATCCTAGTGCTGTGGAAGTCGAGATGGAGGATCCCTGAAACTCACTGTCCATCCAGCCCTGTTGAATTGGTGAGCCCTCAGTGCCAATGAGAGACCTTGTCTCAAAAAAACAAGGTGTACAGCTTTCAGCTTTTGTCTTAAATAGTTTCCCTTTTAAGGTTGGAGTTGAGGTTGCAGACTTTACAGCCCTTGGTGCTGTGATTTAATGCATTCTTCTGTGTGTTTAGGGACTTAGACTTTCCCCTGTGCTATGGAATTTTTTAAATATTTTGAAATTATTAATGTATTATATTCAGTAGAAAGTAACCTTTTTAATAAAACATAGAAGAACACTAAAGAAAAATTAAAAAGTAGTATTTGACCATACAGAAAGAAACAACAAATGTTGCCATTTCCAGCATAGCTCCAGGGACAGACGTGACTGGTGGTGAGGGAATTAAGAAAAGACAAACACAGACAGACAGACAAGCTGGGATTGGCAGGACAGGGCTCTTTGGTGGAGAAACTGCAGCACCCCAGAAACTTAGTGCATGTATTATATACAGTTTGAACATAGAGGTGGGTATTACGTGCAGTTAAACAAAGGAGCAGAGTTACCATATACAGTGGAATAAGGAGGCAGGCTTACCTAACCTTAGCAGTAGCAGTTTTTGTAGCAGAGTAGTCTACAGGCTGCAAACCCAAGGGGAGAAGGAAAATCAGAACATGGAGCAGAGAGAGCTTTGCCACTCTTCTGAGCCATAGCCACCCCCGCCCAACGTGGAGGAGCAATGGGCTTTGCCGTTTTCCCACAGATTGACGCTAACGTCCTTGGCATAGCTGGATCTTGTGAACAACATACGTTCACTTAGGACTTAACACTTTCAAAATATGGCTTTTAATCTGGGCTACCCCCCCCCTTTTTTTTTTTTTCCAAAACATCCCCATCCTCTTTCTTGCCACTCTTTCTCCTCCTGTCTTCTTCCTTCCTTAACCCTCTCTGTTTTTTGAGATAAAGTGTCCTTGAATTCTGAATCTTCCTGCTTCAAGCCCCTCAATTCCTAGATTGCAGGTGTGCACCATCATCGTGGTATAGTTTGATAGTTTTATTGAGAACCAGTTCATATACTTGTAACTTATCTATTTAGTATATAATTTATTGGGTTTTTGCAACTATATTATATATGCATTTTTCACATTGATAATGTTCAAGGTTATATAGCTACCACCTGAATATAATTTCAGACATTACAACATACCATGAAGAAACTGTATATATTTTAGTGGCAGTCCCTTCCGAGTGATTTCTTTCCTTGTCTCTGACAACTAACTTCGTTGCCTTTTTTTTTTTTTTTCTTTATTCTGGGGTTAGGGAGATGGCTCAGTAGATAAGAGCTTTTGATATGTATGCACAAGGACCTGTTGCTTGAGTTTTTCTGCCTTGCCCACAGTCAGGACAAATCTCTGTCACCCGCCAGTCCCACAGCCGCTCAGACCCAACCAAGTAAACACAGAGACTTATATTGCTTACAAACTGTATGGCCGTGGCAGGCTTCTTGTTAACTATTCTTATATCTTAAAGTAACGCATTTCTACAAATCTATACCTCGCCACGTGGCTGGTGGCTTATCGGCGTCTTCACATGCTGCTGGTCATGGCGGCGGCTGCAGTGTCTCTGGTCATGTCGGCGGCTGCAGCCAGTCCTTCTGCCTTCCTGTCCTTTTATTTCTCCTCTCTGTTAGTCCTGCCTATCCTTCCTGCCTAGCCACAGCCGATCAGGTTTTATTTATTAACCAATCAGAACAACTTGACATACAGACCATCCCCCAGCACAGCCAAGTGCAGACCATCTCAAACACCTGCACTCAGGCCCATGGTCCTAATCATCCTCTATACGGACCTGCTGGGTAATGCCACAAGGAACCCAAGAAGGGCTCCCACAGGACATACATTAACATCCCACAGCAAGGACCTAAGTTCTAATCCCCAGAACCCACAAAAAAAAGGTGTGAATGCATGTCCCTGTAACTCCAGTGGAGACAGCAGGTGGATCCTAGGAGCTCACTGACCAGTTTGTTTTCCTTTTTTCACTTAGCATGATATCTTTAGGTTTCATTTACATAGAATGAACTTGTAATTATTTTTTATTGCCTATATTCTATTATTTGGCTGAACCATATTTTATGTGACAGTTCTTTAACTGACAGATAACTGAGTGCTTCTATCATCGGCTTACAATGAATACTTGATATGAACATGGGCAAAGTTTTATTTGTATATGTGTTTTAAATTTTAGGGTTATGTACCTAGGAGTAGATTTATTGTTTTATGTGGTAACTGTTAATGTTTAGCTTCAGGAGGAACTACCAGACAATTTCTCAAAGCAGGCACATTTTACATTCCTACTACTAGTGAATGAATGTTTCAGTTTCTCCATATCTCCACAATACTAGCTATTATCTGTTCTTCTGATTATGCTATCTTAATAAAAAGTGGTATCTCAGCGTGGGGCTAATTTCTATTTATTGATGATTAATGATTTTAGACTGTAGTGCTAAGTTTCTTCAGTCCCACCTGGCCCCGTAGTCCTGCAGCCACTTTTAATCATTCAGAGGCTTAATATTATTTACAAACTGTATGGCCTATGGCAGGCTTCTTGCTAGCTAGCTCTTTCATCTTAAATTAACCCACTTTTAACCCATGTTTTGCCACATTGCCGTGGTGTTACTGGTCTGTTGGCATCTTGCTTCTCCTTCAGTAGTGACCGGTGTCTCTTCAGACTCCACCTTTCTCTTTCTGTGTCTCTCTCTCCTTGGATTTCCCACCTGCTTCTAGGCTGCCTTGCCATAGGCCAAAGCAACTTATTTATTAATCAATGGAAACAACATATATTCACAGCATACAGAAAGACATCCCCCAGCATTAGACTTTTTTCTGTATTTGTCCATTTTATGTTCATGTTCATACTTTGTTTGGAGAAATGACCTTTAAGTTTCTCTCCCTTTTTATTTGATATGTCTTGATTGGAGTTCTTAACAGTTCTTTATGCATTCTTGTTATATATCTTTTTCATCTTTCTCTCTCTGTTGGGATTCAAATTCAGGGCTGTGTTTATGCTAGGCAAGTATTTATACCTAAACTATAGCCTTTCCCCAATATTTTATATCTGTATTATGTATATGTGTGTGTATGTATGTATATATATGTATAGGTATATATACATGTATGTATGGGTTTGGGGGTGCTAAAGATTGAACCGAGGGTACTTCACATTCTAGGCAAGTTTTGTCACCACTCAGCTACACCCTTACCCTTACAGGTAAAATAATCTCATTTTTTTTCTATTTGGTACAGTGTCTTTTTATTACATCTCTTGTAGCAAATTTTTTTTTTTAAATTTTGACCTACTTTGATTTACTTAGACTTAGTTTGTTATGTATGCATTTTAGTATATCCAAGAAGTTTTGCTTAGCCAAGGATACAATGAATATCTTATATATTCCTATAAGTATTTTATGTTACCTCTTTAAATTTAAGTTATATGCCCCTCTTCAAGTGCAGATACCAAATACTAGCTATCATAGCATTTTAATATAAAATTTAGCATGAATATGGCTCTTAGTGAAGTAATCCACTAAAATTCATAGGAATTATATATTTTTCTCTTCAATGATCTGAGTTACAGGAAATGTAAGGAAAAATGTCTTTACTATGTTTTATAATTTTCCAGTTTGACAAATTATTTAAAATTATATTGACTCCTAACTCCTCTTCTTTTCTTTTATACAGATTTGAAACCAAGATTGATTCATTTCATATTACTGGTTTACCAGATAATTCAAAAAAACCCCACCTACTGTCTTCATTGGATGATATGTCACTCTTCCAGATTACATTCGAAACAAATCCTTTAGATGAAACCGTTGCTCAGAGGTGCATCATAGAGGCTGAACCTTTAGAGATAATTTATGATGCAGTAAGCATTTTCTGTATTACTAAGTTTGCGTGCATTTTCATTTGCTTTGAGTTTGTGTTTTATGTCAGTGGTGCTTATTTTAACAGAGGACAGTCAATAGTATAGTGGAATTCTTCAGACCTCCAAAAGATGTCCACCTAGAACAACTCACTTCAGCAACTTTGACAAAACTTGAAGAATTTAGAGATAAAACAGCAACAGGTAAAGTAATTTGTGGATTAAATAAAATATTAAAATTGTACTTTAAATGTATTTCTAGACTGGATATAGTGTAGTAGAAACTAATCTGGTACTTTTGCCATGGAAATAGAACAATAATAATTTTTTTACACAGAGCTTATATTTAATAATCACCTTTAAGTTAATTGAAAATTTTTCATTTAGTTATTTAGATCTCTTTTTTAGTAGGCTTCCTGTTTCCATTCTTTTACAATGAATTCCAGAGTTTGGTAGATTTGGCTAAGAAATAAAAGTCCTATCTTCTTCCATTTTCAAGGAGAATAAAAGGTGTCATTATGTATTTATAAGGTATTTTTTGGTTTGAATTTGCTAATACATTTTCATGTTTGCTTATTATTTATTTGTGCTTACTCTTCTACTCTTTCCTACAATCTCAGATTCCATTCATGGTTCAAATTCCTGAATTCTGTTCCAGCTCATGTAGTGGCATATGCAGTAGAAGCCCAAAACGAAAGTATTAAGTAAAGCCTCTTTTTTCAGTCCATTACTCTTATTATGTAGAGACAGATAGATACTTACAAGTAAATGTGAATTCATTGTATTTAAATCCAGTAGCCAGTCAGATTTAGATTTTTTTTATCTTCAAAACATTTTTCCTAAGTCTTATTACTCAACAAAAAGTACTAAAACAGTAAATGTCTGCTGTATAAAATTCAAATGTTATAAAAATATATTTTAGAAAGTGTAAGTCTCCTGCATTTTACCCTTATAATTTGAAGCTTGTTTTTCCTTTGCTATACCAGTAGAGTCATTTGTTATTTACTAGTAGAGTCATTTGTTACTTAGAATAAAAATATTCAGTATTCAGCTGATCTCTGTAAGTTAGATCACAGCCTAGTGTTCACATCCAAATTCCAAGCCAGTAAAGACTACATAATGAGTCCTCCTTTTAGAAACAATTATGAAAATATTTTTGAAGTTGGAAAGCTACTAATATTCTTAAATTAATTTTTAACATTTAATATTTTTTTTATTTTTTAGAAAACTAAAATGAACTTATTTTGGAATGGACTGGTAGCTCTTATCTCTTTGGTTATTTTCTTTTTTCCCCTTCATTTTCTTCTTTATTAGTTTTTGTTGCATTTACCTCTATTAATTATTTACTTGTTATTTTTTTTCTTGTGTCATTGTCTTCATCTTTGTAAATATTTCAGGTAAAGAAATAGCATATCCATATTTATCCTTTGTCTCTGATAAAAAGTGAATATAGGTTTTTGTTAACTCTCTTTTGAAGTGGATGATTCTCTAGTAAAGTTTGCTACTCACTCTTGAATGTTATCTTGCTGGGATAGAGAGGCACCAAGGAAATAGAACATAAACGTTTGAGTGTATATTTGAGGGTATTTCCAGAGAGGATTAGCTGAAGGGTGGAGACTTGCCCAGAACGTGTGTATCATCATCCCATTATGCTGGAGGGCCATTTGGAATGACAGGCAAAAACCAGAAAGCCATTTGGAGGCCCCATGGAATAAAGGGATAAAACCAGTTATCACAGGCATTACATGTTTCCTGGGTATCATGATGTGGACTTCCCTGATCCATTTTTCTGCCAATTTCCTTTAGCAGAACAATAGCACTTGATTTTCCTCTAAGTCCATGGCCTCCTAGTCTCAGATTCTTGGCCACCTAGCAGTGTCAGGCATGGGTTCCATCTTGCAGAGTGTACCTTAAACCCAATCAGATAATGGTTGGTTTGTGCCACTATTGCACCAACATATTTTATAGGCAGGTCACTATTGCAGATTGAAGGGTTGGTAGTATATCTTTCTCCAGTAGTATGCAGAGTACCTTCCAGTACCATGAACACCAGTCAGTAGTGGTGAAGGCTCTAATTAGGTACCTGTTCAACTTCTCTGTGTTCATTGAGATGTGGAAGTAAGTGTTGTTTTCAGCAGTGGGCCCTTACCATTAGTTTATAGAAAGAAATAGCTTCGGCAATAGCCTGTGGGTTTCCTGGGCCCCTTTGGCCAACAACTCAATTAGATGTAACCCATTCTTGGCACTGGAGGTTTCACTTGGTGGAGCCAGATGTCTAGTTGGGACCTTGTTTCTCCCCATTATTTGGTGACTCTATTTAGAATTTTTTTCATATATATTTAAAGAAGCTTTTCCTGTAATAGGTTTCTCTATATCGCCTCAAATGGCCAAATGGCCTTTGGTGTTAGCTGTCCTGCCCTACATTCCCTCTCTTTCCTTCTTTCTCTCCCCAACTCCATTTAATCCTCCCATTCCAGTCTATCCCATTTCTCTCAATGCATCCCATTTCCCTGTCCTTGGGAGATCTTTCCATCTCCGTAGTTCCTTACTCTATACAAGCCTGGTTATTCAGATAATAGTATACCTTTTGAATGCTTAAAAGCTAGCATCCATATAAAACAGAATACATACCATATTTTGTCTTTTGGGGTTTGGGTTATTTCACTAAGGATTTTTTCTTTTCTAGCTCCATCTATTTACCTGCAAATTTCATGATTTCGGTTTTTTTCTTTGTTTTTGTTTTGTTTTGTTTTTGTAATGGCTAAATATTATTCCTTTCATCTGTTGATGGACTTCTAGGGTGTTTCCAATTTCTTGCTATTATGAACAGAGTGGCAGTGAACGTGTTTGAGCAAGTGTCTCTGTAGTAGTCTGTTAGTCTAAATGTATCTTTTTAATGGGAAATAGAAACTCTTGATGTTGAGAGTTATCAATGAACAGTGCTGATTCCCATCATTTTGTTCTGGTGGTGTGGAATCCCCCCCTTTTTTCACTTGCTGGTCTGAGATTATTACTGTTTTCCTGGGTGTGGGTAACCTCATCAGGTTGAAGTTTTCATTCTAGTGCTTTCTCTAGAACTGGATTGGTATATAGGCATTACTTGCTTGCTTATTTATTTATTCATTTATCCATCCATCCATCCATCCATTTATCCATCTATCCATCAACTATCTATCTAATCATGGAATGTTTTTCCTTCTTCGTTTATTGTGATTAAAATTTTGGCTGAACATAGTAGTCTGGGCTGGCATGTGTGGTCTCTTTAGAGCTGTGTTATTCTAATGGGTCTGTCTTTATATGTTACTTGGTCTTTTTCTCTTAAGGCTTTTAATATTCATCTTTTGTTCTGTATGATAAATGTTTTGAATATTATGTGTTGTGGGGAATTTCTTTTGATCCTGTCTTTTTAGTATTCTAGATGCTTCTTTGATTGGTATCTCCTTTTTTAGGTTAGGATAATTTTTATTCAATGATTTTGTTTAAAATATTTCCTGTGCCCCGAGCTAGGTTTCATTTCTTTCCTCTATTGCTGTTATTCAGAGATTTGGACTTTCATAGTGTCCCAGATTTCTTGGAATTTTTGTTTTGGAGTTTTTTAGATTTAACATTTCTTTCTTGACCAAGATACCCATTTTTTCTACCTTGTCTTCTACCTGAGATTCTGTCTTCCCTGTCTTATACTGTGTTGGTGAGTATAAACATTGCCTCTGAGATTTTTGTTTGACCTCCTAAATTTTCATGTCAGTCTGAGTTTTCTGTAGTGATTCTGTTTATACTATCATGTCTTGAACTGTTTTCATACTTCATTCTACTCTTTGTGTTTTCACAGGTTTCATTTAGGGATTTATTCATAATCCTCTTTAAAGGCCTTGGAACATAGTCATAATTGCTATTTTCAATTCTTTGTCTTATTCTTCAGCTATACTACATTTCTCAGGGTTCTGATTAGAGATACGTTGTCTTGGCCATTACTGTGTTTTTGTACTAATGTCTAGGCATCTGGTTTTGTGACAACTGAGGTGATTTTAGGTATTGAATCTTGTTTTGGCTTTATTAGGTGGTTGTTCCATTCCTTGATTTCTGTTGCCCTCCCTGGATCTTAGGAATGTGTGATGGCTGTATTTTGCCTGATAAAGGGTGCTTTCTCAGGTCAATGGGTGGCAGAGAGGAATAGAGGTCTGCTAGTAGAAAAGGCTGGCGGAACATCAGGAAAGAGCTAAGGGGAATTTGTTCATACCTTGAAGTAGGGTTCCCAGGGAACTGGAGGTGTGACGGGAAGAGGGGGTTCTGTCAGTAGGTTGTCTGGAGAGACAGGGATGAAAGAGCTGGGGGACCCTGGGTATGACCCAAGAGTTGGAGTCTTCAGTAAATGGAATTTAGGTTGGAGGAGAGGTACCTGTAAGAAGTTGTTATTTGGCTGAGGGTGTCGCTGAAGTCGAAGGACAGTAAGGATAGTGAGATTCATTGAGGTGCATCCCTGCCAGATGTGGCCACTGTGGGTGTGTGGCAGAGAGTATTTCTGAATACGGATGGCTGACACAAAGGGATGAGGGAGCGAGGAAAGCTGAATGCACAGCAAGGTTTGGAGGGGTCCTCAGGGATTGTAGTTAGGGAAGAGAGGCCTGGATGAGCAGCAGTCGGCTACAGGTCTGAGGAGGAGATGGGAGATTGTAGTAGAGGACAGGAAGGAGAGTAGAAATCGCCTACTGGAGTCCATGCCAAGTGTGGCCGATGTAATTCTTAGTTTTAATCAACTTCACAATCCCATACTTATGCCAGATATAAAACTGAAATGTATCTACTCCATTCCATAGACAGAAGCTGAAGAGTAATTTGAACAGATAATGTTTGTATAATGAATTATTAGCCATAATGAGGGATTGTCATACTCATTTAAAAAGTAACTTTGAAGGTAACAGGAAGAGCACTTACAAAGAATATTACAACTGAGATACTGTTCACTAGGAATCCATCTTTCCAAAGATTTAAGTCCAGTCCTTATTGGAGAAGGCAACAGCTGTGACTTACTAAATGGCATTGTGGTTTCACGTTGGCAAAACTTTCTGGAAATCTTTCCTCAGGTATGGGAAAGGCGTTCTTGGGACAAAGTCTCATTCCGTGTATTTTATCCAAAACTACCTGAGGAGGTTCTGAAGAAAGGTGCTGGCTCTAAGGTACTTTTGGTCCTCCTATCCTGCCTGGTCTAACATTGGAGAAAGCCTCACTGTTGCTGAGAGAACACCCAGGAAGTGATACCCTTTCTTCCTGTGGTGTGGTGTCTTTGTTCTGTCTGCGGTGCTAAGGAAAAACATTTACAATCCTCAGATCCCCCTTTCTAAAGCAAGCAAGTGGATACATTTGGAGCCAGCCAAGTTAGGAAACAGATCACTAACAGACCCAAATGCTGTCAGAGCACTGAGATGGTTGGTTAGCCTGATTTAGTTTTAAAATTAGAGAATGTCTCACTGAAGTAGTGTGAAGACCAGATAGATTTATATACATGGTCCACCTAGCTTAAAGAGCCTATGAGACAGTGGTCAGCCTTGGAATATTCTAACTTGGGAAATGATTAGGAGAAATGTGAAGAACTATGTTTTGAGTCTGTTCCTCTACTATGTCCCAAGTTTATTGGATGATTGTCAGAATTCTTTGATCTATTATTCTGCATTGTTCCTGGCCTTCACTTCCCTTCTCTTACCATTTGAAGAACTTTGTACCTGAATCTGCTTTAGATAGGTTATTGGAAATGCCAAGACCCTTTCTTCCTTCTATTAAGCAGTCTTGTATCACTTGCCTGGAGAGGACCTTTGGAATTTCTTTAAGATGACAGTTTTTGTATTTCTTTCTCATATTTCAGGAAAATAAGTAGCCAATGTAGGCCACTTATTCTATACGTATATAAGTATATATTTTAAACAGTGTTTATCATCATTATCATTATTTTGAGACAAAATCTTACTGTGTAGCATGAGCTAGCCTAAAATTATCCTTCATTCTCAGTCAGTCTTCCAAGTTCTGGGATTATAAGTGCACCGCCACCCCTAGAAAATTATTATCAATTTAATTCTCTTTTTCTTTCACATGCATATCAAGCTAATGACTGCTGTATTTGATACTGGGTATCTGGTTTTTAAGCTTTATTTTTCTCTGTCATTGTATATATAATACATACTTGTTTATTAAAGGTACTGACTTTAATTCAAACATACATTCTTAATAAATCCTTAGTCTTAAAAATTATACTAAGTATGCTGAATAAGTATACTAGATATTCCTACATTTATGCACTTTCTACTTTAAACTTTCGTAATAATAAATTAATATGGTATTACAAAACATTAAATTATTTCTTTGGAGGATTTACTTTTGAGAAAGGAAGGAAGTAGGTCATAATAATAGGAAATAAAGGAATTCCAAATAGAAATGTGAGCTCTTCAAGTATTGAACTTTCCAAATCAGTTCTTTATAAAAGTTGTAAGACATTAATGACTTTTCTTCTCATCTCACATTCTGGTGATATTTCCTAACCTAGGCATAATCTGACAAAAAGAAATTACATCTTCTCTTGACCTGTGTAGGAGGCTTACACACACATTGTCCTTTTCAGTATATTATTTTTCATTATAATTAAGGTGAAAAATCTGGTTGTGCTGGCTAGTTTTATGTTAACTTGACACATAGTAGAGACATATCTAGGAAGAGGGACTCCATAAGATTGGCCTAGAGGTAAGTCTGTGTGGTATTTTCTTGATTGCTAATTTGTGTGGGAGGGCCTAGCTCACTATGGATGATGCCACCCTTGGGCAGGTGGTCCTGGGTGGTATAAGAAAGAAAGCTGAGCTATCCATGAGGAGCAAACCAGTCCTCCATGACCTCTGCTTTGGCTCCTGCCCTGACTTTCCTTCATGATGGACTTTGATAAGAAAAATAAACCCTTTCCTCACCAAGGTGCCTTTGGTGTTTTATTACAGCAACAGAAATGCTAAATATGACACTGGTTAAATAATTCTTTGGTAGTTTTTCTTTGGAGCTAGGTATCTTTCTACCCAGCTATTATATCTTAAATTGTTATAGATCGGAGTGTCTTTTATTTGCTTAAGCTGACTTAATGACAGTTTGTAGATAGAATATAAATAATTAGGCTTACAATATGAAAAATAAATTAGATGAATTTAGCATGCTAATTATATGCATAGGAATGAATTAAATTTATTAGCATAAGATGACCTAAGTGAATGAAATATCTAAGTAATAGAGAAACTGGGTTTGTCGCCTTTCCTGGTTTACACATGATTTTGTGGAAGATGAATTAATGACTGAGGTGTTTTCGCTGTCATAAAATTAGGCTTTGTATCGATGTATCAGGAATAAATGTTATTAGATTTGTGAATTGTGAAGAAGCTACACAAATTCTAATAGCAGATACAAGTAAACGCTTTCTACCATTTATTGTTAATATATTTTTAAAAGGTTTGTATTTTTCCCTTCATTTCACCTAAATTAACTATCTGGTTTAAAAACATTTTTTTTTCTTTTTTTTTTTTTGGTGGCTATAGATGTGAGTCAATTGATAACACTTCACAAGCATGAGGACATATGTTTGGATACCCAGAACCCATTTAAAAAGCCAGATGTGATCGTGTACCCCTGTAATCACAGCAATAGTGAGATGGGGTGGGGGAAAAAGATGGCCCCTTGGAAACTAACCTAGCCTACCTGGTCATGATACAGGCCAGTGAGAACCACTGCCTCAAAAGTGGAAGTTGTCTGTGGATCAGTAGCAGAAATGGTCCTCTAAGCTCTTCAACCAACATGCTATGCACCCATCCCCATCCCAATGGCTTAGAGGATTAAGAGAATTTTATGGTCTTCTAGAGGATTCGAATTCAGTTCCCAGCACCACTTGAGACTCTAGCTACAAGAAATCCAGCATCCTTTTCTTGTCTCCATGGGGACTTTGCAGGCACATATTCATACTGACAAATAAACATAAGTAAAAATAAAAGATTTTTAAACTACCTCCACAAAGACCCCATTTATTTTTTTTTTGGGGGGGGTGTTACTAATCCTGTTCTTTAATTAGTTTTGTGTGTATGTTGACCAGTAAAAGATGTAAACTTATATTGTAAATTCTTTGCTCTAGGATATTTTTGGTTTGTATTTTTTGTTTTTTGACACTGGGTTTCACTGTGTAGCCCTGGATGGTTGAGAACCAAACTTGTAGATCAGGCTGTCCCTAAACTCACAGAGATCAGCCTCAATTGCCCCAATAAAGGTGTGTGCCACTGCACCTGGCTTTTCTCTAAGGTATGTTAAAATTGGTACTGACTTTCTGGAATTTTAAATTGTATTGTCAATTCATGTTTGTTGATTCTCTGCTTTATTTTCATAAAGTAAGTTGTGAAAAGTAGTCATTGCAAGGATTTAATTTTTTTGCAGGTTTGCTGTATATTATTGAAACACAGAAAGTTCTTGATCTCAGAATTAATGTGAAGGCTTCATATGTTATTGTACCACAATCTGGGAATTTTAGCCCTACATCAAATTTACTTCTCTTGGATCTTGGTCATTTAAAGGTATTCACTAATAATGTTTGATTGATATGTCATTTGTCATTTTTTTTGTTTAAAATGTAATTTGCTTTTATTAAGATTGATTTATTTTTTTATGTATGAGTGTTTTTCTGCATGTATGTAGTTATACCAGATGCCTGCACTGCCTAAGGAGGCCAGAAGCGGGTCCCAGATTTCCTTGAGCTAGAGTTACAGGTTGTTGTGAGCCGCCATGTGGGTACTGGGAGCTGAACTCAGGTCCTCTGCAAGAACAGCAAGTGCTCTTAACTGCTGAGCCGGCTTTCCAGCCCCAGAATATACACTGATTTTTAGATAGTTCAATTTGGTTTATTGATGTTTAAATATATAGCAATACAAGGATTTGAGAAACAATCCTTGTGGTTAGTGAATAACGTTTCATTTCATCAGGTAGTTCTTTTGTCATTTTAACATAAAAGCCAGTGATAAATATTAAGAATTGTATTTATAGACTTGTTTGCCATACTTAAGTTTTTTATTCTTCAATTTAAATTTTATTTGATTAAGTGTACAGAATGGGGACAGTTTTGGAAGTAATCTTTCTGAAGTTTTTACATGTATAAGTTGAGTAGAACTATTCTTTTTAGATTTCTACATCTGAACTATTCAGTATAGTATCCATTAGTGTCATATAATTATTAAAGTAAAGAAAAATTAATTAAAAATATATTAAACTTTTGTTAAGTGCTTACATACTAGTCAGAGCTGGTTAGTGGCTGCTGTGATGGACAGTCCAGATGCAAAGTATTTTTATCATCAATACCATTCTGCTGCTCATAGCCACTAAATGTAGAATACCTCCAGAAGTCTGCAGATAGCTTTGGATACTTTGTTCTTTTCCTGTAACATTGCACTTGGTATATATTTATATTATAGATATAATTAAGTTTACATAGTTAATTATTTAATTTGATTTTCATCATGAAATTATTTCAAAGACAATTTAAGAAGAATATAAGGATTAAGAGTTTCAAATATTTAGGGTTGGGGATTTAGCTCAGAGGTAGAGTGCTTGCCTAGCAAGCACAAGGCCCTGGGTTCAGTCCTCAGCTCCGGAAGAAAAAAAAAAAAAGACGAAAAATAAATTTAAAAAAAAAATTAATTTTGTGACATTAGCTAATTTGTTTTACCTGTTATCTAAAACTTATTACCTTTTAGAGAGAATATTTTTAAAATATTTTAAAATTATTTATAATTTTATGTGTATGGGTATTTTCCCTGTATTATATATCTGCATTATATATAGCTAGAATTTTTGTGCCTGGCCCACAAAATCTCTGTCACCTGCCAGTCCCACAGCTGCTCAGACCCAATCAAGTAAGCACAGAGACTTATATTGTTTACAAACTGTATGGCCGTGGCAGGCTTCTTGCTAACTGTTCTTATAGCTTAAATTAGCCCATTTCTATTAATCTACACCTTGCCACGTGGCTCGTGCTTACCGGCATCTTTACATGCTGCTTGTCATGGCAGTGGCTGGCAGTGACTCCCCCCACCTTCCTGTTGTCTCTATTCTCCTCTGTTAGTCTCGCCTGTACTTCCTGCCTAGCCACTGGCCAATCAGTGTTTTATTTATTGACCAATCAGAGCAATTTGACATACAGACCATCCCATAGCAGCTCACTATTTAAGCTCTTGATGCCTGTATAGGCCAAAAGGAGGTATTGGAAGGGATTCTGAGCTGCCACATGGGTGCTAGGAATCAAACCCATGTCATTTGGAAGAACAGTCAGTGCTATTAACCACTGAGTCATTTCTCCAGCTCCATTCTTTTTATTTTTATGTTTGTTTTTGAGACAGTCTCACTACGTAGCCCTGGTAGCCTAAAACTCACTGTGTAGACCAGGCTAGCCTCTATCTCAAAGAGATCTGTCTGCTTCTGCTCTCCTGAGTGCTGGAATTGAAGGCATATGCCACTATGCCTGGTGAGATAATCATTTTTGACAGTCTACTCCCCATGAACTGTATGAAACAAAGTAAAAAATGTTTATATATATGTATGCATGTATTTACATTTAAAGAAAAAATTGTATACTGCTTTGGAGTGATCGCTGGAATATTTAAGGAAAAAAATAGTGTGCACAGTATTCCATGAAAGGGGAGATAAAAGAAAATATGGCATGCTTGGAGCTATATAATAGACATCGGTGATAAGCCCTGTTCTTTTATTACATAGCTACTAAAAATCTGCTATTAGACAATAAAAACATCCACATTTTTCTCATGGTCTTGTTCCTAATGAGTTTTCTTTAGATTTTAAGTTTTTGTAAAGATGTATTATTTTCTAGGACTATCTTGGTTCCCCTCTTTTTATATAAATAAATTAAAAAAATATAACTCACTATATGAATGTCATTTTATACCTATCTTTGTTGTACATCTCATGGATAAGGATCTTTTTAATAGCTGTATATGTCTGTCTGTGAATTTATCCTGTCCTATTAAATTTTTATGTTATAGAGCTAAATAGTATTTCATTTTGAAGTACTTTACATGATCTAAACTATTAAAATTAACCTTAAGGTGACAAGTAAAAGTCGATCAAGATTACCAGAAATGAAGCTAAGTGGGGCCAGCCTTGAAGAGATAATGCATAGAGCTTATGATTCTTTTGATATTCAGCTTACAAGCATACAATTGCTTTACAGCAGAGTGGGTAAGTACAAGAGATGTAATGATTTATTTTTTAAACCAGTGATTAAGTAGGTTTTTTTAGATACTCTGAAGATATGCCTGAAGACTTTCCCTCTACGTGATTGGAACCTTCCTGTATTTGAGTTAAAATTAGCAGTTAATATTGCATAGTGAATGAAAGATAGTTGATTGTGAAAGTGTGACACCTTAAGCACAATCCCACTGCTTCAGAATAGCCATTCATTGAGATATATGACTGAGTACGTGTGTTTGATTGGCTATGTTCATCTAGCTGAGTGATTGGTTACTCTAGCTGAGTAATTTAGTGAGTGATTTATTTGTAAGTTAATTACAATGATTTTATTTTAATACAAAAACAAATATTGACTACTAACTAAACAAAAAACGACTACTAACGTTTTCCTGGTTTGAAACTAGGAAATTTTGTTACCCAGTCCATCTAGCTAAAACTTGGTCTTAGGTGGGGGTGGGGTGGGGGGGGAAGACACTTGATCATTAGGCTAAGCTGGCTTATTGGTGAACTCTAAAGATCTGTCCATAGCCACCTTCCTAGTGCTAGGATTTTAAGCATGAACCACCATGCCTGTCTCTTTTTATTTTTATTTTTAAATGGGTACTGGGAACAGAACTCAGGTACTCATTCTTAATGAGCAAGCTTTATAAAATGAGTTATCTCCCTAGACTGGCTACATTTACATCAAAGGCTCTAAATTAACTATTCTCTCACTCACATGTGACTGTTAACATTGCAGTGAATGTTTCAGGTCATATGTTTTGTAAGTCTAGGTATGAATTTCAGCTTTTGCCTTAGCATTTTGACTATAGGAAAGTTTTGATCTTGTTTTCTAAAATGTAATAATTACAATCCCTGGGAGAATTAAAGTTAAACATTGCCTAGAACAGTGCTAATTAAAAATCTGCTTGGCATAAACTATGCTGCCTCTTAAAAAACAGTCCTTTTTCTTTTGTAGTAGAACATAGTATTGTAAAGCAGCTTTGAGAAAAAAGAATGGAAATGTAAAGACTTGCTGATTTCATGTCCTTTAGACAATTTTAGGTTTTGTATGTTATAAATATTATGTTAATAATAAACATGAACTGTTTCTGTGATTAGGTGATAATTGGAAAGAAGCACGAAGGCTCAATGTATCTACACAGCATATTTTGACACCTATGCATGTCAATATAGAACTCTCTAAAGCCATGGTTTTCATGGATGTCAAGATGCCCAAGTATGTATTACATACTGTCCTTTTAATGTAATTGTAGATTTTCTCAGTAAATCTGTAATGAAAGAAGTGCTATAATTTATTGAGTTTATTACATCTGTACATATACCGTTTGCCACTGATGCCATTTTTAATAAGTAGTTCAGTGGTGTCTTCGTAAATTTACATTATTATACAGCCATCATCACCATCTATCTCTAGAAACTTTAATAATCTTCCAAACTGAATTTCATACTCATTAAATAATAACATTCCATTCTACTCTGCCTTTTGCCTCTTGCTACCAAACTCCCTTTACGTGTTATCTTTGTGAATTTGATGGTTTTAGGTATTGGATAGAAGTAAAATCATTTAATATTTGTCCTTTCTTATCTATATGACTTCACTCACAGTCTACTTAGGGTTCATCTATGAAATACATGATAGTGTTTTCTAGTCCTCTTTTAAAAGCAGAATTTTTATTGATTCCTGCCTGGTTCTATCCATTCTTGAAAGTAGAATGGAAGTTTACTACTATTGCTAAAAGTCTCTTTCTTCCCCTTAGTTCTTTCAGTATTTAATTCACTGAACTCTGATGTTTGGTGTGTATATGTTCTTAATTGTTAACATATTTTTGTTAAATTTGTCCTTTTATTTCATTAGAAAGCATTCTTTTAAAAATCTTCAGTAGTAGTTTTTGACTTGTAATCTTTTTTACTGCAGGCATCCCTCTCCTGTTGATTGTTTAGGATATCTATTTTAATATGTACCTTTTGACAAATATTTTCTTTAAAGTGAATCTTCTGTCATGATAACATGTATTTGGATCTTGTTTTTTATTAATTCTGTCAACTGATGTCTTTTGATTGAGAAGTTTAAAACACTTATATCTACACACTGATATGGAAGGACTTGTTAGTTTGTTTTTGTATGTTTTATGGCTTGTTTTCTCTCATTTCCTCTGATGGCCTTTCTTTGTGTTTGGTAGATATTTGTCCCAACATGTTTTGATTACTTTCTCATTACCGTTTTTGTTTACTTTGCGAATGTTTTATTTCGTTATCATAGAGATTAAATATATCTTAAACGTTCTACCATTTGCTTAAAATGGTGTGTTAGTCTCATTTACAAGCAATATCTACTTTTTCTGCACCAATTAACATAGACTTATTTTTATGTCTTAATTTCTGTAGAAAATGAAAAGTAGTCAAAGCCCAAATCATAACCTTTTTTTATATTTGTCCATGCAGTTACCTGTACTATGATTTAAGTACCTGTAATAACTAGACAGATTTAAGACAATAAAAGGAAGCCTGCTGTGTAGTCGATAACATTTTGATGCCTAGCTTCTTCACATTGTGCATCCTTCATATTTAAGAAAGGAAAAGGTTTTGATGCATAAATTGAATTGATCTGCAGCTATGTAATTAAGTTAAACCACAGTGTGTGGAAATGATTACAAATACTAAGGTTATTAAAAATAAAACTTAGAACTTTTCTGAAGGAATTCAGGTACATTTTTAGAAACCAATGTTTGACAACCTAAGTGTATAATTTGAAAAAATCAATTTTAGGGAAAAATGGGGATAAAACCAATGAGCTAAAACATTCTGTGTGAGGATCATACCTTTTAAAAAATTCTTGTGTGAGTGTGTATGCACATGAATGTTTGTACATGTGGGCATACACGTGTGTGGAAGCCAGGATGAGTACACAATGATGGCATATACATACTGTAATGATAGTCACATAATAAATAACTGATAATTAATATTATCACCTGTGTCTGGCAAACACTAGAGAAACAATAAATGAAGTAAAATAGGAAAATAGGCCTCTGAAAGAATTAGGGCTGGTCCATCTAGGGTTTATAAGGTAAGATGTCATTTGTGGTTTTAAATTTGGTTTTAAATATTAGTTGAATTTAAGGGTTTCCGTCTACTCCTCTATGTTTGTTTGTTTTGATTTAGGGATGGGGTAGGTGCTAAGCATTGAACTCAAGACCTGCTGCTTACTCAGCAAGCCTTCTGTCACTGAGTCACCTCCCCAGTCCCCATTCTTTGTTAAGTAGTATACTTAAACCAGAATGAAAATTAATCTATATATTCTGTATACTCCATATACTCTATAATGATTCCTGTCTCTATAAAATAGATTCAAAGTTTCTGGAAAATTACCTCTTGTTTCGTTACGAATCTCGGATAAAAAATTTAAAGGGATTATGGAATTGTTGGAAAGCATTCCAAAACCTAAACCCATAACTGATCTACCTGCCCCTGCCAGATCATTCCAGGTAAAGTATTTTTTAAAATTAATGAAATATTAAATTGAAAAATAGATTTCAAAGTAGTAGATGAAATTACCACAGGTGAAATTACTTACAGACATTTTAATTTTTAGCAGAATTGCCTCTTTTACTTAACATCTCTGTGATGCCCATTTACATTATGAATATTTAAAATTATGGGGAAAACCACTACTTTGAACTTACTTGTACAAGTATTAGTTTATATCTTTGTCCATTAGATAAATTCCTTACTGGAGTTGTTGAGGAAAAGTATTGTAAATTTTAAAATTTGATGAATTTTGACAACTTTCCTCTCATGAGTATTAATTTATTAACAGTGAATGAGTCTTTCTCTGCTCTAATTAGTCTTGAGTGTTAGCTATTCTTAATATTTTACTCTATGAAAATATTGCTTTTTGGATTTAATTTGTGTATTGTTTAAAGAATATGTTTGCTTAAGTTTATTGACTGCTTGAATTTAATTTTTTTGAACTGTTATTATTGTGAAATATATGTACGTATTATGGTTTTCTAATTATGGAAATTTATTGTTCATTTGGAATTACTTTTTCACATTTGATTTTTAGTGCACATGTAAATTTATTTTTATTATGAATTTTTATTTATATATAGCTATTTTCTCATACCTTTGATTTCTTGACTATTATATGATTTTTCTCTTCCTAAAATACTTTAAGAAAGGAAATATCTATTTTTTTTTATTTCCACACTCTTGGGTTATTTGTAAATCATTAAATTTTCTACTTTTCAAATAATTTACAATTTGAAAAAAATACAAGTTTGTGGAATCCTCATTCTCCAATCCATTTGATAGTGAACTGCTGATATACTGTCCTGTTATTTCTGACCACTTTAATGTTTTACAGTGATTTTTCTGCTTTGCTGTTGAGCTTTCTGTTTTATTAACTCTGTTGAAAAGCATGTGTTTTGAAATGAAATAATATTTATTATTTTCTTTTTGGATAAAGGTTTTAAATGTGGTATCTCTGAAACCTTCACCTAATAATGAAATAGAGAGATTTTTTTTCTTGTGTTGCTTTCTAAAAACACAGTAGTCTTAGAGTTACTTTATAAGTATATGCGAATTTTATGTTAATATTTTAATGTAATCTTTTAACATCTTCATTCTAGTTTTACATTTGTTTAATTATATCAGTTTCATTTTTTATATATTCCTCTTGAGCTGATTATATATGCTTGTGTCTGTTTCTTTTCTTTTTCAGTGACTGCTGTCTATCTTTTGCATTTATATCTTTTTTTTTTCAGTAGAAACCTGTCATAATTATACAAATAGTTTCATAGTAAGTACTTTAAATAGGCAGGGTAAGTTTTCCATTTTTTTTTAAATAGCTTTGATAATTTTACTTCTATAATCAAATTGTCAATTTCCATCTAAGTCTTGATGAGTTTGGTAAGGATAGTATTATTTGCTAAATAATACTATTGAGAATTTAAGTCTTAGCACTACTATATCTTCCAGTTCACTATAAAAGTATGTTTCTCCAGTATGTCATTTTAGTGGTTTGGGGGGGAAGGTTATAACTTAAACATGTATTTACTACATATATTTTGCTAGGTTTATGCATACTGTTTGGGCCCTGATGTTTTCCCTCTGAATTCATATATGGAACCTTAACCCCTACCTACATCTATATCTTAAATTGTGACTGCTTTGGAAGTAAGGACTTTAAAACAGTGATTAAGTTAAAATAAGACCATTAGGATAGGCCCTAATTTGGGACTGATAGGTGGCTTCATAAAAGGAAATTAGGAATAAAATGAGATACCAGAATACATGTGCACACAGCAAAGGCCAAGTGAGGATGCAGCAAGAAGAAGGCTCTTTGCAGGCTAAATGTAGATGCTTCAAAAAACTTGTTTTATAATACCTTAATCTTGACCTTCCTGCTTCCAGAATTGTAAGAAAATACTTACTGTGGTTTTAACCATTGATTCTGTGATTTTTTTTTTTTTTTTTTTTTTTTTTTTTTTTTTTTTTTTTATGGTAGCCCTGGTAGTCTCATACAGATTTTGGTACCAAGAAAGTGAGTTGTTGCAGTAGTAACACTTAAAACTGGCATTGTAACAGTTGAAAGAATTTCAAGGCACGTGTCAGAAAAATCCTACATTTTCATCTTGAAGAAATTATTTATAAACATGTGTTTAAAAGTTCCTTCTGGTGAGGACTCTAATAAAAACTACAAACAAGTTTTTTAATATCTTAAACAGAAGTCCTTATTATAAATTGGCAGAAATCTAGCTGAGCTGTCTTCATTTTTTGTGGAATGTAGAACTTCTAAGTGATGAACTTAAATAGTTAGCTGATGTGATTATTAAACTATGAAAGGTATGATATATTTTTTTTCTCTTTGTTATTAGAACATTGAGAGGTGTTAATGAAGGAAACAAAAACAAAACCACTGTGTGTATAAAAAAGGAACCAAATCTTAAAGATTTGGAAACTGGTTAGTTTATCCATAATGCAAAAAAATAAGAATATGTTATTTGAGGGGGCATCAGGAGTATTCTGAGATGATTTGATTAAAGAAATATATGTCACAGATTCAAGCATTCATCTCAGAAGCTAGGGATAAAAGGGAGATTAAACCAACTAAACATGCCTCACTTGAACTAAAGGGAACAGAAAGGGAGCAAAATGAAGCAAGGTGTTGAACTTTAAAAATTAAATACAACATGAGAGTGTAGCTAGACTTTTCCTGCCTTGCCCACAGTCAGGACAAATCTTTGTCACCCACCAGTCCCACAGCCACTCAGACCCAACCAAGTAAACACAGAGACTTATATTGCTTACAAATGTATGGCCGTGGCAGGCTTCTTGCTAACTGTTCTTATAGCTTAAATTAATCAATTTCTATAAATCTATACCTTGCCACATGGCTTGTGGCTTACCGGTGTCTTCACATGCTGCTTGTCCTGGCAGTGGCTGGCAGTGTCTCTTTTCGCCTTCCTGTTGTTTCTTTTCTCCTCTCTGTTAGTCCCGCCTATACTTCCTGCCTAGCCACTGGCCAATCAGTGTTTTATTTATTGACCAATCAGAGTAATTTGACATACAGACCATCCCACAGCATGAGAGTACTGCTGAATAGCTGCAAGCACACATTATCCTTGAGCAAAAGAGGAGAGTCATGTCCCCTGGGTGATTCTGAGATCATCATGTGTCACAAACCCATTGGTCTCGATGGTGCAAGATTCAAGGAAGGAAGCAATTTCGTTACCAGTGGACTGGATTGCTACTGACCAGGACCTACAGACAGGGCTCCATTTAGTCTTTTCTTATTCAATATGATAATGTAGGCTTTTCTTGGACATTCTTTACCAAATTAACAAATTGCCCTCTATTTCTAGTTCTCTGAGCTTTTCTCTGTGATAGATACTGGGGTGCTATTTCTGAATCTATTAAGATAATTTTATGCTTTGTTCCTTTAGTCTGTTAATATGGTGAATTGATTAGTTTTGCATTCTAAATTACATCTCATCTTTGATACATCCCGTATATTGTCTATTTGATAATAACAAGGTTGAATGTCTTTTATCCTAAGTTGGTTAGTATTAGAAATATTTTAAATTTCAGATTTGGTCTTTTTCTTTTCTTTTTTTTTCTTTGAATGTTAAAATATTTTTTTAGATTTTTTCAATTGAGCATTCTTACTTATAAAATTCCAAAATGCTTCAAAATCTGAAACCTTATCATATCACTTCTCAGAAAGTTTCAGATTTCAGAAAAGGGAAGTGACTAACAGGAGCGTGAGGTATGTAGGAGAGGATAACTGGGGAAGGAAAAACATCAAAATGTATATATGTTTATGAAAATATAATGATAGCCATAAGTTATATGGTGAATATACCCCAAAATCTCTTCTGGTTTATGCATTTGCTAGTTACTAAGAAAAATATAGAAATTTCTAATTTTAGGCCAATTCAGATACTCCATTTTTAGATGTATACCTTCTCTGAAGTACTTGTGCCTAGAAGTGCTTTGAATTTCATTGCTTGTTTTTGTTTTTCCATTTTAGAATATTACAAATATCTGAGGTATTTTAGATGTAGGATACAAGATCTAACAGAATTTATATATGCTTTATATCCACATTATATATACCTGAATGTAATTTTATGCAATGTCTTTTTGTGACTGGAGTTTTGACTGTGTTACATCACATGTAATCAGGTATAGAATGTTCTACAAGTAGGGCCCTTTTTATCTTCATATATGTTTGGATTTTGACGCACTTTAGATTTCAAATTAGAATTGCTCAACATATTGTATATTTTTTTTTTAGAAATTGAGGCTTTAGTGTTTGTTCTTAACAGGTATTAGATCCTACTTTCTTAGTGTAGTATCTTAAAGAGAATGTTAATCTCATAAAATAAGTTGGGAAATGTTTCCTAGTCCCTGAGGTTCAGTAATAGTGATACTAGACCAATCGATAACCATATAATAGTCTGAAAGTATTTCAATAAATGCTTTAAATAAATAAATGCTCATGCTTCTTATTAAGTAAAAACTTGGAAGTTATTAAGCTTTGTAGAGAAGACATGTCCAAAGAAGATAAGCTGAAAGCTAGCTATCTTGTGCCAGTTAGCCATGTTGTGAACTCAAAGGATGCTTCTGAGGGACTCATAGATTGTAAGAAAGTAAAACAGTCTTATCTTAGTTAGGGTTATAATTGTTGTGATGAAATATCATGAACAAAAGCAGGTTGGGGAGGAAAGAGTTTATTTGTCTTACATTTCTACATCATGGTCTATCATTGAAGGAAGTCAAGGCATCATAGTCTATCATTGACGAAAATCAGGGCAGGTACTCAAACAGGGCAGAAACCTGGAGTCAGTAGCTTGTGGAGGTCATGGAGGAGTGCTGCTTCCTGGCTTGCTTCTTAAGGCTTGCTTAGCCTGCTTCCCTATATTAACCCAGGACTCCAACTCAGGGGTGGCACCACCCACAGAGGGCTAATTCTCCCACATCAATCACTAATTAAGAAAATGCCCTACAGACTTTCTGTTGTGTGACAAAACCTTTCCTGGGATGATGCAACAGACATACCTACTCATCGCAGATAGTGAGCAGACCAAAGTATAAATACCACTAAAGTCTAATTCACTAAGTCAAAGTTCACTCATGTAGTGAACCCTGAGTTTTATTGGGGTTTATTTTCAGTTGTATGAGGAATTACTTACAGGAGCAGAAATGACTCAAAGATAGCTGTACCACAAAAGCCAACTCTAGCAGGTGTGACAGCTCACAAACCTATGAATCTGCAGCACGCTGCAGAGCCTCCAGGCAGCTCAAAAGGTTGTAGGGTGTCCTTTCCAGTGCCTCAGTTGGTCTTAACTTCTAGGCAGTTCAGCTGTTTTCTGTTTCTTTCAAGCAGCTGGTCTGGTCTCAGCGTCTTTGCAGCTCAGCTTCATTCAGTCTGAGAAGGACTCTCAGCTTTTATTGCTTATTGTGGCAGGGAGGGGCCTAGTGATTCTGATCAGATTCAAGGACTTCCTGTAGCTATTTTGAGTTGTTTACTTTCCTGCTCAAGGATCTTTCTGCAGGATGGAATGTTTTAATCTCTTGGGGAAACTGTTACACAACTAATTCCTACAGCAAGAACTTTTGGAGACATTCTCTCAACTCAGATTCCCTCCTCTCAGATGACTGCATCCTGTGCCAAGTTGACATAAAACTAGCTAGAACAAGTCTCATTGCTGATTTGGAGTTTTGCTTATTAAGAGTAGGTCAAACTGGTTGCAGCATTCCAAAGTCAAAAGCCCAGTTTGGAGCAATAGCATGAACTTTTTAAATTCTGTGAAGGCTAAGAGAGGAGATGAAGATGAAATAAAAAGGTTTGAAGTTAGCATTTGGCTCATGAGGTTTGAACTGTCTTTGTAATGTCAGAGTGCAAGATAAAGTCACAAGTGATAAAGTAGGAGCTACAAGTTATATAGAACATCTATCTGTGTTGTAGAATATTATTTTAAGATGTATCACATTTATGCTGTGGAACATTTGTTTAAGTATGCAAAGATACGTTGCATTCTTTTTTGTTGCTTTTGTTTAATTCTGTGAAGCTGTGTTACTTTGCCTGTCTAAAACAACTGATGGTCTAATAAAGAGCTAAATGGCCAATAGTGAGGCAGGAGAAAGGATAGTTGGGGCTGGCAGGCAGAGAGAATGAATAGAAGGAGAAATCTGGGAGTGAAGAAGGAGCAAGAGAAGAAAGAGGAGGACATCAGGGGCCAGCCACCCAGCTACAAAACTGGTAACAGAGTAAGAAAGAAATCTTTATCTATTTTATAGACAAAGATAAAACCCCAGAGGCAAAAGATAAATGGGATAATTTAAGTTGAGAAAAGCTGGCTAGGAACAAGCCAAGCTAAGGCCAGGCATTTGTAATTAAGAATAATCCTCTGTGTATGTATTTATTTGGGAGCTGGGTGGCAGGCTCTCCAAAGAATAAAAGTAAAAACAACCAACAACACATCTACCTAGGGTTATTGATGGTGGTGACCACATAGAATAACAGATTCTGTTGTGTCATACACAGCCTTATGTTGGAAGAAATTGTCATCTAGAACTTGGATAGCTAGAGAGAAGTTAGTTTCCAGCTTCAAAGTTTCAAAGGGTATGGTTACTCCCTGTTAGGTGTGGATGCAGCTGGTGACTTTAAGTTGAAGCCAGTGCACATTTATCTTTCCACAATTTGTAGGCCCTTAAGAATTAGACTAATTGTACTCAGCATTTTTCATGTAAATTTAACAGCAAATACTGGATGATAGCATGTGTGTTGACAAAATAGATGTAGGTTTTCAGCTGTACCTGACTGCTCTTAAGTCACTGCCTGACAGTTTTGATACTAGCTTGAGATAAAGTTATATACATTCCAGTTTTGTTTGAAACTATTTTTGCCTGAGCCGTATAAACTTTTATTTCTTATGATCCAAGTTATAGGGCTGTGGTGGCATATGCCTTTAATCCCAGTACTCAGGAGGCAGAGCCAGGCAGATAGCTGTGAGTTTGAGGCCAGCCTGGGCTACAAAATGAGTTCCAGGAAAGGCTCCAAAACTACACAGAGAAACCCTGTCTTGGAAAAAACAAAGCAAACAAAGAATGATTAGAATAGCTAAAATTTTTAAAAAGATATCCCCATGTTGAGGTATTGACATGATGAGAATTTACAATCATTCATTGGTACTATCTGTAACCCCTTTGGTAATTTGTTAAATAAAGTTGAATACGTATTTACTGTGTGATTTAAGAATTCTACATTTTTATACAAGAGAAATGAAAATGTGTGGCCACACAGAGATATAGGCTAAAAGGCTCATACTAGAGTTATTTATATTAAAAAGCTGTGAAAATGTAATAATCAATAAAGAAATGAATTAAAAATACAGTGAAATTTGTGCTGGTTAGTTTTTGTCAACTTGACCCAAGCCAAAGTCATTTTAGGAAGACAGAAACTCATTTGAGAAAATGCCCTCATCTGCTTGGTCTGTAGGCAAGACTGTGTGTCATTTTTCTTGGTTAATGATGTGGGAGGGCTCATGCCACTGGGTGTCCAGCTCTGGAAAAGTGGTCCTGAGTTATATAAGAAAGCAAGCTAGGGAGCAGCATTCCTCCATGTCTTAAGTTTTCATTTATGTCCTCAGTTTCTTGCTTTAAGTTTCTGCCATAACTTACCTCAGTGATGGACTGTTACCTGGAAGCGTTAGATGAAGTAAATAAGCTTTTTTCCTTTCCAAACTGGTTTTACTCACTGTTTTATCCCAGCAATAGAACCCAAATTAGGACAGACCCACTCAGGAAAAAAATAAATACAGATACACATAGCAGTGAGGAGTGATGGCTACCTTCTATGAAAATGTTGTGGTATTCAGAGGATAGTGGATAGGAATATTTGTCAATTGTTGCATCAGTTTATTAAAACCTGCATTTTCTGACCTAACAAATATAAAAGGGGATGTAATAGAACAGTAGTTCTCAAAAACGTAGTTAATAAACTTGAAAACTTTAGAAGTGGAAACAGAGGTTGTTCTAGGACAACGTCTCATGATCACAGGAAGAATGAAGAAGTCTTCTCTCTTGTTTTAGTGTTCTTTATATGGCTCTAGCTCCTGGATTCATGACTTTGTTTTTTCTTTGAAAATTTAGTGAGCTTTTTCTTAGGTTTTATATATTCCTATCGGGTAGCTATAGTTCAAGAATTGTATTGCTATCTTGCCCCTGAATGAAGAGACTTTCTGGAAGAGAAAACAAGTAGTTTGTGGTTCTATGAGTACCTACTGCAAAATTGTAATTAACTTGTGGTAAGATTCACAAAATTAAAATCTTTGATAACCCATGAGTATTTGTGAATAAAGATCCATATAAAATCTATTCTCTGCTGATATCAGTATTGAAATCACTGCTGAAGACAATTTGATAGTACTTAATAGAAGTAACCATACACAATTCTAGTTGGAAAAGTTTTGCATATAAGTATTAAAGGCATGTTCAAATATCCTTAGACTGGCTTGAAAGTAAAATCAAAAATCTGTAAACGGACTTTTTTTTCCTCCCAAGAGTTGTAGAAAAATATACGCTGACCATTTTCCAATTATTTCTTATATTTTTTGAGCTAATATAATTATATCATTTTTCTCTTCTGTTTTCACCCTTTAAACTTTCTCATTTATGCCTACTTGTTCTCTTATTTAAGGCCTCTTCTTTCATAAATTTTTATGTGTATGCACATATATCCATATAATGCATATACATAAATATATTCCCAAATATTACTTAGTCTGTATAATACTAGCTTGTACATACGTTTTCAAGGAGGACCATTTATTGGATAACCAATTGGTGTGCTCTTCCCTGGAGAAGTCTGTTTCTCTCACTCTCAGCATTCCATAGTTGCTTGTAGTTCTTGTAGGCTTTGAGTGTTGTCATCTTTCCCTTGTCCACTTTATTATTATTTTATTGTTACTCTTTTTCTTGTTCAGCTCATGTTTAGGTAGCCATGTTGGTGAGCCATTACAGATGCAGGTTCTGACATTACTAAGAGGCACAGTCTCAGAGCAAACTCTCTGGTCCTTTGGCTTATATAATCTTTCTGCCCCCTCCTTTGGTGTTTTCTCTGAAATTTAGGTGCAAGATTTGTTTTGTAGATATATCTATTAGGACTGAGCTCCACACTCTTCATTTTAATTGTTTGTGGTTTTTTGTAATGGCCTTCATCTTTTGTAAAGACAAGCCCTTGCTGAGGGCTGAGGACTACATTTATCAGTGGATATAAGGACAAATATTTAGAATGTGGTTAGGGATTATGCTGCTTTAAAATGATGGCTATGGGTTCTCAGACATCTATGACTTCAGTAGGCCTGGGTAATTGGTATTACCAGGCATGATTTTCTTCTTGAGCAGATCTTCAGTTCAAGTAGAGAGCTCTTGGTTACCACAAAGTTATGTGTGCCACTACTGTACATTCTGACTTATTTACATGTGTAATGCAATTTAATAGGGAAAATTTGATAAGCCATCATTATGATTAAATTTAAGTTTATTTTAATTAGGATGCCATAGAAAAATGTATGTTGCAGTAGTCTTTTCTATGACTTAGAAAGGCTTATATTGTTTAGAAAGTCTTTTGTTTATGATTAAATTTAAGTTTATTTTAATTAGGATGCCATAGAAAAATGTATGTTGCAGTAGTCTTTTCTATGACTTAGAAAGGCTTATATTGTTTAGAAAGTCTTTTGTAGGAGGTTAAATTCAAACAACCAAATAAAAACAATATTCTATTTGGTGGTGATAGGGAATGTGATCAATAAAGAATATGTAGGATTCAGCCAGGTGGTGGTGGCGCATGCCTTTAATCTCAGCACTCAGGAAGCAGAGCTAGGTAGATCTCTGTGAGTTTGAGGCCAGCCTGGGCTACAGAGTGAGTTCCAGGAAAGGTGTAAAGCTACACAGAGAAATCCTGTCTCAAAAAAAAAAAAAAAAAAAAAAAAAAAAGTAGGATTCTTCTAGGTCAGATATATTAATGTTTTGTTTCATAATATTGGTGAAAGATTCAGTTGTGTTATTTATATTGATTTACTTTTTCTTGGAGACAGTGTCTCACAAGGTAGCCTTGGCTGTCCTGGAACTCAGAGATCTGTCTGCAGAACTCATAGAGATTCATCTGCCTTACCTTCCAAGTCTTGTTTTGTTTAAACTGCATTATATGTTTTTATTAGTTAATTTTCCTAAATAGTGTATTTGCTGAAATATCATTAAAAATTAAAATAACAGTGTATGCTTCTCAGTTCTTTTTTTAATAATGATTTTTTTAATTTTGTAATTTAATTTTACATATCAGCCATGGATTCCCCTGTCCTCCCTCCTCTCCCCAGCCCTCCCTTCAATCCACCCTCCATTCCCACCTCCTCCAGGGCAAGGACTTCCCTTGGGATTCAGCTCAGCCTGGTAGATTCAGTCGAGGCAGGTCCAGTCCCCTCCTCCCTTCACCCAGGCTGAGCAAAATGTCCCAAGGAATGCTCAATCATACCACAAGGCCACATGCTCAGCTATGTTCATAGCAGCATTGTTTGTAATAGCCAGAACCTAGAAACAACCTAGATGCCCTTCAACTGAAGAATGGATAAATAAAATGTGGTACATATACATAATGGAGTACTACTCAGCAGAGAAAAATAATGACATCATGAGGTTTGCAGGCAAATGGATGGATCTAGAAAAAATCATCCTGAGTGAGGTAACCCTGACTCAGAAAGACAAACATGGTATGTACTCACTCATAGGAGGATACTAGGTGTAAAACAAAGGATGACTAGACTGCTACTCACAACTCCAGGGAGGCTACTTAGTAAAGAGGACCCTAAGAAAGACACAGGGATCGCCCAGTGACAGAGAAATGGATGACATCTACATGAGCAAACTGGACGAATGGAGAGCAAGGGTTGGGGGAAAGAGAGCTTTGGGGAGTGGGAGATCCCAGCTGGATCAAGAACAGAGAGGGAGAACAAGGAAAGAGATACCATGATAAATGAAGACCCCATGGGAATAGAAAGAAGCAAAGTGCTAGAGAGGTTCCCAGAAATCCACAAAGATACCTCCACGATAGACTACTGGCAATTGTCAAGAGAAAGCCTGAACTGACCTACTCTAATGATTGGATGGCCACACACCCTAACTGTCATGATAGAACTCGCATCCAGTGACTGATGGAAGCGGTTGCAGAGATCCATGGCTAGGCCCCAGGTGGAGCTCTGGGAGTCCAGTCAGCGAGAGAGAGAGAGAGGAGGGATTGTATGAACAAGAGATGTTGAAGCCATGATTGGAAAAAGCAGAGGGACAAATAGCCAAAGTAGTGGAAACACGTGAACTATGAACCAATAACTGAGGAGCCCTCTGGATAAGTGAGACAGTTGATTAGCTTGAACTGTTTGGGAGGCCCCAGGCAGTGGGACTGGGATCTGTTCTTAGTGCATGAGCTGGCTTTTTGGAGCCTGGGGCCTATGCTGGGACACTTTGCTCAGTTCTTAATATCAGGCTTTGGGCTTGCTTCTCAAAGATGTCCTTGAACTGGTTTCTGAGCTAAGTAAATTTTCAACTTAAAACAGATCTCAGAATCCTTACAGTTTCCCAAGGAAGTTACAATAGGAGCTCCACAATCATACTTAGCAAAAAACTTAAAAAAGTACTTACCTTAAAAATAATTATTATACTAGTATATAATATACTTTGAGCATATTACTTCTGTAAAACCACTTCTTCCTTTTTTTTAGACTGGCTCTCAGCCCAAGCAGGCCTAGAACTTTCTGTGTAGCCAAAGATGACACAGATTTGTTATCTCTCTGCCTCCTGTCACAAATGTTAGGATTAATGGCATGATCTACAATGCATAGCTTTATGTAGTGTTGTTGGGGTCTAAACCTAGGACTTTTTGTCATACACTGTCTACCAACTGAGATACAATCCAAAGCACTTTAAGTTTCATACATCCTATAATTAATTTTCCTGCTTTAGACCTGATTTCTTCTCAGATTGAATTGAGTAGTTTTTTTTTTTTTTTTTTGGTCAAAGTTATCATATAAATTTGTATAAAATATCTTTATTCTGATTGACAGCAAGTTACTTTTGTTTCAGATTCAAGCATCTACTTCTTTGCCAGTATCACAGATTTCTCAGAAGTTAATCCCTTTATTGGAACAGCCTTCTGTTGCTGAAGATGGTAAAGTGAAACTGCTTAAAGGAATTTTCTTTATTACACATGTGTAATTGAGGTAGTTTACATTTGAGGGATTTTTTTTCAGATGATTATGTGTAGGGGTATAAACATCTTTTTCTTTTAACATTAATTTCTCTGTATAGAATGATTAATAAGGAAAAATCAACAAATTAAAGTTTATGTCACATGTACATCGGATACATTCAGAAATGAGTCACTCAAAGGGTGATTAAAAGTTGGAACAAAAGGAAAGAAAAGTTGGGCTTCTAAGTAGAGGGATGCAAGTTGTAGGCAGGTGGCTTGGGAGACAGTAGCAAACAGTGGTGATGTCTATCACCCACAGTACAGTCAGCAACCTTATGATAAGAATGCCTTGACCATGCTTCCGAAGAAGGCCTGACTTCAAAGAATAATAGCTCGTGCAAGTTGGCCTTGGGGAGGAGGAAAAAAAAAAAAACACTACAAAGTTGGTGGTTGGGTGGGAAGAGAAGTGGGAGTGGATCTGGAAGAGTTTTCGGAGGGACAGTGAATATGATCAAAACACCATTGTCTGAAATCCTCCCTGATAATTTTTAAATAATTTAAGATACATTTACATATTTTTAAGAAGAATGGCTTTATTGTAGAGGGAGACCGCAGTATAGAGGTACTGTCCTATGTGCATTTTAGCATCCTTGTGAAAGGGAAGCTTGTGCTTTATTAGCAGAGTTACTTCTGCACTGCTTATAGACTTGTCTCAGTAGAGTCCTTGTGCAAGATGGTGTTCATTGGGAATTATCTGTCCTCCAGTTATAGGGAATGCCAGGCAGCAGCATTGTTCCTCAGATTTGTTAAAATAATATAATTTAAGTAGTCTTTAAAATTACATTTGTAGTGGTATCACTTTAACAAGAATAATTTGTAATTTTAAACCTAAGTATTACTAACAGAAGTCATTATTGAGTTTAGCATTAAAAAAAAGAAAGTTTATAGATGCCTAATTTATAATGTAGTATTTGAAGAAATTTGAGATAGTAAAGTTTTTTCCTAATTTTTTTGTTAAGGAGGAAAATGTTTTAATATCTGCATTTACATAAAAAAATTTACTTTGAAATATTCCACTGTCAAATGCCTGCTTTTTTCATGGCCATGTTGGAAAAAAATATATTCTATATTTTCAAGACTTTAAAGAAGACTAAATCTCAGAGAAATTTTTGTGTTCTTTTGTTATCTGGGAAATTTTTTGTGAGTATGTGGTGAGCAGAGAGATGTTATGTATGAGGTCACATGCTCTAACCAGTTTTAGTTAATTAGGGATGTATTGCAGTTTAGTATGTTTTGAACTTTCTTTTACTAGTCCTTTTTATAATATTTTTTAACTTTGAAAGTTTCATAAATTTATATAGCATGTTTTAATCTTATCCATCTACCACTACTCCTTCCAATTCCCCTCTAGTCCTCAACACTCTGTATCTCTCTGACTTATGTCCTTTGTCATTGTTATTAATAACCCGAGTCCAAGTAGTGCAACACATATGTACATGAGTGTGTGGCTATCCTCTTGAGGCATGAGCATTCTGATAGGGGCCATGTCCTTAAAGAAGAGTGATTTTCCCTTTTCAATAGCCATCTCATTCCAGTAGTGTAACTAAGTGGTTTAATATTTTTACTGTTTTAGATCCTAAACCTTTAATATAAATTCTAGGGAAACATGGCACTCTGCTCATAACTTTTAAATTCAAGGTCATTGTAGGACATAATGGAAAATCTTTAAGATACCGCCCAAAGACCTAATTGGCCAAAGAAAACAAGTTATCAGCAACTAACAATAGTCTCTTACTAAATTTTTATTAATTCATGCCTGCAGGGAAATTTTAAAGAAGGTAAGCAAGATAAGGCAGTGGTGGCTCAAGCCTTTAATCCCAGCACTCAGGAGCCAGAAGCAGGTGGAACTCAGTGAGTTCAAAGCCAACTTGGTCTACCAGCGAGTTCCAGGACAGCCAGGACTACACTGAGAAACTCTGTCTCAAACCCCAACTCTCCCCTACCCCTAAAAATAAATGTAACCACACATGTACTGAATTTGCTTATGAGCAATTGTTAATCAGTTTGGTACATTTAATTTTCAAAGAAATTTACTAGCCATTGTCTGAGCATTGGACCCATTCCTGTACCTAAATAATTTGCTCTTTCCCTAAAATTGTTACATTCCTCATCTTTCCCTCCTGTGTAAAGAAAGCTGGAATATATGAACCTCATTGGAATGCATGGACAATCACAGTGTTGTGGTTGATTCTCTCTCCCCAGTTCATATTAATTTGTTTTTGTACCTTTTCTGCTGTTTGTAGTCAGTTCATTCCAGCAAACTTGTTAACTTTGATCATCAAAGGGAAGCTTTTCTTTTTACCCTACAATAAATCTGCCGACAAAGGTATAAGTCATGGTTGGGGCAGGTGGTGTGAGAACTCCTCACACTACTCAATTTAAAACTGTTTTCATTGTTTTGAGTAGTTGATAAGTGGAATCTTTCATCTACTATTTTTATATCATGGTTGATTACTGATAAATAAAATTACATTAAATGAAGCTGTAGTTAAAGAGGTACTTTATTAACATTTCTGGGCCTGACCTCTGTTGCTAATATTACAGAATTGTAAACTGAGTCCTGTTACACTATCCAGATATAGGGAGTATGGTAGCATGTTGCTTTCAATATTCATATTGTACACAATCATTATTTTCAATACATGTTATTGTTTTCTGTTATAAAACTATATATGAGTTTTTAAAGTTGAGTTTTTTCTTTTTAGATTTGGGAGCGATAGCTCAGTGTTTAAGTGTTCTTGATGTGCTTGCATAGCACCATAGTTCAGTTCCCAGCACCCACACTGGGCAGCTCACTACTGCCTCTTACTGCAGCTCAAGAAAATCAGTTGCATGCCTTTGTACTCTGTGAGCACATGTACATACCTGCACACAGATATACACAAATACACATAATTAAAAATAAAAATGAATCTTAAAAATGATTTTATGCCAAATATTAAATAATTTATAATTTCTATAATTTTTATTCTTTGCATTGTTATTTATTCAAAATTAATTTCTGTATTCTTTTCTCTAGCTTTTGTGTTCTACTTTTAATATAGACCCATAGCATTTTAATGCTTAAATTATTTCAGAAAAAATGTAAAAATGTTAAACAGATTACTTCTGTTGTTGACTTAAAATATTTTATTAAATTTAGACTCAGAAGAGGAATTTTTTGATGCACTCTGTAGTCCTTTGGAAGAGAATCCTCAAATTCTATCTAAATTTAAAAGTTGTCGACCTAAAAAATTACAAAAGAAAGATAGTTCAATGAATTTAATTCAACTTTCCATGCGGTTTGAAGTAGCAGAGGTATGTATTATGATTACATATGTCAGTTATGTGAATTGTCATTTATAATTTGTGCAGTTTACTTATATAGTGCCTTTACTAATAGATACTGTTCAAGGTATATGGAGATGTGGTGTATGCTTTCCTTCATTTTTTTAAGATTATCTTTTTTTTATTAAGAAATTTGTTGTTCATTTTACCTACCAACTACCCCCTCTGTTCCCTTCTCTCTTCCCCACCAGCCTTTCTCTCCCAAACAACCCCCCATTCCATCCTCCAAAAAGGTTAGGCATCCCATGGGGGGTCAGCAAAGCCTGGTACATTCAATTGAGACAGGTCAAAGCCCCTCATCAATGCTGTGCAAGGTGTCCCACCATAGGTAATGGGCTCCAAAAAGCCAGCTCATGCACCAGGATGTATCCTGATCCATCTGCCAGCGGACCCTTATCTTTCTTCAGAATTAATGTTTAAGTGGTATATTGTGGGTAGTTTTCCAATACATATTTTTTGATGATGATTATACAATGTAAATATGCATTGTATGTGTGTGTGGAATAGAAAATAAATATTAAGTTTAAATTCTTAGCATACTACATATATATCTTCTGTGTTCATATATCGTTATCACATAGGTAACCTATGTGCTTTGCCTTTCTTCTACAGGTTTTGATTCAATTTTATCACCTTGTGGGAGACTGTGAACTACCCGTGCTAGAAATGGGTGTTTTAGGATTGGGTACAGAAGTTGAGATTAGAAAATTTGATTTGAAAGCAAATGCCTTTTTGAAGGAGTTCTGGTTAAAATGTCCAGAATACTTAGGTAAGACTATTAAAATATATAAATTACTTTTAAATTTGTTTACCTATTGTAGAACTTTCTATTCCTTAGACTTTGAATCAATATATTTATATTATGAAATAGTTTTAAAAAAGGAGAGACAGTTACATTCAAATTTATATTAGTCTGTTTTCTTTAATACATTTGTAATTAAAATATAATTTCATCACTTACCTGTAGCTGAAGTTTTCCTGGTCCTGCCCAGCTCCTGCAGCCCTAGGGACGCTTGGACCCAAGTAAACACACAGAGGCTTATATTAATTAAAACTGCTTGGCCATTAGCTCAGGATTATTATTGACTGGCTCTTACACTTAAATTAACCCATAATTCTTATTTATGTTTAGCCACGTGGCTTGATACCTTTTCTTAGTTCTGCCTTCACATCTTGCTTCCTCTGTGTCTTGCTCACAACTCCCCTCTCTTCCCAGAATTCTCTTCTCTCTTTGTCCCACCTATACTTCCTGCCTGGTTACTGGCCAGTTAGCACTTTATTTATTAACCAATCAGAGCAACACATTCACAGCATACAGAGTGATATCCACAGCACTTACCCTTCCCTTCCCCTCTACTCTCAAATCAATAGTACCTTTCATTCTTTGAATATTACATATGTGTGTGTATACACAAATACATAAATATAATCTGCTGAGTCTGTTTTTGTTGCATGTATATGGATGACTTCAGGGCTGACTACTTTGTATTAAATAAATAGCTTGGGTGATCATCCCTGGGAGAGGCTAATTCTACCTCTCTTCAGCAGTCATTATTTGCCTATAGTTTTTTGTCTAGGGTTAGGACCCTGTGAAATTTTCCCTATTCTACACTAGCATGGCTACTGATATTGCCATTGTTCTGGTCCTGTTTGTGCAGCCATTTCTAGAAGAGACTGATTCACAGCAGACTTCTGGCTCATATCATCTTTCCACTCCCTCTTCCATGATGTTTGTTTTCTGAGCCATAGATGTAGCAGCTGTCACATCAATGTATCCATTAATCTCTGTATTTTGATTTTTTGCCATAGTTTCATTTGCTATAAATCGAAGATTCTTGCTAGGTGGTTGGTGGTGGTGCACACCTTTAATAATAACACTTGGGAGGCCGAGGAAGGCAGATCTCTGTGAGTTCAAGGTCAACCTGGTCTACAGAACTAATTCCAGAACAGCCAGGGCTACACAAAGAAACCCTGTCTAGCCAAACCAAAAAAAAAAAAAAAAAAGAGAGAGAGAGGAGGAGGGAGGAAAAAAAAAGAAAGAGAAGCTTCTTTAATGAGGGGTTGTATCAGCACATAAATCTAAATATTGGGGGCTAGGAACCACAGATGAGAGAGAACATGTAGCATTTGTCTTCCTGGGCCTGGATTACCTCATTGAATACAATCTTCTCTAGGTCTATCTACTTAACTACAGATTCCATCATTCACTTATCAACTTGCCCAACAGTGTGATGTGTTTGTTATAGTTGATTCTATTCATGTTATTATCACCTGAAATCCATTATTCGTATTAGACTTAAACATTTGTGTTAAACTTATATGTTTGGACAATATATAAAGAACAAGTTTCTATGGTGGTATCACCATAAGCATGTTTTCACCATGTTGAATATCTGTTGTCCTCCACTCCTTCCTCTGTGGTACCTGGCTTAAAATCATCTCCCTGTCTTTCATGCTTTACCTTTTTATCTGAATATATGATTGGAAAAATGCAGTGTACATCCTTTTAAGGTTGGCTTCTTTTAGTAATCTGTGTTTAAATATTCTCATTATATTTTCATGGCTTGACAGCTAGTTACTGTTGACCAATAAATAATATTCCTTTGTCTAAGAACATTATTGTTACCTATCCACCTATGCATAATAGATATCTATTATGGTTACCTGTCCACTCACTTTATAAAGGACATGTTGACTTCTTTTAAGTTTTGGAAAATTTTGAATAAAGATGCTATAAATAACTATATGCAGATTTTGGTGTAGACCTAAGCTGTCTTGTTTCTTTGGATAAATACTAAGGAGCATTAAGTGGTGGAAATTACGTTCAATGAATAACTTTTGTAATGAACCACCAAACTCTTCAGTGGTTATATAATTTTTCACTTTTGCTGGTAAGAAATAGGAGTGCTTTTTGTTCATTCTTGTCAGTATTTTGTTAGTGTCTGGGCTTGAGTACTTCTAATATATATATATATATATAATGGCAGTTTGAATTTCTCTGATGATACATGTCAAGAACCTTTCATGTGCCAGTTTGTCATTGCTTCTTTGATGAGTGACATCTGCTATGTTCATTGACTCTTGTAAAAATTATGGATCAAATTACGTAGTTTAACCCAAATGTAGGTCAGAGGACATGCATTTGTTTGGTATCACATTGTCTCCTTGTTCTCTAGCTTTTGGGAACTTGAGTGTGATGGACTGTGTTATAATTATCTCTTGGTCTCCCTAACTTGAGTGTGGTACAGTATATGACAGTTATCTCTTGGTCTTACAAACTTGGATGTGGTGAATTATGTCATAGTTTCCTTTTGGCTGCACTAACTAAGTGTGGTGGACTGTGTCACAGTTATCTCTTGGTCACACAAACTTGAGTGTGGTGGATTGTACCACAGTTATCTCTTAGTCACACACAGATCATATATAGGTGTTCAATTTTTGTTCTGTTATGTCAAAATTATATTCTGTTCTTTTGCCCCAATGTAATTTTTTTTTTATTATTATTAGAAAGAGAAGTAAACCAACTGGATAGTGTTCTCTAATGTGTATTTTATATAGTGTTCTCTAGTGCTCTAGGGTTTCACTGTGTAGCCCGGGCTATCCTGGAACTCTATGTAGACCAGGTTGGCCTGGAATTCCTGCCTGCCTCTGCCTCCTGAATGCTGGGATTAAAGGCATGTTCTACTACTGCCTGGACTTTATGGTTAACTAGTGGCTAACTCTGCCCTCTGATCTCCAGGCAAGCTTTATTTGTCAGAACACAAACGTAGTATCACACAAAACTCTAGTAATCCAGAATTGGTAGTATAGCCATGGTTAATTTTTATGTTTATGCTTAGTTTTTGTTTCTCAAAGGCAAAGCATAAGTAAATATTTGCAAACAAAAAGCATTATATACCATCTTTACTGTACCTAATCCTAAAACAGTTTGCTCTTATTTTCTGAGAAGAGGTGAGTAGCAGAGTTGTTTTGTGAAAAGCAAATCACCTGATAAACAGCTGTTCAGGAAGCTGGTAAATGTGTGAATGAAGTGTAGATCTTCTTAAAGTTGAAAAATGTAGTCAATACCTAAAATAGGGAGCTGGTTCATGTACTTAGAGTTTTTAAGTTTGAAGGAGTACATGTACATTGCGCTATGTTTTTCTCTGTAAGAATAAGTTACTTAGTTACTTATTCCTTTATCCCAGTCTCTAGAATACTGATTTTTAGCAGCCATAAGTAATTTGATAATGATAGTCTTAAGGGTTATACAGAAATCTCTCCTCTAGCAGTTCTCATAGAATATCTCATTTTGAACAGAATCAGTAATGTAACTAGTAAACTGCTATATACTGCTAAGACTGATTTTTTTTGTTGTTGCTAAGACTGATTTTTATCTAGTATGTATTAACATGTAATACTTTCTTGATGTCTCAACAACTAGCATTTTCAGAGATACTGGCTTTTTTATTTCAAGGCGTTGTTATGACTCAATTCTAGAATTCTTCATGCTTTTTCATTACCGCTAAAAGTTATTTTGGTTCTTCTTTAACAACTTGCTAGTTTTGTTACTGACTTGTCTAGATGTAGGAAGGTTTGAGACTTCTGTATTGAAGTACAAAGGGAAGAATAGATACGTTGTATGGAGAAGTGACACTTTTTGAGTTTAAAAAACAAAAAGTAGAATCTAGGGAAATCTTTTTCAATAATAATTACTAATGCCTTCATTTATCTTAGTATAATTTTTCTACCAAGAAATAATCCTTAAACTCTTTTTAGATGAAAACAAGAAACCAGTTTATTTGATCACCACCCTGGATAACACAATTGAGGATTTGTTAACATTGGAATTTGTGAGGGTAAGCAGTTCTGATTTCACCTGATTAGCAGGCTGATGTAGTATTTAAATTTATAATTTAGTGTGCTTAATCCTTAGTAACTTAGTCAATTCCTCTGTTTGAAAGGTCTTTCTGTTTTGTCATTATTGTCCTGTAGTCTGGATTCACGGATACTTCATACAGAGAGCAAAGTACCTTATGTTCTAAGAAGGAAGGGCCATTAGGTTGACTTTTCCCACCAGACTATTGAAAAAGAATCAAATGTACAGTGTTGATGACATTTCTTTTTATATGTGGTGAAAAAGGATGAATTTACTTCATTTCTGCTATTGTCTGGCTACCTGCTTTTTAAGTGTCAGTGATTCCATTCCATTTGTATTGATTTGTAATATCTTTAAAAATTTTATGAATCTAGCCGGGCGGTGGTGGCGCACGCCTTTAATCCCAGCACTCGGGAGGCAGAGGCAGGCGGATCTCTGTGAGTTCGAGGCCAGCCTGGGCTACCAAGTGAGCTCCAGGAAAGGCGCAAAGCTACACAGAGAAACCCTGTCTCGAAAAAAACCAAAAAAAAAAATTTTATATATATATTGTGTGTGTGTGTGTGTATGTAACATACTATCCACCTCAGTTATAGTTAATTTTTGTATAGTGTACAGATCTTGAAAAATTTACAACTATCATGCAATTGTGGACATTACACATCTTCCTATCATGTTCTAATAGATACATTTTCTCTTTGGATAGGCTGAAAAAAACGCACCCAATTTGAAATGTACCTATAACAATGTTTTACAACTTATTAAGGTATGAATATATAATTACTTATTTTAAAATTAGAAATTGTATTTCTATATCTAGATGTCTTACCAATAATTATTTTATAATTGGAATTATAAGATTCCCCAGGAATAAAGCTGAGTATTTTAAATTATATGCTTTATACCACAAATCATAGGGTCTTTCAAAGACCATCAAGTCAGATTTTTTTTTTGACCTAGTACTAAAATCAGTTTTGTCCTATAGGTTAATTTTTCCTCTTTGGATATTCATTTACACACTGAAGCACTTCTCAATACAATGAATTATCTTAATAATATCCTTCCACAATTAGAGCAACAATCTGCCCCAGGGTCTGTTGCAGAGACTGAAGACAAAGGAGATATCATTAAAAAACTTGGTATATTTCTTTAAAATTTAAGTTTTTGGTTTTTGTTGTTGTTTGGGTTTTTGGGGCGGGACTTGTGTTTTTTTGGGGGGGGTTCACCAATTGGAATAGTAATTTTAGGCTCTGGTGTTCCTTTTAATTAGACAAATAACTAAAATGATTTATCATATACCCAGTTAATTTTAGAGAATAGTGATAAAGGGACTGATTACGGCCAAAACAAAATGTTTATTATGTAATAGATTTGAGTTGAAAATTAGACAAGAAATATTTGATTTAAAGTTTATATGACATTATTTTAAATTAAAAAAAATGTAACTGACCACATTTGAGTATTGTCATCATTGTTTTTAATCAGAGTGCAGGTTAAGATTTGAGATACTCTAAATCCAAAATTTCTTGAGTGTAATGGTAATGCTCAAAAAGCCTTTGATTTTGGAATTTTGAATTAGAGATACTCTATCAATTACCATTTAGAACTGTGGGTATTTGTGCTTTCCATAATGATAGTTGTCTCAAAGATTCATAGTTATTTTAAAAATTTCTTAGTTTCAAATGATTAGTCACCTCTAAGAGCAGTCTTTGGCCTATTTGTGTTTGTTTCATTAGATAATTCATTTTTAGAGTTCTCAATTCAGTCAGAATATTTTCTCTTTGCTTTATAGTTGAATTGTAAATCTGATGTTATAATTATTTATGGTGATATTTTTGCTGCCAGGCATAGTGTGGTAATTACTAAACCTTTCTTTGTGTTACAATGTGATTTTTGTTTTGTAGCTTTAAAGCTACCCACGAATGAAGATATTATTACCTTGCAGCTTTTGGCAGAATTATCTTGTTTGCGGATTTTTATTCAGGATCAGAAACAAAACATTTCTGAAATTAAGATTGAAGGTAATACCATCTCATGAAAATATATTTAAAATTATCAAATTGAAGACAAAGAAAAGCAATTATTCATTGTTTTATTCCTTCAGGGCTTGATTCTGAGATGATTATGAAGCCATTAGTCACTGAAATAAATGCAAAACTAAGGAATATAATTGTGTTAGATTCTGATAAAATGGCTGTATACAAAAAGGTAAGATTTTGGGTTTTTTAAAAATTGTTTTTATTTTTATTTCATGTGGGTTGGTGTTTTGTGCATTTATGTCTATTTGAAGGTATCAGATCCTCTGGAACTGGAGTTACAGATTTTTGTGGGCTGCCATGTGAGTGCTGGGATTTGAACCTAGGTCCTCTTGAAGAGCAAATGCTCTTAACCACTAAGCCATCTCTCCAGCGCTGAGATTTTTTTTTTCTTACTAAGTACTAATGTATCATTAAGTATGTAATTTTCATATCAATTAGATAGGGAATTGTCATGTATTAGCAGTATCTTATGCATAATGGGTTTTGGAGTCAAGCACAATTGATTTATTAGTTTTGATACTTAATATTTGTGTGACTCTTTCAGTTACCCAGTGTAGTCTTTTATTTATATAATTAAGATTATGATTTTCTAAGTATGCAATGCTCCTGGAACAAATAGGCTCTTTGGGTGGTTGGGGGAGGAGTGTTGCTAATAATGCTTCTTTTAAGAACACTTAAAAATAAAAGTATTTTGTCTTTAAATATCCTGAACTGGGCTGGAGAGATGGCTCAGTGGTTAAGAGCCCTGGCTGTTCCAGAGGTCCTGAGTTCAGCAACCATATGGTGGTTCACAACCATGTGTAATGAGTTCTGGCACCCTCTTCCGGCTGTAGGCGTACATGCAGACAGAACACTTGTATACATAATAAATAAATGAATCTTTTAAAAAAAATCTTAATTCTCTTGTCTGAATTCTGCCTCATCTAGGTTCTTCTCTCTCGTTCTTACCCAGCTAGTACTTCCCCATCTGGCTCTTCCTCATCTTCCATCTCATCCACACGTTCTCTCTGGTCATAATCCTCCTGTCCTTCTTAGTTCTCTCTCCATTCTCAAGTTCTCTACTCTTCTCTTCCTCTCTGTGTCCTTCTACCTCTAAATCCTTCTCTGAAAATAAAACTGCCTTTTTATTCCTTTGACCCTTATTCCTCCAAGCTATCTGCTCCTACTGTTTCTGGCGAGTGTGCTATGTTGCTAGGTAACTTGGCTAGGCAACTTGCATCATAGCTAGATGTACCTGTAAATTGGAACCCTTTAGTTCTGAGTTAATTGTTAAGGGTGGATCTAAAGCTAGAGATAAGACTTTGGAAAGGAGAAGGTTAAGCTTAATTGGCACATCTGCCAGGCCTTCTCAAACAGGTAGTCTGGATGCCTAAGTCTGTTCTTAGAGAGTACAGAGGTATCTCTGGTAAGGTACTTAGCTCCAACTGGGAATGGACCTGACCAGATGCTGCCAATGACTATAATTACAGGGAGGCTTGAACTGGGGTTCTGGCTGTGCATAGCTGTCAGCGCAGAAGGTTATCTAAATATTCCTAGAAATGGTTAGGTGAGGAGTTAGAGGTCTATAAAGTTAGTAAAGCTATAAGAAGAAGAGGGTCCAAGCTAAATTGTGCGAAGCTATTACTTAAGGTCCACCTGACCTAGTCATGTGGAATTTACCTTATTTTCAGGAGACTTATTATGTGGTGGTTTGGACTGTTGTTACTGTTAGTCCTTGAATGTGGCTAAGGGAGATATCTGATTCCAGCACTAAAAGGAGAAGAAACAGATGGGCCTGAGGAAAGGAAGTCTTTCCTGAGAAAGTTCTCCAAATACCTCCAATGTATATGTTCAAATAGTCATCAGTCCACATTGTTAGCAGTTCTTAGGAAAAAATCAATTGAGAAAGCTATGAAGGCACACATGATTTTCATAACAGAAGACAGCTGTTATATGACAAGCCAAATAACACCAAAAGCTCCTTGGAATTTGGCTTCCTCTGAAGGAATTTCTTGATCCCTTCAGGTAGTGATTTTGCCATAACTAGCAGAGTTCTCATAATACATTCTCATCTGTGGCCCATAGCAGGAAATGAAGATATAGATAGTTATGAGCTTCCATGTGGGTGCTGGGAACTGAACCCAGGTCCTTTGGAACAGCAGTAAGTGCTCTTAACTGCTGAGCCATCTCTCTAGTTCTGTCATCATCACTGATACAGTCATCAACTGATTTTATGTGAGAAACAAAAATTATATATACAGCCGGGCGGTGGTGGCGCACGCCTTTAATCCCAGCACTAGGGAGGCAGCGTCAGGCGGATCTCTGTGAGTTCAAGGCCAACCTGGGCTACCAAGTGAGTTCCAGGAAAGGCGCAAAGCTACACAGAGAAACCCTGTCTCGGAAAAAAAAAAAACAAAAAATTATATATACGTGCATGTGTATTAATAAACAGTGATTTAGCACAAAAGTCTCCAAATTTGCATGACTTGTAGAAATAAGGAACAAGATTTTTAATGCTGATTATAATTTCCAAAGTTATTATTTGCTCCTCTGTCACTTTTACTTTAGGATTTATAGTATATTTAGGACAATGAAGGATAGAGCATACATTTTTATTTTTCTAGAAAGTGATGCTGACAGAAATAAAATTATCTACTAAAAGCTGTACAGATAGTAACAGAAATTACTCATAGCACCAAACATTGATTTTTTTCCCTTCTGTATTTTATTTTTAAAATAATGCCAAATTAAAATATAGCTTAAAAGAGGTACAGATTGAAAAGTCTCTTTCTCCTGTTGTCTTGCTCCACTATCATTTTCCTTGGATTCCAGTGTAGGTAGTTTTTTTAACATGAACTACTCCATTGAGTAACCAGAGCAGCGTAAGTTTTTTACTCTGTATTAAAATTTTGAGGTAATTATGCTGTGATATACATCGACTGTTGTCCTCTAAGGTGTTACTGATAAATTAAACTCATTACTGTTACAGATTGTAACTTTCAGACCAAGTCATTGTATATTAATTAGAGCAGCATTCTCTATTTACAAGTCTATTGTTGAATAGTACTAATATTATTGAAGACATATTTCATTGAAATAAAACATTTTGCTAGATTCTTGTTTCCTTTTATATAAAGACATTTAATTAAGTTTTTTTTTTTAAATCCAGTTTTGAGTGCTTGCTAATTTTGGGTGACAAATATAAATGCATTTTTAATTAGTTTCCTGTTTCTAGATTTGTTATCAGGTTCATTTTGAAAATTAGTTAAGAAATTATTTCTATTAGGTTACAGTCTTCCCTTGCTCACACTAGACCACTCCCTTGGTAGTCTCTCCCTTAGTCCTGACTATTAAAATCACTTGTTTGCTGTGACTGTAAGACAGTTTCAGCCTCAACCTCTTGACTCCCATATTGAAGGCAAGTTTGAATTACAGCTTTACCCATATCTAATTTCTACCTGACTCCTGGTTCTTCATGGAATGCCTTCCCTTATGTACCCTGTCAGACTTCACTGAAAGTTATTGTTTCCCTTTGTTCTTGGGAATTGATGTCTCTTTTCCTTCAGGACTCTGCCATGCCATTCATTCTCTGTAATGAAGCTACTCTTGGGGCCTGAAGGCCAGACCCTCCTGCTTCTGGGCCCCACCATGGTTGCCCATGTCTATCATGCTCCATCTTTTTCTGAATAAAGGTCTTCTGAAGAGTAATTTGTACCAGTTACTTTCTACCAAGTAAGAAGTTACTTTCTTTCAAGTAACAAGAAAAACAACTAATATACTTTATACCAGAAATTTGTGAGATGTGTGTTGTTTTGTTCTTAAATGTTTGGTGTGCATCAACAAAGATTGTGTATGGTTAAACCTAGGTCTTAATTTTACTTCTCTTCTACATGATAATTTCCTACTACTGCTTACTGATAACTTATTTTAATTTAAATAATAATCATAAATCCCATACATATCTGAATCTTGTTTTCAGCTTTAGGGTACAAAAATTGAAGTACATAAAGTTTTACCTGTTATGGTCACTCAGCAGCCTGGATGTGAGTCCCAGGAATTCTGGGTCTTTATTTTAATTTAGATGGTGTCTTATTTTACTTACTTTTCTTATTGCTGTGATAAGCGATTTTGTACAAAAATAATTGAGGAAGATGGGGTTTATTTCATCTAACAACCTGAAGATTATAATTCATCACCAAGGGAAGGCAAGGCAGGAACTGAAGCAGGAAACCTGGAGGTAGGACAACACATGATGAACAAGCCAGTAAGTAGTGTTTCTAGGTCCTCCATGTTGTCTATTTCCAGGGATTTAACTCTGTAGGCTCTAGGGATCTAACTAAGTCACAGTAACAAGAAAAATAACTAATATCTTCCTCTTCCTCAACCCCATTACTACCCATCAAGCTTGCATGCATCAGGAACATGGGACAACAGCCTACAATATTAAGTAAAGAGCCAAATGTGTAAAATGACAACTTTCTGTGGGATAAGAGTAGAGGGAAAGTCAGAATGTTAGCACGGACCAGAATCCTAGCAACATAGCCTCAACTGTAGGTATAATATACAACTGAAGGAATGTGAAGCAATGGTATAATGCTTAGATTGGGCATGGTGGCACAGACCTTTTAATTCCAGCAATCTGGAAGCAGAGCAGACAGATCTCTGTATGTTTAAAGCTATTATGGTCTACATAGCAAATCTCAGGCCAGCCAGGGCTACATAGAGGAAAGAAAATACAATTGGCTTTCTCACCTTTTTTCCTTTCTATTCAGTCCAGGGCCCTAGCCTATAGGGTGATCTTACCCCATTTAGTTAATTTTTGACCCCTCCAGATAAACTCAAAGTTGTGTTTCACAGATGCCCAAGACACCTCTCTCTCTGTCTCTCTGTCTCTTTCTCTTCCTTCCCTCCTCCAGTTGTGATGGCATACCATGATATCCATGTAGAGAGTCCTAGGAAAACTTGCAGGATTCCTTTCACTTCACAGTGTGGGTTCTGAGGATCCAGTTCAGTTCATCAGACTTAGTGGCAAGTACCCTTACCTTTTGACCCATCTTCTTGGCCTTGTCTTAGGCATTTTTTAACCAATAAAATTGATACCTAAAAATAACCAGCTCAGAATACTTTGACAGTCATTTTCATTCCTGGCCAAGCATTCTTTAGTCTCAGAAATGGGATGTTCTTGAGGATCTGTTTCTCCTCCAGGCATCTTGATTGCTTCTTGACTTCTAATGTAAGACTGAATGAATATCTTACTGCATCCAAACTAAAGAGGACTTCTCATGGTCTGCTCTAATGAAGGCTTCTGGTCCTTTCCTTGGGTAATAAAGGGACTTTGTCTCCAACATTGGTGTTCAGTCAACCTTTCTTTGTCCTTATCTCTAAGATTTTGTATCTTTACCTGGGCCTGAGGTCAGCAAGGTTTATTGTCTCTCTTTTTGGTCAGAGAAAAATTCTGCTGATGCTTTGGGCCTTTGTAAGAAATTCACTTATTTATTTTTATGTGATGGATGTTTTCAAATCAAGTCTTTCTGTCTGTCTCTGCACCATGTCCATGCCTGCTGCCCAGGGAGTCCAGAAGAGGTTGTTGGATCCTGTGTAACTGGAGATACAAGCAGTTTTGAGCTGTCATGTGGGTGCTGGGAATTGAAGCCCAGTCCTTTAGAAGAATAATAAGTGCTCGTTACTACTGAGCCATCTCTCTAGGCCAGTTCTTTGGGCCTTGTATGGGATGAAAGTATTCTTATTTTTCTAAAACCAATACCAAATAAAACCTTAATTTCAATCTTAGTTTTTTCTTATGCACTCCCAAGAGAGGATAACAAACTACCTGCAACTGAGGTGCTATGTTTGCATTTCCCAGGGACTTTGTCTCCAACATTGCTGTTCAGTCATCCTTCATGTTTTAGCAGAATTGTTCTTACATAACTTATATGGTATTTGGCATCCCTGTAATCTTCTCTCCTTGAAGGTACCTGATTTTTCTTAGATGGTAGAGTACTTTTGTGTTGTCTTTTTGTTGTTTAATATTTCTAGTAGTAACAAGAAAAATTATAATTTCTTCTTCTTTTTCTTCTCCTCCTCCTCCTCCTTGTTTTTCGTCCTTCGGCCTTCAAAAAATCATACTTTTGCTTTCTTAGGAATTGTGGTTGATTTTCTTGATGGCTTTTCAATCCTCTGTTCTTGCTTCTAGAATTTAAGAGTTAAGAAAACTATGTTATACTTTGTTCCAAAATTTAAAAATATTAGTTTCCTATTTCTTATACTTTTGACTGGTAGTTATGAGGGTGGAAATTTTAACCCCCTCCCAGGCAATTCTTTGTTAGTGATTAAAATGATTCTTAACCAACTAATGAAGAATGAGAAGTTTAAAATTGAGTTATTCCATTAAAGAATGTGGGGGGGGGGATTGATTCAGAGTCCTCAGACCTAAAGAAATGAGACACTGAGCTCTGGTAAATTGTGCAGGTGGTATGTTTTAGCTTTGAAAATTACTAAAGACATTTTATATGATGACTGCCATCACAAGGCAAAAAATCCAAGTGAGATGCATATCTATTCTCCCCACTAAGAAGATAAAACTGGTCAAGGTAGACCTATTTATTTTCCTGACACTCAAAGATAACAACAGAAAACACGTTAGGTTACATGTTCTCATAAAGCATTTGGAATTGTTGTCTCATTTGTATTTACTCAAATACCTGGAAGATTTTTCAAATGGTAGAATATTTTATTATTATTTTGATCTTGGGGTACATTACTTCAAAAATTGATTGTAATAATTGGGATTCTTCTCTCATTAAGGCTGTTTATATCACTGGAAAAGAAGTTTTCAGCTTCAAAATGATTTCTTACATGGATGCAACTGCTGGCTCTGCATACACAGATATGAATGTGGTTGATGCTCGAGTTAATTTAACTGTTGGTTGCATTGAAGTTGTGTTTGTCACAAAATTTCTATATGCAATATTGGTAAGTATTTTAATAAATTATTTTAAATTCTAGGTAGAAATTGCTATGTGTTAAGTGTAGAGACCCTATCTCAAAAAATTATATGCATGTATGAAAATTTCAGAGTATACACATACATGCACACACATAAGTATATCTATCTTTGTTTTTTTTTTGTTGTTGTTTGTTTGTTTTTGTTTTGTTTTTTTAAACAAGGTCTCCAGACATAAACATGGCTGGCCTGGAACTTACAGAGACCCACATGCCTCTACCTGCCAAATGGTGGGTTTAAATGTATGTTTCACCATGCTTTGCCTAATAAAAATATATGTTACAAATTAAAAGTAGGTAAAGCATACTCATTCATCTTTGCTTTTTGTTGTACAAAAATAATTCATAGAAAAATTATATAGTATCTTCTGAATAAAAGATCACATTGGGTTAAAAGAAGTTCAAATAGATTAGAGATCAAGCTGGGAAGATTTTATGCCTGTATTGGTAGCTTAAAAGAAAATGGTCTTCATAGGGAGTGGCACTGTTAGGAGGTGTGTCCTTGTTAGAGGAAGTATATCACTGTGGAGGCGGGCTTTGAGGTCTGTTATACTCAATCTGCACACAATGTAGAACACAGTTCACCTCCTGTTGCCTGCAGATCACTATGTAGAACTCTCAGCTCCTTCTCCAGCTCATCTGCCTATATGCTGCCAGGAGGATAATGGACTAAACCTCTGAAATTTTACACCATCCTGAGTTAAATATTTCCTTTGCAAGAGTTACCGTGGTCATGGTATCTCTTCACAGCAATCTCTTAGAAACCCTAATATACACATATATACATATTTAAAATAATAGGTTGAGTACCATAACAACCAAAATGTTTTGTACCTTGTTTATATAACATTTTGACAAATATTTTAGTTAATTGAAAAATATTCTTTACATGTTAATATGTTAATATATAGTGTACTACATAAAATTGTGCATCTGTTATATATGTTATATGGTGTGCATTGATTAAACTTCCTATTGTTTAAATCATAAATGTAAATATTTGTATTTTCTACCTTCCAACTTTAAAACTATACCAAATACAGATGAAGTCACCATTAAGAAAATTATACTTTTGGAGGCAATGTAATTCTGTAGATATTACAGACTTTAAGAAATTAGATTGAATCTTGAAATGACTTTGCCAAAGAACTTCTGAGTTCTTTAGTTCTGCTTCTCATAAACATTTTCCTTTCCTATTGTACCCTTGTTGGCCATTTAATTTTTATGGTGTCATACTGATTTGTAGTCTCTTTTGTTGTTGTTGTTGGTGGTGGTGGTGTGTGTGTGTGTTATGCATGCTTATGTGTGTATGTACATACTGGTACATATGTATGTAGTTGTGTGTCTTCCTCTGTTGTTCTCTACCTTAGATATTGGGGCAGAATCTCATTCAGCTTGCAGATTTGGCTAGGTTGGCCTGCTTCAGGAATATCCTACCCACTTCTCCTGACTATTTAGATGAGGGGTACCACACCATCCTGGCTTTCTGTGTGGGGGCTAAGGATCCAGCCTCCATCCTCACAACTATGCTGTCTGCTTCTCCCTCTGGAATGTCTCCTAGCCCTGTCTCTGTTTTATGGCATCACTGATCTTTCACAGTACTGCTTCTACTGCTTCTGATGATTGGTGTATGAACTAGATAATCAAGTCTAAGACAGTAGTAGAATTAATAGGCCAAGTACAGCAGTATTTAAAAAGAAGGGATTCATGTTTTTATTTGGCAATGAGGAGCCCTCTTCTGTTACTTAAGAATTTTGAACTTTGTCTAACTTGACAGTGACCTTTTAAACTGAGGTTTCCCCCAAAAGTTTTTCTGTACAGCAAAAACAAAGATGAACAATTTTTAAAAATGGTCTTTTTTTTGAGAATTTCGTAATTGAGTGCTATATTTACATTATTTTCATCCCTTCTTCTGTACTCTCCAACTCCTCATGTGTTCCCCCTCCACACTCTTATTTCAATTTCATGACCTCTTTATTATTGTGTGTGTGTGTTTCTGTGTCTGTTTGTACCTTAAGAAAACGGATTCTTCTCTCTTAGCAGCTATTGGTTGTAGCTTTTCACCTATAGGTAGTATAGGGCAATCCCCTATCCGCATTTCCATGTCAGCTGGCACTCTTCATTATGCGTGTCTTGTTTATGTAATCATATTTTAGAGCTATCATGGATGCAGCTCCTCTGTCGTGTATAGAAAACAACACCTAACAGCGAAATATCCTGGTCCTCTGTATTTTAGAATCTTTTCTACCCCCTCTTCGACAATGTTCCCTGACCCGTGGGTGTAGGAGTTTGCATTGTAGATGTACTAACTAGAGTAGGGCCCCACATTATCCCTTAATTTCTGTACTTTGGCCAATTGTGGGTTTCTGTAATAGTTCCATGTATTGCAAAAAGAAGCTTCTTTGATGAGAAGTGAGAGATAGGCTGATTGTGGGCATAAGGGCAGGTATTTAGAATATAATTAGAAATTATATTGATTTGAGAAATGGGAGGAGCTGGGGTGATGGATCAGCAATTAACAGCACAGACTGCTCCTCTTGGGGACCAAGGTTTGGTTCCTAGCATCTGCATGGTGATTAACATCTCTAACTCAAATATCTGGGCATCAGATATTCTGTTCTGGCCTTTATAGACACTGCTTGCTCGTGGTACACACACATACATGCAAGAAAAATATCTATACATATAAAAAGCTTTTAAAGTTTTTTTTTTTTGAAAAAAAATTGCAGTAGTAGGTTGTAAGAAAAATCGTAAAAGGTCTTATTAATAATTAAAAAAAAATGCTGCTAGATATTGGGTGAAAGCTGAAAGATCAGAGAAACAGAACAAGCCAACCATGTTCTTACCTCTATGAAATCCTCAGCCTAAAGAGAGAGACTTCCTCTTTACTCATGCCTTGTATACCATTCTGTGCCCTGCCATCTTCCTTCCTTCCTAGTGTGTGCTACCATTGCCTGACCTCTATGTTTAATATAGTGGCTGGCTTTGTCCTCTGATCCCCAGGCAAGCTTTATTGGGGTACACAATATATCACCACAGTAGGTCTTCTTTGTGGGTCCATGACTTCACCTCAAAGTCATGGCTAGAAATACAGTATTAGACATGGATTCCCTCCAATTGGGTGGGCTTTAATCTTGAGTGTAACCAACAGCTCTGTAGTTGAACTTAAGGCCTATCAATAGGAGGCAGTCTGTGCCTAATATTATGTTTTTGGTTCATAGACTTTACCATTGGGTAGAACTATTGATTTTTTTTCTCTTTAACATATTACATAGCACCTTCTAATACTATGAGAGCAAATCCTGAGAGCAGAGGCTTTCTAGATAGGTTCCAGCTTGTTTCTTCAAGTCTTATGTCTGAAATATGTCATTTCTTCAACAGTAGGGTCCTCCTATCATCAAGTGCTGAGAGGCAACCAAAGGCAATAGTAATAACATACATTGTTTGGGGGGTTTCTGAGACTCACTGTGGCGAGCAACCCTAAGGAAGGTTTCCTGTGCCTGGCACTGGGTTTTTTGTTAAATAGGCTATAGCTCTTGGAGAGAGCATCATCACCTCATGATTCCATTTAAAATACACACACTTAGCCGGGCGTTGGTGGCGCACGCCTTTAATCCCAGCACTCGTGAGGCAGAGCCAGGCGGATCTCTGTGAGTTCGAGGCCAGCCTGGGCTACCAAGTGAGCTCCAGGAAAGGCGCAAAGCTACACAGAGAAACCCTGTCTCGAAAAAAAAAAAAAAAATACACACACTTAAAAAAGTTTATCAAATGATGTTTCCCTATGACTTTTAAAAACATCACTAATATTATGTAGCTCTTCTTCCTCCTCTCTCCTGTATTGTCCTCCCTCTCCTATTCAGGTAACATCCCCCCCCCCACCACCACCATTTTCCCTCTTTTGCTCTTCATAGTATCTGCATTTCCCTATCCTCCTTCTTCCTCCTGGCCCAGTCTCTTCCTACTTTCCTGACTTCTGAAGTTACTTGTTTTATGTAGTCAAATCTAAATATTCAAAGATAGGATTCACAAATAAGAGAGAACATGGAGTGTCTTTTGGGGTGTGAATCACTTCACTCAATATAATACTTTATTGCCACCCATTTGGTTGTGAATTTCATTTTTTTTACAATTGAATAGAATTTTGTTTTGTATATTTACCATATGTCCATTATCCATTCATCGAAGAAGGACATTTAGGTTGTTTCCATTTTCTTGCCTTTGTGAACAGGGTGGCAGTGAATATGGCTGAGCAAGTATATATCTGTAGTAGGATAGGGAGACACCTCCTTTTCCCTCTCCAGATCACATGTGCCCTGCTATTCCTCTCTCCTTTTCTCCTCGCTATCCATGTAGTGGTACTATTTTACTTTCCTAGTTTCTACAGGATATGTACTCACTATCTGAAGATTTGGAGCTAGGAGCCTCAAATGAGAGAGAACATGAACATTTGTCTTTCTGATTCTGGGTTACCTCACTCAGTGTGATATTTTCTGGTTCTATCAATTTACCTGTGAATTTCATGATTCCGCTTTACAGCGAAATAGTATTCTATAGTACCACGTTTTCATTATCCATTCAGCAGTTGAAGGACATTTAGATTGCTTCCATTCACTAGCTGTTGTCAGTAGAGCGCAATGAACGTGACAAGTATTTGTGGAGTAGGATGTCAAGTACTTTGTGCAGGCACATGCTGAAGAGTGGCATAGCTGAGTTACATATCTGGTAGATCTACTTTTATCATTTTGAGAATTTTCCACACTGATTTCCAAAGTGGCTGTACCACCGGGGAAAAAGGGCTCCCTTTCCCCCTCATCTTCACTTGCATTTGTTTTCATTTGTTTCCTTGACCTTAGCCTTTCTGGCTGGGTAAACTAGATGTAATTTGCATTTTCCTAAAGTCATGGAATACTTTCTAAGTTTTTTTTTGTTTTGTTTTGTTTTTTGAGACAGGGTTTCTCTGTGTAGCTTTGCACCTTTCCTGGAGCTCACTTGGTAGCCCAGGCTGGCCTCGAACTCACAGAGATCCACCTGGCTCTGCTTCCCGAGTGCTGGGATTAAAGGCATGTGCCACCAACGCCCGGCTAGATTTTTAAATCCATACTATAAACTGTGAGAAGTGCTTAGATCTTAGAGAAAGTGTGCCATAAGGAAATAATACCACTGAAACATTCAAGTATCCTTTTTTGCTTTGTTCTGATGACTAGATTTTTATTTTCTCACTGTATATTTGTTGTTCAGTTTTTCCAGCAGAGAATAATAAGTAAATAATGGGCTTTGTTGTACCAAGTTCTTTATGGAGGTAAAATTCATTTAATATAACTTATATTTAATATATTTAATGTTTTATTAAAGGTAATATTATATCATTCTATATCTTTATAGGATTTTATAGATAATTTTCAAGCAGTTAAAAATGCCTTGGCTGAAGCAACTGCTCAAGCAGCAGGAATGGCTGCTGATGGTGTAATGGAACTGGCTGGAAGAAGTGCAAGGTTTGCATTGGATGTTAACATAAAAGCTCCTGTTGTGCTCATCCCACAGTCTCCAGTGTCTCGGAATGTTTTTGTTGCTGATTTTGGATTAGTTACAATGAAAAATACATTTGTTATTGTAAAAGAAACCCAGAGTAATCTCCCACCTGTAATTGATTTGATAACAATAAAGTTGAGTGAAATGAGACTATACAGGTAAGCTTTTCACAGTGTATTTGTGTAAAATAATCAATTCTTAATTCTTTGACTAAAGGACTTGATAGCTTTAGAATTCTCTTTATAGTGCAATTTTATTCTATTATTACTCTACTTTGTGGGTTTTTTTTTTCAAGTGTCTTCTAGCTAGATCACTTACAGTCTTTCAAAAAACAACCTAGAAATATTTGAAAACTTCTCCTTAGATAATGATAAAAACTGCAAACTTATCTGAAGGGAGTATATTTTCATGTTTTTATAATTCTTTATAAGGATGAGGTAGAAATGGAAAATTTTGACATGAAACTCATATTCACTGTGCAACACATAGTGTTGCTCAGCCTATTCTGTCAGCTTTGGATATTTTTTAAGCAACTTTATTGAGAAATAGTTGACTTATAAGAGTATTCATTCCCTTTTTAGTCATTAATCTTTATGATATTATCTCTTATTTCTTATATTATTTGTTATATTCTTTTGCTCATCAGAATCAGTATAAGTATTAATTTTATGATTTCAAAGCTCTTGTTTTTTGTTTCATTGTTTTTTTTTTTCATTATGTTGTATTTCCTTTTTTTCATCTGTAAACTTTATATTCAGTTTTTCTCTTTATCTGAGTTTCTTTAGATCAACTAAGATTATTGATTTTGCATTCAACGTAAACCAAGCTTCCATAAATTTAGTTCCTCCCAAGCATCTTTGGTCCCTTTGGATTCTCATGGAGTTCCTGGCTTTGTCTTTCTCTTTTTACTGTTTGTGTGTAAGTCATCTGAAAACAGTAGTAAACTGAAAGCAAGTCATAGGGTTACCACCACCCACACTTCCCCACCCTCAACCCTCAGTTATTTCCGTGCCCCCCCCCCAACCTTTGGTGGATGGTGTTTCCAGCATGAATGTGAATCTGGTTCATCTCTCTCATCTTGAATAAAGGAATTGCTTCCACCAGTTGAATATTTAAGCATTAATTCAACTCTTAATGTATAAAGGGTTGTGACCAAGTATATTCATGAAAAAAAAAATCTTTATAAGGAATCAGTAAGTAGTGCCTACTTTATTGTATTTTGGTGCATACTATTTAGTGTGCTGAAAAAATGGAAAATTGCTCAAAAGAAGACAAAACTGAAGGTGAGGCTGAAAGTTTGATAACTATGACTATAATTCACAAAAGAATTACATTCGACATACTCCTTTGTAGATGAATGAAGTCAGAGCTCACCAGTTAACAAGAAAATTAAAAGTAGAGTCAATAATAACTTACTAAGTGGATGTGGAAGTTAGTGTAGAGGGTACAGGAGATACTAATTTTTTTTAACTATAATACTTATAAAATTCTACTTGTTAATGCAATTCACTGAGAAAAGACAGAACAAAAAAAAACTGTACACTGGCAGTACTGGTTTCTGTGAAGTACAGAATATAAAAATAAATATAATGAGAGATCTAAAGATACCTAGAAGAAAATTGATTATATATTCTGCATATTAAAAGAAAGATCTTGTTTAAATTCTTAGCTATGAAAGTTTAGTAATACAGGACTAGTCCTCGAGTTTGTTGGAATAGGTAATAATATTAAATAAGATTTTAGACTGACGCATGTGGGAAAGAACGGTGAGGAGTGCAGACATGTAAGAAATTTGCATAAGAGGAGCCTTTAGAAGTGAGTCAGCAAGGCCAGGGAGGTGGCTTAGCAGGTAAAGCCTCTTACCTCCAAGCCTTGAGTTCTATACATGGGACCTGCATGGTGGAAGGAGAGAATCAACTCCCCTGTGCTACCCTCTGACACTGAGGAGGCCTGTGACAGTTGTGTTTTCTCCCTCATATGCAAACAAACAAACAAGAAAATTGCATTTGAAAATTTAAGAAATTAGTCTATGGTAGAAGAGAGAGGAGGGAAACTGGGAGACTGTATTGAGGTCTTGTTCTTAAACATGAATTCATAGTATTATAAGTTGTTTTTATCTAGTACTTATTTTGTATTGATAATTTAGCAGCTTTGATTTGAAGCAAAACTAAATTTTTGATAAGCAGGTATTACTGAAATTATGGGGACTGGACTTTAACAATTGAAAGTCATGTTGAAGGGTAATGAGATGTAGGAAATAAGACAAAGGCTTAGTGATATTATAAAAGAAAATAGAAATATTTGTAAAATGATTCAAACTGTCTAAAAAGATGAGTGCAGACAAGTTTTTGATGGATTGTATCGTAAGTAAAAGGTGATGAACTTGGGTTTTCTTATTCTTAAAATTTTGATAGAGTGGAGAACTACCCATCACTGCAAATTAAAATACTCTAAAAGGGAAAACAGCAACCACATAAAAGACATACTTCATTTGAGATGTAAAATGAAGAATGATGCACTTAGTGAAGAATCTAAAATAATTTGTCCACCTAAGTCTAGAAATTTTATAAATTACAGGGAAATTTAAGGAGACATTTTTGCATTATTTTTATTTAGTGCTTAGTTGTTAGAGATAGTATTATGTGGTATAATAGCTAGTCCTGAACTCATGTCAGTCCTCCTGCCTTCGCCTCCCAAAAGCTAAGATTGCAAGTAGACACCATCATATCCAGCAAAACATCCACTAATTATAAGTTAATTATTAGTTCTAGGTATACAGTAGTAACTCAAAACTAAAGGTATTACATTAACCAGGAGAGTTTAATCTAAAAGTCTTAATTTTTTAATTGCTTTCTTGGTTTAAAGAAATGGTAGATATAAAGTATGTGCAGATATGCATTCAAAATAGATTGATTATTTATATATCAATTTTTTTAGATAATTAAATTATAGTAGTGGTTTGTTTTATCTCCACAATAATTAAACTTTTTATGATATAAAAATTGCTAACTCTTAACTATCCATAGTTAACAATTAATTTATTATATTTGTTCTGGTTTATTTTATTTGGATATATATAATATAATTGTCCTTTAAATTTTGTGTCATAAATTCTTTTTTCCCTTAAATTCATACTTAAAATTCATATTTATTGTTATATGGGATTTTTATTTATTCGAGTTGCTTATAACAGGTTCAAATTAGGTATATGAATATTTGCCAATATTTTATTGAGTATTTTTGCATCAATGTCCTTGAGGAAGATTGGTCTGTAATTCTTTCTTGCATCTTTGTGTGGTTTGGGTATCAGGGTGACTGTAGCCTCATAAAAATAATTTGAAAACATTGTTTCTGTTTGTATTTTTATTAGCTTTCTTTGAAAGTCTGGAAGAATTCTGCCCTGAAGTCATATAGCCTTGGGCTTTTTTTTTTTTTTTTTTTGGGGGAGACTTTTAATGACTGCTTCTATTTCCTTAGGGGTTATAGGTTTATTTAAACTGTTTATCTGATTTTGATTTAATTTTGGTATGTGATACCTATCAAGAAATATGCCCTTTTTTTTTTTTTAATAGATTTTCCAGTTTTGTGGGGTACAGGTTTTTGAAATATGACCTGATGATTCTCTGGATTTGCTCATTGTCTGTTGTTATGTCTCCCTTTTCATTTCTGATTTTGTTGACTTGAATGCTCTCTCTCTCTGCCTTTTGGTTAATTTGGATAAGAGCTTGTTTATCTTGTTTTTTTTTTTTTTTTTTTTTTTTTTTTTTTTTTTTTTTTTTTTTTTCAAAGAACCAAGCCTTTGTTTCATTGATTCTTTGTATTGTTCTCTTTTGTTTCTGTTTCATTTATTTCAGTCCTCATTTTGGTTATTTCCTGGTGTTGATTCCTCCTGGGTGAGTTTGTGTCTTTTTGTTCCAGAGCTTTCAGGGGTGCTGTTAAGTCACTAGAGTGAGATTTCTCCATCTTCTTTATGTGGGCATTTATTGCTATGAATTTTCCTCTTAGCATTGCTTTCATAGTGTCCCATAAGTTTGAATATGTTGTACTTCCATTTTCATTGAATTCTAGGAAATATTTAATTTCTTACTTTATTTCTTCCTTGACCCTTTGGTGATTCATTTGGGCATTATCCGTTTCCAGGAGATTGTAGGCTTTCTGTAATTTTTGTTGTTGTTGAAATCTAACTTCAAGCCATGGTGGTCCGATAAAATGCAAGAGCTTATTCCAATTTTTTTGTATCTGTTGAGATTTGCTTTGTGATTGAGCATATGGTTAATTTTCAAGAAGGTTCCATGGGGTACTGAGAAGAAGGTATATCCTTTTTTTGTTAGGGTGGAATGTTCTGTAGATATCTATTAGGTCCATTTGAGTCATAACTTCTGTTAAGTCCCTTATTTCTGCGTTAAGTTTTAGTCTGGCAGACCTATCCATTGGTGAGAGTGGGGTGTTGAAATCTCCCACTACTAGTGTGTGGGGTTTGATGTGTGATTTAAGCTTTAGTAATGTTTCTTTTACAAATATGAGTGCCCTTGTATTTGGGTCATAGTCATAAATGTTCAGAATTGAGACTTCATCTTGGTGGATTTTCCCTGTGATAAGTATGTAATGTCCTTCCTTATCTCTTTTGATTGATTTTAGTTTGAAGTCTATTTTATTAGATATTAGGATAGCTACACCAGCTTGCTTCTTAAGTCCATTTGTGATTGGAAAGTCTTTTCCCAGCCTTTTACTCTGAGATAGTGTCTGTCTTTAAAGTTGAGGTGTGTTTCTTGTATGCAGCAGAAGGTTGGATCCTGTTTTTGTATCCGTTCTGTCAGCCTGTGTCTTTTTATAGGTGAATTAAGACCATTGATATTAATGGATGTCAATGACTAGTGATTGTTAATTCCTGTTATTTTTTTTTGTTGGTATTGTGTGTTTCTCTTCTTTGGTATTTGCTGGTGTGGGATTATCTATTGCCTGTATTTTCATGGGTGCATTTAAGTTACTTAGGTTGGATTTTTCCTTCTAGTGCTTTCTGTAGGGCTGGATTTGTGGATAGGTGTTGTTTAAATCTGGTTTTATCATGAGATCGTATATGGCGATTGAGAGTTTTGTTGGATATAATAGTCTGGGTTGGCATCTATGGAGTCTTAGTATCTGTGTAACATCTGTCCAGGACCTTCTAGCTTTCAGAGTCTCCATTGAGAAATCAGGTGTTATTCTGATGTGTCTGCCTTTATATGTTACTTGGCCTATTTCCTTTGCAACTCTTAATATTTTGTTTTTATTCTGTATGTTTAGTGGTTTGATTATTATGTGGCGAGGGGACTTTTTTTGGATCTAGTCTATTTGGTGTTCTGAAAGCTTCTTGTACCTTCATAGGCATTTCCTTCTTTAGGTTGGGAAAGTTTTCTTCTATGATTTTGTTGAATATATTTTTTGTGCCTTTGAGTTGGTATTCTCCTCCTTCTGTCCCTATTCTTAGGTTTGATCTTTTTATGGCGTCCCAAATTTCCTTGATGTTTTGTGTTATGACTTTTTTGGCTTTAATGTTTTCGTTGACTGACAAATCTATTTACTCTATCACATCTTCAATGCCAGAGATTCACTCTTCCATCTCTTGCCTTCTGTTGGTTATGCTTGCATCTGTAGTTCCTGTTCGCTTACTGAGAAGTTCCATTTCCTGCATTCCCACAGTTTGTGTCTTCTTTATTGCCTCTGTTTCAGTTTTCAAATCTTGAACTGTTTCATTCACCCGTTCAATTGCTTTTTCTTGGCTTTCTTTAAGGGATTTATTGATTTCTTCCAATTTTTTGTTTGTCTTTTCTTCGAATTCTTTAGAGGAAATTTTCATTTCCTCTTTAAAGACCTCTACTATCTTCTTAAAGTCATTTTTAAGGTTGATTTCTTCTGCTTTGGGATGTTCAGGACTTGCTGATGTAGCACCACTAGGTTCTGATGCTGCCATATTGGTCTTTATGTTGTTGACTGTATTTTTGCACTGGCTTCTACCTATCTCTTCCTCCACTCCATGCAAGTGGTGTCTGTGTCTGAGGGAGCTTCTTTTGGTCCAATTGATATTCTTGGTCTAATGGGAGCTCTTGGTCTAATCCGGACTCTTGTTCCAGTCGGTGCTGGTGGATTCTGTGTCTCAGGGAGCAGATCTTAGTCCAGTGGGCACCAGTGGGCTCTGTCTCAGGGAGCAGCTATTCCTAATTGGTGCAGGGTGGGACCTGTCTTCTGGGCCAGGGGGAAGAGGCATCTGGTGGGTCCCTGGGGCTCCAGTGGCTTTGGGGGAGGGGCACCGAATGTGCCCCGTTGGCCTAGTGGCTAGGGACCTGGTCTGCCCTGTCAGGAGATGGGTTCTTACCTGTTTTTAGTAGGTCCACGGTGAGCTTATGACTCCACTGGTTGGTGGTATGACTCATTTTCTATAGTGTTTTTTTACTATATAGTTTTAAAAGCATCCTGTTCTTTAGTGTTTTTGCAAATCTATTTGACTTTGTTAGACACATTAGCTGATTCAGTTTCATTTTGCTGTATAAGTAACCATAATATTTTATCAGTACTTATATGATGGTCTCCCCAGTATTGAAGGATAAATCATTTCTGTAGAATGAGTTCTCAGAAATAGAATTATTCAGTTAGAGAAAAGAACCAGTTTTTCCTGAAATAAAGTAACTCGTATTTGAAAATTCAATTTAGTTTCTGTTTTATCAAACATAAAAACAAATAGCTTCATATTCATAAGTGCATATTTAATTTTTTAACTCTTACTATAAATATTTATTATATGGCATGTGCCAGCCGTCTCAGCTAAGTACTATGAAAATAACTAAGAACAAGCTACAAATAGACTTTTCCTTCATAGAACTTTCTGAGAATATAAAGAAAACTATAAAATTGTATGCACACGTACGGTGTGCATACAATCATGTAAGCTTACATACATATATAAATTTTTAAAAAATTAAACATATGCTATTAATATGTATCAAATATAACAATGAAAAGTTCCAGGTATTTGTGTATGTTTATAGGAGAACGTTTTGAGTAGTAACTAATAAGAAAATTTCTTCCAAATGAAGTAACCTTTTGACACCACAATTATATTTTTTTCTGTAGAGAAGAAATGTATCCAGAGATATTTGTGGTTTGTATTTCAGTGAAAAATAAAATTTTTAATATTAAGCTAATTAAATAACTTGTATATCCATGTGTAATACTTAGCCATTAATGTTTCATATCCATTTGTATTATAGCATTTCCCTGTTGGGTTTTAGATATCTTTACTCACTGCCATTAATTGGAAATTACAAGCATGTTTACTTATTTAAATGTGGTTTTACTCCATAAGCTGTTTATGAAATGGTTTCATAACCAAGTTTTCTGAGCAATCCCTTTTTATATCCATGTTTTCCTATTAATGAACTGATACCTAAAATTGAATGCATGTCTTCTTCATGTAGTTTAAAATTTTGAACCTTAGTAAAATATAAGGAATGTTCTTGCAGAGTAACCATTATTGTCACTTGAAGATTCAAAGGAAGCTCCTGTGGTCAATTACATTGTCCTTGAAGGAATTCAGTGATCTACTCCTTTTCAGTTTTGCCATAATAACCATTTGGAAAGGCAAATATGCTTCATCTTTGTGTGAAGTTTTTTATATTCAGCTATTTTGATCCACACATAGAGAAATTTTATATGGTGCAACTTAGTTTCTTATAAAGTAGTATAGTGTTCTGCTATATATGAATTATTATAAAGTGTTTTTATAACAAGTTCTTGTGTGTTTGTTTACCTATGTTATTGAGGTAATTTTATACAACTTAGTGGTTTTGACCTTTCACTGTTTGTAAATCCTATGTTTAAGTAGTACTTCTCTATGATATGTAACAGTTTACTTTAGAGAAATTCACCTAGGTGTTTAGTAAGATATTTCATTTTGATATGTACTTTTATTTTTCTCTTCACACAAACAAGTTGCTGATGTCTTCTATTTAATGAAGAATGATACATTAAAGTTAACCATACATCTGTGTTTTCCTGCCTGAATGTATACAAAACAGTTAAAAACAATTTATATTTTCCAATAGGTCTCAGTTTATGAATGATGCATACCAGGAAGTACTAGACCTGCTACTACCTTTGAACCTGGAAGTGATTGTTGAACGCAACTTATCCTGGGAATGGTACAAGGAAGTTCCTTGTTTTAATGTAAAAGGCCAGCTAAAACCCATGGAGGTAGTATTTTCATGGATTTTTGATTTCTCTTACAGCTGACAGTATTAGCTTAGAATTTAAGAATAATCAGGTTGATCAGAATTTAAATAGTAGCTTGGGAACTAGAATTCATTTAATTTACTCCATTCATTCTCTATCAGATATTTGAATGCTTGCTGTGTGTTAATCTTTATACTAGATATTAAAGATACAGTGACAGAAAAGCTATGATGTCTCTGTCTTCATGAGAATTACCACCATGAACTGGGTTCATGATGAAGGTAGTCTAGAATATGTGATAGATAGCAAGGAAGTAAAGAAGGTCTGGGGAAACAACTTGGTATAATTATGAGAATTATAGTTTTATTCCCTAGATCCCATGTTTAAAAAAAACGCTGAGCAAGTGCTGTAATCTCAGCATTGAGTAGGTAGAGACCATACTCCTGGGTAAACTGGCTGATTCAGAAGTTCTAGGTTCAGTTGTAAATAAAGAAGAGGCCTGTAGTTGATTGTTTTTACTCTTTTGACTCTTTACTCTTTGGGGGCCTGCCACCCACCTCCCAAATAATCACACATGGAGACTTACTCTGACTTATGAATACCCGGTCCTTAACTTGGCTTATATCTAGCCAGCTTTTCTTAATTTAAATTATCTCAAATACCCTTTGCCTCTGGGCTTTTGATCTTTCTCTATTCTATATACCTTTCTTTACTTCTTACTCCATGGCTTGCTATTTAGCCAGGTGGTTTTTCTCTCTCCTCTTCTTTCTCTTGCTCTTCGATGTTCTCCCAGATTTTTGCTCCTATGTATTCTCTCTGCCTGCCAGCCATGCCTATCCTTTCTCCTGCCTAGCTATTGGTTGTTTAGCTCTTTATTAGACCAATCAGGCATTTTAGACAGACAAAGTAACATAGCTTCACAGAGTTAAATCAATACAACAGAAAAGATTGCAACATATCTTTGCGTCATTAAATGTTCCACAGCATAAACAAATGTAGCATATCTTCAACTAATATTGCTCAAAAGAGAACATTTAAGACACCTAATATCAACTTTGGGGCTCCATATATACATGTGGACATGTACGTATATATACATGTATACCATACAACATAGAAAAAATAGACATTTAACTAAAATAGTTGTAATTTGTAATACATTATATGAAGGAAATATATTCTAGTTGGTAGATATATTAGACAAGAATTTATTGAAAAGTCTATACTTGCAAAATAAACTGAGGAATCATTGGTGATATTTAATACTATTGTAATATATGAAATGCCTCAGCAGGGTTGGGGATTTAGCTCAGTGGTAGAGCGATTGCCTAGCAAGTGCAAGGCCCTGGGTTCAGTCCTCAGCTCTGGAAAAAAAAAAGAAATGCCTTAGCAAAGGAAGAGAAAGTTCTAGAATAAAGAAGTTGATGGTAGATCACCTCACTTTACTTTCAAATTGGTTGACACTGCTTCACTCTAATAAAATATCCATAAATTCATATTTTTCCCTGTGGAACAAATGGGAATCAAAACTATTGCAAGTTTTGCTGAAGTGATAGCAATATACAGTCTGGAACTTTTAAGAAACATACTTAAGTTTACTCTGCTCTCTCAACCTACATCTTCACTTTCTATTTAGTTTTTATTCAGAAAAACATTTTAGAAATTTTAGACTTTTAAGTCAAAATTATATTAAGATCTTAGAACATGCCAACTAAAATTCTTTAAGATTTTAGCATGTATGAGTGCTTTAACTTAAGTGGTTGAAGAGGGAAGTTTTAAGGTAAATAGTTAAGTCTCTATGCTGGTAAGACAACCAATAGAAGCTTGTAAGTAACATATGCCACCTGCCGGGGGGGGGGTGTGCGGGGAATTTATGCTCTTGGATCAGTTATAAGCAGAGTTTTGTGGTGCAGAGGATTGCTGAATTCCTTTACTCTTTCCCTGGAAGAATCCACATAGGATGATGAGATGGTGCTACATACTGCCTGTAAATAACTGGTAGTCCTCTGGAAGAGACTGATGAAGAAAATGAATCCTCCCTCTTCCCTAATTCACCAGGTCATTTATCCACTATTGTAGTACACACCAGAACAGATATATTTAAATTGCTACCCCATGGATCTTGAGTATCATAGAAGATAGAATTGAATCTGTTAATCTAATGCATATATACCACTTACTTCAATTTATGAGTTTTCAGCTTGTAGTATTCTTTTAGGGCTATATTCACAGCTTGCTCTGACATGTGGGAGACACAGATCAGCAGTCCTAAGGTTCTTACAGTCCTTCGAGCATATCTGTCTGGTTTCTTCACAAGTATATAGAATGATGAATAATATCAGTATTTGATGGGTTGTAGCAGGGTCCTTGCTGTTGTTCCCTTTGCGGGTGGGGGCCAAGTAGGCACAGAGTCAAACCACACAGACTCCTGGAGAATGTCCAAACAACAAGCTCAGTTTATTCAGGAAGAGGCAAGCCTTATATACCCTCCACCCCACCCTGGGGGGGGGGGTTCTGATGAATATGCATCAGCTGGTATGACATGGCTGCCTCTCATTGGTCCAGGTCATCTCCAGGTCATGTTTCAGCTGCTGTTGCTAAGACCATCAGGCAGACCCAGGCTGCCTCTCAGAAAGTATCTTTTTTACTTGTTTGGGCCTTCTGACCCTCAAGCCAGTTAGGGATGAGTCATACCACATATATTTAATAGATTATACTATTTAAGAGATGTAGTTTGTAATTGTACTATTTATAATTGTTGCTTTATAGTAGTCAGAAATTAAGTGTTGTACTAGAAAAATGAGTGCAAGTTTACAAGCATAGACTGTATGAATAGGTACATGTGGACTTTTTGAAACGTAGATTATATCTTTGAAGTTCAACAGTTAAATTTTCTGAGATTAAAATTGCCTCATTTGAAAATAGAAATTAAACATTTGACAGCTTTAGAAGTGAGCAAAAATTAGTTAAGAAATAATTAAAATGAGTAAAGATCCCTATAATCCATGTTAAAAAGTGTTTGTAATATCAGAAGTAGATCCTGGTGATCCAAGGTTCAGTGAGACCTTGTCTCAAAAAAAAAATGTATAAACTGATAAAGCAAGATATCTAATATTGATCTCTGTATGTATAAACACATTTATCCCCATCACACACACACACACACACACACACACACACACACACACACACACACGAATGAAATTTGCAGATCCTTTTTACATTGTGCTTTCATATTAGTTTTAGGTCTCCAGAGCACCAGAAACAATACAAAAGTATGTGAGTAAAGAGGTAATGTTTGATTGAAGGAATTAAAGCATAGGCTAGGAAATTCAAAATTGGCAGGATTAAGTCTCTAGAATATTTAAACAGAGGAAGTAGTGTAACAGGAATCTTAAATGGTCTTATTAATAAAAACAAACCCGGAGCCAGGTATTGAGGTGAACGCTGAAAAATCAGAAACAGAACAAGCCATAGCTAACCTCAGAACAGTGACCCAGGCACTTCACTTCAGTTGAGTAGATGAGGCCCACTCACATTGTGAAGAGTAATTGAGTTTGCTCACTCTTTTTGGGATTAAACATTAACCTAACCTTAAAAAAAGAACCTTTATAGAAACATCTTAAGTAATGTTTGACAAAATATTTATCTACTTAACCATGACAAAGCCAACATGACATACAGTTGTCTCTCATACCACTTAAGATAGGTCTTTGTTGTTGGTTTGATACTAGGTTCAAAACAGTTATAAAAGTAAGTGTCTTACCCTTTAGCTACAGCTTCTTATAAAATCAGGGTTGCATTCTTTATTTATAGGACTTTTGTGATGAACAAATAAAATATTTCATATAAATCATATTGTAAGCTCTATTTCATTACACAAATATACTTGTTTATTTTATATTTAAAATGATGTACCTCCTAATTAAAATCAAAGTGTAAATAGTTAAATGACTACATAGAAATGAAAATTCACTTTGAAACTTTAAAATGACTGAATTACATTACATAGTACATCCATAACAAATAGTTATTGACAATATCTGTATTTTATAAACTACTATTTATACTTGGTCTCCAGAAGACGTATATTCAGTCATTTAAAAATCTTTACAGTCTTAAAAATTGGCTTATAGAAAAACCAATGTTAATTTTTCTATGAGCCCAGGAAGTAGGACTTTTAAAAAACAAATCTTGGGGGCTGGAGAGATATGTCAGTGTTAAGAGCATTTTACACTTACAGAGGACCTAGAAATTCTCAGCACCCACATGACAGATTCTAACTGATTCTAACTCTAGTTCTAGGGAATCCGATGCTCTCTTCTGCCCTCTGCTGGAATCAGGCATTTCTGTGGTGCACAGACAAAACAGTCACACACATAATATAATTTTTTTAAGCAATCTTCTTCTTTTAGGTGTGTATTTTCTTTTTGTAAAATCTTACTTTGTTTTTAACAGTTCATTCTTAGTCAAGAAGATTTAACAACCATCTTTCAAACATTGTATGGCAATATATGGTATGGACGAGATGATTATGCCTCATCTTCTAGAAATAATGACCATGAGATCGTGACTAGTGGAGCTGCCAGTGTTTCCTACCATTCAGGAGGTGAGTGTTTAGCCTGTCTGGCTTTTTTCTCTGCTTTTATCTCTTGCCTCTCTGTTCCACAACTTTTTTCCCTCTAGTTCTTGGTAAAAGACTTAATAATTCTCTAATTAGCTAATCTCACTTGGACAATGATCTGTTTTTAGTGATTCTGCTGATTATGTATTGGATCAAAGTTCTTAGCCCAATTGTGACAAAAATTCTTAGGATTCTTGTATTTCTTCCCTATGAGTCCTTATTTTCAGTTGTATAGCTTATAATATGCTATAAAAAGATAACATATATATTGATATGTTAGGAATATCAAAATAGTAGAAGTGTGATAATAGGATCATCATTATAGATGATGAATTTTAACAAAAGTTGGAGAGTTGGATGGATGAAAATAATAGGGCGAATTATAATAGGAGAGAAACTCGTTCCAGTGTTGATAGTAAGGTGCTGTGTGAATGTGGCTGGTTCCAACTGCAGCACCAGCACATGGAGAGAGGGCTTAGTTAGGATGCTAGGTGATTTTCAGGTTCAAAAATAAACCTTTAATTTTTATAGGCAATCCCAAATCTGCCTCTCTTAAAATAAAATCTGATAATCCACAATGCCTGCTTCTCCAAAGCCTGAAATATTTCAGAGCTTTACTACTCAGAATCCTACACAAAAGTCAGTATAATATGAAACCCCATTCTCACTGGGTAGGATAATCAACTCCATCCTTTATTATTAATTATAAGTGGTTCAAAATGAGGTAAAGCAATAGAACACAAGAATGAAACAAAGATAATCAAAATGTGGATATTGAGTGAAAAAGAGGTGAAACACTGAGTAATAAAAGTAGGCCAACAAATAAAACAGGTATTTATTTTACAAGGACTTGATAATATTTGAAAATAGCAATTAAATGGATCCTGCCAGTACTGTCAACCTTCCCCTTCCAAAGACGAAAAAGAGTCCTTGGGAAAAAAATATAAATTACATGATTGCTGATTTTTTAAAAATAACAACTGTTAGAATGTAAGCATTCAATACTATGACCTGAAATATTAGCCTATAGTATAAAGAAAGAAAACAATAGAGATGGAAATGAAATAAAATTCAAAGTAGTGTTTCAGTTCAGAAGTTCCAGGACCAGTATACTATGGTTTTAATGGTAGAAATAACTGAGATAATGGAAGAAAAACTTGAAAGATGTAACTAGGTTTAACCCTCCACATTTATAAAGCCTGCTCTCAGCCATAGAGAACACACAGTTTCAAGCAAATCGAATAAACTAAGACTCATACATAAACACAATTTCTTAAAACATTAGGCCTAAAACTGGTAGATTTTTAAAATTTCAGAGAAAAACAGGCTACCTATTACAGACTTATAAAGAACTAGAAGGACAATTGATTTTTGTTATTGTTGCTTTTTCAGTAAACCTGGTGAACTAGGACCCGCTGGATTATAAAAGACAGAACAGTATTTCTAATTCTAAACAATGTGATTTTGAAGCTAGGATTCTATACATGGTAAAATATTACTCCCAAATGTAGAAACAACATAATTCTGTTTTAGTAACTCATAGTTTAGCCAAAGCCTTTCTGATCCTCTCCTAAAGAAATTATTCTAAAAATATATTCCAACAAGATAAATTAAGAATCAGGAAAGAAGAAACTATGATATCAAACAACAGTAGTAACCCAGAAGTAGCCCATTTAATAGGGATCCTAAAATTGTCCATATGATTAGGCTAGAAAGTCAGTTTCTTTGAAAAGGAATTCACAGTGCTTTATGGTTTTTGGCTTACAATGTTGGGTTATTACATTCACCTCACTCAGAATGAATGCTTGGGTGGTGGGGCCTAAGTGGAATAATGTCTTCAGAAAAAGAGACTCAGAGTGTTGCTTAGTGATAGAGTGCATACTTAGCACACACAAGACCCTGGCTTTGATCCCTAATAATGCAAAAAGGAAGAACAGGAAAAAGGATAGATTTCATAAAATATGTATAAAAAAAGCAACTACATATGTACATGATAGAGTAAAATAGCTTCTGTTCTTAAATATCTGCTGTAATGTGGTATAGGATGAAGTACACTAAAGTTTACATGATTTAGTATTAAGTTATTCACATGCCAAATAAGAGAACCTATTTGTATTGGAGAGATCTTAGTGAAGTTAGCAGAGGCAGTAGTATAATGAACTGTGACATAAGAACTGCAAATCACTTGATTGAAAACACACTGATTGATAGTACATGAAGAACTATGCATGGCAAACCCTTTGTAGATGGCCTCCTCTGAACAAAGGATCTCCTGTTTCCTCGAGCTCTTTTCTTGTCTCTGTCTGCTGAAAGTCACACAAGAGTGTGGGGAATGACAGAGAAAGACAGAGTAAATTTGAGTAAATAAGAAAATAAATATCACTAACTAGATCAAATAGGTGAAAAATGACAAAATTCTTAAATAGTTTTTAAGGGTCCTCAAGGTGGTCTAGTGGATAGATGCTTGCCAGACAAGCCCAGAAATCTGAGTTGACCCAAGTTCAGTGCACAGAAACTAACATGTGCCCCATATATACAATAATGCCAAAAAAGTAGTTTTTTGTTTTGTTTTTTTGCTGGGCGGTGGTGGCGCACACCTTTAATCCCAGCACTCGGGAGGCAGAGGCAGGCGAATCTCTATGAGTTCGAGGCCAGCCTGGGCTACAGAGTGAGTTCCAGGAAAGGCGCAAAGCTACACAGGGAAACCCTGTCTCGAAAAACCAAAAAAAAAAAGTAGTTTTTATTGGGAAGTAATAAAATTGATAGTCCCTCAACAAGACTGGTTAAATGAGAGAGCACAAATTCTTAATGTCAGTTTTCAATAGAGTATTGTAGACCACAATCAGGAGAATGAGTAAATATGAATAACTTTATGAAACATAGATGAAATGTAGAAATGAAAAGAAAAGGGCTGGAGAGATGGCTCATTTGACTAAGAGCAATGGCTGCTCTTCCAGAGGATCTGAGTTCAATTCCCAGAACCCACATGACAAATCACAATTCTGTAATTCTAGTTCCAGGGAAACTAATTCCCTTTTCTTGCTCCCATGTGTACTGCATGTACATTGTACACAGACACACAGGCACAGCACTCATGCACATAAAATTAAATTAAAATAGATATTTTAAAGTATTTCATTAAATTATTTAGTTGATACATGTATATTTCATTTTATGTAAGTTTATCTAAGTTAATATAAATTACCTGACATAGTGGTACTTTTGTCTGGAGTTAGGTTAAGTGAGAACTAAGAATTGTTGTGTTTGTATTATAAGCCTAATTAATATATACATGTGTATAGATTTTTTATTTAAAATATAAATGTATAGAAAATACATATAATAAATAAAATACAAACAAAATTTTGAATCACAGAACAAGTTTTAAAATGGCATCTAAAATACATTGTTTTGTCTTAGTTTCTTTAAAGAAAAATTTGAATATAAACTGTTAGATGTTGTGTGTTTGTGTTCATTTTATACATTATTTAATCTCAGACATAATCTCCATGTTCATGATACTAATATGAAAGTAGGATTATAATCTCCAAGAGGGAACAGAAACTCAGAGTGTTTAATTCTTCCTCTTCAGTTATGGAGGAATGTTAATCCAGACTTCCATTTCTGAATTTTTTAAGCTTTTGAATTTTCTTGACTATCATTTTACTGTACTCATGTAATTAACAATTTGGTATATCTCATGGGCACTTTAACTACCTGCTCTTATAATTGTTTTCTCTTATAGCAGCTACTGTGGTGACAGCTGCTGTGGTAGAGGTACACCCACAGGCTTCTCAAGCTAATATGACAATTAACGTGAGTTTCAGAACTGATTATCTTACTATGGCACTTTACAGTCCAGGGCCTGAACAGGTAAGTTGAAGAAGAGAAACTATATTTGAAGGGAAACTATGTAAATAAATAAGTATATATAACTATTAAATAATAGTTTTAATATTTTGTGTGTATTTTATAGTGTATGTTCTTCTGAAAAAAGATTGATATTTTCAGTAATTACTTAATAGTTTCATTTTTAAATGAATTATCTTTCATAGAGCAAAAAATATTAAAAACAAAATTTGAAAGTAGTACATATATTTTTTTTGTCTTTTATTTAGATATCCCTTTGAAAATAGAGAATTTTGGGCTTACAGTGTTGAACAGTAAAGTCTGTTTAGCGTACACAAGGCCATGCACAGGATTCAGAGCCTAGCATCCAGAAAAAAATAAAAAGAGAAAGAAAGGTCAGGTATCGTGGCACACACATTTAATCTTAGCATTGGAAGGGAGAAGCAGGCAGGTTCGTGAGAGTTCATGGGTAGCATGGACTGTAAAGGAAGTTCCAGGACAGCCAGGGCTATACAGGTGACCCTCTCAGCAACCAAAAAAATAAACACATAATAGTTAAAAGAGAAACAGGATAGAAAATTTGATGTTTCATGTAAGCCAATGTCATAACTTGTAGATAGTCATATCACAAAGTATACTTTAATCCTATGCTTCTCTGTAATTTCTATATGGATTTCTTTTCCACAGGCCTTCTTTACAGATGTCCGTGATCCTTCTCTAAAACTTGCTGAATTTAAATTGGAGAATATCATAAGTAGTTTAAAATTGTATACAGATGGTTCTATGTTTTCTTCTTTCTCATTAAAAAACTGTATTTTAGATGACAAAAGGCCTCATGTCATGAAAGCCACTCCTAGGTATGTATTACCATACTTTTGAGCTATTGAGGAAAGATTGCTTCATTCTTATAGAACTTATACTCAAAATTGCCTTTATTCTATGTGTATTCATGAGAGGTCTTTCATACTTCAGTTCAGTACATCATAGTATCTGTTCATGTTTGAAATGTTGATGGATTTATTGAATACATAGAAATAATTAGTGCAATTAGATGGGACATGTGTGAATTTGAGTAGAGTATATATAAACTGATATTCAGAACTCTCATAATTTCTTAGACATAGATTCCCCCATTGTGAAACATTTATATGGCAGAAGTTTTATAAGTTCATTTTTTCCAAGAGACATGCTCTCTGAGTATTTGTTTGCTGTCAGTAAAAGGATAGACAGGCCCTTAAGCTTTATTGGTATGTTTGGTTATTTTCAAGTTACCCATACATACAAATTTTCATGTTTTTCAGAATGATAGGACTGACACTTGGGTTTGACAAAAAGGACATGGTGGATGTAAAGTATAGAAGCATCAGAGATACTTCTGTGACTGATGTAGTTGTCCAAGAGATGTATATTTGTGCAAGTGTGGAGTTTCTGATGACTGTTGTACATGTCTTTTTTGATGCCTACACAACTAGTACGGCTTTAGAAACCAGTGTTCAAACATGGACTACTAAAGAAGGTTAGTTACCAAATAACAACTTTAATGTCTTACTGCTGCAACTATAGTTACCCTAATTAGTCTTTTCAATGTTCAGGGTAACATTAATAAATTAAAAGTCTATATTTATGTATATATGTAAATAATACGTAAAAATTAATACTAATAAAATAGTGTGTGTGTGTGTATATATATATATATATATATATATATATATATACCTTTTTTTTTTTTTTGGCTGAGACAGGATTTCTCTGTGTGGCTTTGGCTGTTCTGGATCTCTCTATGGACCAGGCTGGCATTGAACTCAGAGATTCACCTGCCTCAGCTACGGGAGTGCTAGGATTAAAGACATGCAGTATCACTTCCTGGCTATAGTTTGTAGTGTTTCGATTTTGTATTTTTGAGACAGGGTCTCATGTCATGTAGTTCTTGCTGTCCTCAAAATCACTTGTGAAGCTGAGGAACTCCTAATCCTCCTGCCTATGTCCTCCTCACTGTTGGAATGAGCAACACATGCCATTCTGCCTGGCCTTCATTGTTGGAAGGTGTGTTTATGGGATTTGAAATTATGAGACTTGAGTAATTGTTCTCTTCAATCAGTAACAAGCAGGAGAGATAATGAACCAACTGTTTTTACATTAAACATGGTGTTTTAGTTTAAAGTACTCATTAACTTTTATATTCCCTTCTAGATTTTAATGTGTAGTTTTTCTGTTATCTTTTACATATTCATTATGATATTGAAAGAGTGTGGAGAGTTGGAAATTGATTTAGAGCCAATTCTACCATTAAACAGTAAACTTTTCCCCATACTCTGATTCATATTTCTATAAGTAAATGGAGGTTTGATGGTGGAGCATGTGTATAGCATATACAAAGATAGTTTTATTTCCATCCCTGTGGGGAAGGAGGTAGATATTGCCTATCTCAAAAGAAATACATAATGAATGTCTTTGAAATAGATGATTTTTTTTTAAGTTTATATTTCACTTTGAATGAAGTAGCTATTCCCCTTAACTCTTCATAAGTAATATGTGTAATTAATATGTATGTATTTATTTCTTTTTTTAGCACCTGTACAGGATTTAGGGAAGTGGGAAATGAATATTCTTATAAAAAACCCTGAGATTGTGTTTGTGGCTGACATGACAAGAAATGATGCTCCTGCCTTAGTCATTACAACACAGTGTGAAATTTGCTGTAAAGGTGACCCTGAAAGCAATACAGTGACTGCTGCCATTAAAGATCTCCAAGTCAGAGCATGCCCATTTCTTCCAATCAAGAGAAAGGGGAAAATCACCACTGTGAGTTCATTGTCTGATTCAATTGCCCCTCCCCCAAAAAACTTATATAAAGAACTTGATATAGGGAAGTTCAGGGAGAATGAACTCCTTGGCAGAAAACTTGCAGTTTATATTTTTCTTTTTTTTTTTTTTTTTGGTTTTTTCGAGACAGGGTTTCTCTGTGTATATTTTTCTTTTGTTACAAGGGGAACTTGTGGCATACTTCTCATATATATAGTTTAGGGAAATTGCCAAGTTGCCTGGTTTCTTGTTGTGAGCAGCAAAATGCTTGTGTGTGTGGGGGTGTTAAACAGAAAAAAACAGGACTTAATGTATTTGATAATTCTCAGCCTTTTCAAGTTGCAAAAACATCTGAAAATCATAAATCAAAGTGTAGAGATAATAGTGTAGAGAAATGACTATATGACCTGTGCAGTCTTGCTAAAATTCCAAAATATGAAATGATCAATAATGTTTAGTCACACAAAAGATGCTTTCAGAATATTAAGAGTGTGTTGTTAAAGGTGATGTGGAAATAAAAGAAAGTGGACAGGCATCTTCAAAAGCGAATTGTTCTATTTCAGAACAACTGAAGGGTCACAGTCTCTCTGTTGGAGTGAGACTGTGGACATGTGTCATGGTGTGTATTGGTGGGAGGGAAGCTTGGATATTGTATAGGGTGGAGGGTGTTTTGGGGTGGGAAGATTCCATCTGCAGGTCATCTCAAACTAGTAGATACCACTCAAGAGGTACGTTGGTCCTCCTATCAGAAATGCCCCAGAACCTAACAACTTACGGGGATTATTGGTCAACTTTTCTGTCCTGAAATTTCTATGTCATTAAAATCTTATAGAAGCATAATATGTTACCCTTACTTAGTTTAGCACAATCTCAAAAAGATAGTGGATGTGACTTTTGAAATGGAGTGAATCTTTGTGGAATACACAGAAGGCCTTAAGATTCCTGTTAAAATTATTTTATCAGAAGCACCTTCGACACATAGGAGATGAGGCTACAAAATTGAAGAGAGACTCTTGAGTTTTCAAGATTTCATGGGAAGTAGGCTGTAAGTTTGCCTTACCTCTTAATAAAAGAGGATAGAGGGTAGAACAGAGAGATGCAAAGAATTATTCCTAGGATTAGAAGTTAAATCAAGAAATTTGTTTGCTAGGCTTGATTTAAGAGTTGCTTTGAACTGCACTTTCTGTAACTATTGTTCTGTGTACCTTTCCACCATTGTTTGTTGCCAATAGTTGGGGCAGATTACCCATTCTTAGTTTTACAACTCCATAGAGAAAAGCTCCTCCCCCAAAATCACACCTATACTTATATCTTATCAACATGTATACCTATTTTTAGACTTTAAATTGGTAAAAGATAATTGAGATTTTGCATTTAGAATAATGCAAGGTATAGATAGAGATATATAATGAGATATCATTAGATGTGTGAAGAGATTTTGGCTTGTATGTGTTAGAATGAGATCCTTAGGTATTGCCGCCTGGTGATCCTGCACAGGGCTGGAAAGGAATCCATGGCATTGGTATAAACTAAGACTTCTCTATCTGAGGGGCTTATGGAAAAGACACACGCTTTCTTGATGGTTTCTTTCTTTATTCTCTTGTTCTCTGGTCTCTTCTCCCGCTACTGCTTATATACCCTAATAAAATCTTTCAGGCAATACCAAGATCACAATGAGGTTAGATTCCATTTTTCAAGTGAATGATTATATGTGAAAACATGTTTTTCATCTCCCTTACATTATTAAAAAGAGTCATCCTTACAACCCACATAAGTATGTTTAAGTAACTTGTCACAGGTTAATAAAACATGAGCAAGCAAGGAACATTTTTTTTTCTCAGCAGTTCTTTTGTTAGCAGGCTGCAAATTGCAGTTACGAAGAAATAAGCACTCTATTATCTATCTTGAAAGGTAATCTTATGGGGCTGGAGAGATGGCTCAGTGGTTCAGAACACTGATTGTTCTTCCAGAGGTCCTGAGTTCAATCCCAGCAACCACATGGTGGCTCACAACCATCTGTAATGAGATCTGGCACCCTCTTCTGGCCTGCAGGTATTATTGCAGGCAGAATACTGTATACATAATAAATAAATAAATTTAAAAAAAAAAAGAAAAAGAAAGGTAATCTTATAAGGAATCTTAAGGGAGTCACAAGCCTAAACTTTCATACATAAAAAAAAAAAACACAGCTGAACTTTGAATGTTTAGGGTATGTATCCATTCATCAATAGTTTCTTGTAGCAGAAAATTGAGGTCAGGAATGGTTACAAAGAATTAATCATCACCTTTGATCATCAACCAGACCTAGCAAAGAAAATATATCAGCTATCAACAAATGGCTGCTTTGTATTTTGTACCTTGGCCTCATGTCTTAGACAGCTCAGCTGTGCGTCATTGTGAACTTTATATTACTTTCTGGGGTTATTTATCTTAAAACTAGTAGCAAAGCATCGGGTCTAACCTGAAGTTAGTTTGAAGCTTTGTTTCAGCTAATGGTGCACACTGAAACCTGTGACTGCACAGCATTAAGAGAATTATAGCCAGCCTGGCTCCTGGGGATTCAGTTGTTTTCTTTAGTCATTAGCCTGAGCTGCAACCTAAAGCAGCTCCTTAGGTGGAATTCATAGGCCTTAACTGTGAAACATTTTCTTGTATTTATTTTTATTCATCAAAACTCTGTATAAGCTATCATTATTGTTATCAATTAGACAGTACAATCTATGGAGGAATCACCTTCATGACAGTCCACAGATAAAAATGCGCAGTAGAACAGGATGTTTCCATGAAATTAAACACCACATTACAGGCAGATTTCACCACACTCAATCACACCATGCCAAGTACGAGAGAGAGAGATAGCTGGAGCAAACATGTAAAGGCACAGCAAAAGCAGAAGACATTCTGGGATCTGTAGTCCTGTGGCCTTGACCCATCAGAGAGTTTCCTCCTGGTGGACTGACACCTTGATCTTGAATTGCCACCTGTTGCTCCTCTGACGTGGCCACCAGCACTTAGGAAATTTTGGACATGGTGAAATATCACTTGGGCGAGAAGTGACTATCAAGTGTCTAGTGGTTACAGTTCTTCTTGCCATCATTTATAATCTCAATTTTTTTCAGAGATTATTTATGCCTATTATGTTTCTTAGTGCCTTACAGTTATAGCTTTTTCTATAAGATTGGCCTCTTCACATCTATTTTACTGTTGAATAAATAGTATGATAGACTTTTGGTAAGTAAAACAAATGACATAGCAAGAGCTTCATATGTTTTTAATTATTTAAGCATTTTTTTATGTTAGGGTGTGTGTGTAATTCTTTCTATTGACATGTGATAACATGTGCCACCTAGGGACCCTGCCAGTAAAAGCATGCCAGAATTATGTCCTTAAAGCTCTAAAATTTGTTTGTTTGTTTGTTTTTTAAGACAGAGTTTCTCTGAGTAGCTTTGGAGCCTGTCCTAGAACTGACTTTGTAGACCAGGCTGGCCTCAAACTCAGATATTCGCCTGCCTCTGCCTCCTGAGTGCTAGGATTAAAGGCGTGCACCACCACCACACAGCAAAGCTTTAAAATTTTTAAAGAATCAATGATATTTCATGGGAATTGTCAACATACTAAAAAACAAACAAACAAAAAACTCCACAGCTCTCGGAGAAACTGGTGTGGGGAACATGGCGGCGAGCGGTACTTCACAAGCTAGTGGCTAGGAGGAGAAGAAAGGTGCTGATAAGTCCAGTAGAGAGATAGTTTGGATCCACAGGACCACAACCATTAAGAATTAATAGCAGGAGGCAGACGGACCCGGCGGTGGCTGATGGGGACGTACAGGCCCGGCGGCGGAGACAGGCAGATGCAGTTAGGCCTGTGGCGGCGGACCGCGGAGGTGGACAGGCCATGGGATGGAGACGGGCAGACGCGGCTTGGAGCGGGGATGCCCCTGGCCCCAACGTCTGGGGAGGAGGCTGTCTCCGTGGGTTGGAGCTGGAGCGAATCTGAACACTCCGTCTGAGGACAACCCAGGGCCCAACTGCTGATCCTGTGAAACCCAACAACTTGGAGGTGTTGGTGAGACTACCCTGCTCAGCTGAAACCCATCTGGGAGAGGATTCAGATGCCTACAGTTTGAAGTCTGAAGAAACAAGATCAGCTGAGGAGTCGACAAATGAACAAAACGTGACCTGGGAACACAGAAGAAGGCGCTACCCAGCCACCAAACCAGATCACCAGAATCATAAGTATATAATTCACCGACTGAAATCAGCTGCCCCTGAAGAAACAGCCCAATAGCACCAATTTAACCAAGAACCCCTACTAAACCAAGACTAAAAATTAGAACAAGAGAGGCACTCTCAGACACAGACACCACCTGCACCGCACAGAGGAAGAGATGAATAGACGACAGTGCAAAAATACAGGCAACAACATAAAGACCTATATGGCAACATCAGAACCTAGTGATTCTACACCTGCAAGACCTAAACATACCATGACAGAAGAAACAGAAGAAATCAACCCTAAAAATGACTTTAAGAAGATGATAGAGGCCCTTAAAGAAGAAATAAAACATTCCCTCAAAGAGGAAATAAAAACTTTCCTTAAAGAGGAAATGAAAAACTACCTTAAAGAGGAAATAAAAACTTTCCTTAAAGAGGAAATGAAAAACTCCCTTAAAGTGGAAATAAAAACTTCCCTTAAAGAGGAAATGAAAAACTTCATTAAAGAGGAAATAAAAAACTCCCTTAAAGAAATGGAAGAAAAAACGAACAAAAAATGGGAAGAAATCAAAGAAAGCCAAGAAAAAGCAATTAAACAGATGAAAGAAACATTCCAAGATCTGAAAAATGAATTTGAGACAATAAAGAAAACACATGCTGAGGGAATGCTGGAAATAGAAATCCTGACTAAACGAACAGGAACTACAGAAACAAGCATAACCAACAGATTGCAAGAGATGGAACAGAGAATCTCTGACACTGAAGACACGATAGAGAAAATAGATTCGTCAGTCAAAGAAAACACTAAAGACAAAAAAGTCGTAACACAAAACGTCCAGGAAACTTGGGACACCATGAAAAGATCAAACCTAAGAATAATAGGGATAGAAGAAGGAGAAGAATACCAACTCAAAGGCACAGAAAATATATTCAACAAAATCATAGAAGAAAACTTTCCTAACCTAAAGAAAGAAATACCTATGAAGATACAAGAAGCTTACAGAACACCGAATAGGCTGGATCCAAAAAAAAAGTCCTCGCCACATAATAATCAAAACACTAAACACACAGAACAAAGAAAAAATATTAAGAGCCACAAAGGAAAAAGACCAAGTAACATATAAAGGTAAACCCATCAGAATAACACCAGACTACTCAATAGAGACTATGAAAGCTAGAAGATCATGGACAAATCTCATGCAGACACTAAGAGACCACGGATGCCAACCCAGACTATTATACCCAGCAAAACTCTCAATCACCATAGCTGGAGTAAACAAAATATTCCAGGATAAAACCAGATTTAATCAATACCTGTCCACAATCCCAGCCCTACAGAAAGCCCTAGAAGGGAAAATTCAACCCAAAGAAGCTAAACACATCCATGAAAACTCAGGCAATAGATAATCCCACAGCAATATACACCAAAGAAGGACAACACAACACAACCACAGAAAATAACAGGAATTAACAATCACTGGTCATTAATATCCATCAATATCAATGGTCTCAACTCACCTCTAAAAAGACACAGGCTAACAGAATGGATAAGAAAACAGGTTACTCAAGTCAAGTGACGAGTGATGAACTCCAAGTCATCCTTGGAAATAGCAAATCTTTAGCCCAACATAATTATCCTTTAAACTAGAGAATATCACTTGTGAGAAAGCCATCATGGCCACATGGCTGATCTAGAGTGGAGTGCTGAGTTCTGGCAAACAGCTGCATCTTTCTTCCAGTGAGTACCTGAACAGGGCTGATGTGAATTATGTACAGTCCAGATTTTAAGAATTACTTTCTCAGGGATCTTCACAAACTAGTGGGTATCCTTGCTGCCCCTGTGAGACAGCCTCTGTACGGGAGAGGCCTCACGTGACTTTGTCCCTGGTGTTCCTCTGGGGACACCTGAGTGAGAAACTGCATGCTCCAGAACCAGCTCTTGTGTCCTTTGGCCAATGCCGTAGTGTGAAATAGTCCAATGTGGGATTTTTCTTACTGGTAGTAAACAAAGGATGATTCCAATTGGGAATTGTGACTTTTTTTTTTTTTGATGGTCATGTTCTGTTTTGAAATAACCTGTGTATTTCATTTATTTTCTTTTACCTGGCAATCTCTGAACAGGCTTCAGATTTTGACAGTTGATGAAAGATACAACAAGCATTAATGTGTGGGTGAAAAGCTTGGTGAAATTCTGAGTGAAGTTTTAGTTAAAGTTGGTTGAACTTGGGATTGACTGGGAGGCCAAAGATTTAAAAAGCAGAAGATTCTCTCAAGACACAAGTTGTGTGATAATAGTGTGTTTTGTGTGTGTGAATGAGAATTTGTAAATGTTGAATTCTAGGCTCTGACAATCATTGTCAGTGCAGATCAAGCTGCAAGTATTTATGTTTTAAAACTTAAATTATAAAGCTAGTTAGGTCTTTCTAACAACTAGTTTTAATGTTTATGAGCATATTTTACCTACATTACCTTTTCAGGATGTTGAGAAAGATGCATCACAAGCACAGGCTGGAGGCTGGGGGCTAGATGGTTTTGAGGAAGAGGTCTTGGTGGACTCTTTCATAGAGCAAAGGGAAGCAATGCCTTCTGGGAATTGAGCTAAGTTTTAATCTAGTCTTTAAGATTAGAAGTCAAAAACAAAAATATTAAGGAAAGGAAAACCTAATTGATCTTTGAAGTATTGCTATGTGGAATTGAGTGGGACTTTTGAGGCCTTTCTTCCAGAAAACAAGGACTTGGTTGTCAGGCCTATATTAGGCCTAAACCTTGGTGCCATGTATTTGTACTTAAATCATTTCAATGGAAAGTGTCTTAGTGATTGGAACTTCTAGTGCAGTTTGGAGTTCTTCCATTTGAAAAATGTGATATTTACATGGGATTATTTGAATCTTGTTTTCTAGTCCCTCCCCATCACCACCCTCATAGTCTGAAGGTAGATTTTTCTCTTGATAAAGGAACAAAAAAAGTGAATATCTTGTTTGTAAATTGGTATCTAGTAACTAGTGGTAAACTTGAAATGGTAGAATTCTTTAAAGCCTAATTCTAGGTAGCCTTAGGAAAATGTATCTTAATTATTTTTGAACCTGTATTTACCTTGTTTTTTTTCAAATATCTTAAGTTATATTTTCTTTTTCAAAAAAAAAAAAAAGAAAAGGAAAGGAAAAGGGAGAAAGGAAAAAAGAAAAAAAAAAGAAAGAAAGAAACCCAGCTGTGGCCAGAAGACAGTAGGAGAAAAAAGGGTGGCACTGAACTCAGAAGAAAGGCTTTTAATGTGGAATGAGTAACGATGAGGGCAAATGTAATATGACTCAAAAGTATTTCTTGAACATACAAGTGGCTGTTGAGTAGAAATTTGTCATGTTGGATAATAGGGGCTGTGAGGGTTCATTTTCATTGTCAAGTTAACCAAGTTTGGAATCACCTAGGAGATACAGTTTGGGGCATATCTGTAAGGACATTTCCAGAGAAGTTGAACTGAGACCAGCTCTGAAATTGGGTGGCACCATCCTATGGCCTAAGGTCCAAGGATAAATAAAAAGGAAAAAAGAAAGCAGCTGGGTGTTAGCATTCATCTACCCTTGCTTCTTGACTGTGGGAGCAATATGACCAACTTTGTTAAATTCCTGCCATATTGGGTTGATTATATGCCCTCAGACCAATGATTCTCTGTTGGGAGCCCTGTGTCTAGTTTTGGACCAGTATATGAGTGCTTGTCCAACAGGTCCAGATGAGGTAAAAGCCCACAGGGACAGTCTTACTCGGCAAGGACCAGTGGACTTCAGGATACTGCTGGGACCACGCGGCCTGCATTCTCTCTTCTCTCTCGTGATATTGATGATTCTCTTGGTGGATTTAGTGTCATTTTGTCAATCTTGCATGGAACAGATGTGATCATTCCTGGAAACCCAATTTTTCTCCAATATTTTCCCCTAAAATTCTTTGGGAGCTGATGCTCCTCAGGTTTCTTGTCTGGGGAAGCCAGCTGTCTGAAAGAGCCTGGGAGCTGTTCTGATTCAGAGCTGACAGGATGGGAGGCAGATCACCCCTATTTCTGTAAATACGTTTTGAATGATATTGTTGTTCTTGAAAATGTGTGCCTATGTCAATTACCTTTTAGTTTTGTAAAGACAGGATGTACCCAACTCGATATTTGGCCAAGCCAGTAAAATGATAACTGTTGTTTTGGGTTTAAAGATGTTTTGATGTTAAAGTTAGGAAAAACACATTTGACATATTTGTTTTTGCTGGGGGTTAATGGAGGATGGAAAAAACGTTTGTTATTATGGAAAAGCATGCTTGTTTTTGATGTATAAATAAAGATGGCTGGAGCTATTGCAAAAAAAAAAAAAAAAAAAAAAAAACTCCACAGCTCTCAAAAGGAATAGGAGATAGTTTATTCTAGATCCATTTTGAGTGACCAGGGCCTGGGAACCCAGATTTTGGTTATCCCAAATTTCATGTTCTAACATGGACACAATTTCATGGTTTTTACAAAACAAAGACATAAATCAAGGTTAGTTTAAAATGCATTGGTGGTTACATCAGAGAGGTGGTTACAAGATGAGGGAAGCTTTTCTATAGGCCCAAGATGTTTCTGATGAAATACTTAGCTTTTGGGTAAGTGGAAGCTTGTGGTCTTCTATGTTAATAGATTCCAAAAGGTTCTTTAATATTTACAGGATGTTAGTTCAGTCACAGAGGTGGGCAAGGAATGGCTGTTGTGGAGGGCTAGAATTAGGCCACGATAAGGTAATTACTCTCTGGGCTGCAATATTCCAATCCCTCCACAGTACTCAGTTCTAATCAATCCATTAGTCTCTGCAGACACAACTCCTTTTCTGGAATTTTCATTCACAGAATATATATACATATATTCCTGCTGATATTAGCCACATTGCTCCTCAGGATTTTGAATGTTCTTACCAATGTTTCCCATGCTTTATTAAGCTTAGTACATGTCAGATAAAGCCCTAAGTTTGCTTAGTAAACTTTCAGGAGGAAATAAGTGGTACTTATTCTTACTAGCATGACCAGTGAAATAAAATGAAGATGCTGTGCTATTTAGCTGGTGAAACTGAATCCTTAAATATTAAATATAGGGAAAATTCTGCATTTGGCTTAGGGGAACATAACTTGGAGATACCTAGGGTCAGCAACCTAGGATAGTCATAGCTGAGTAGTCTATTCGTAGTTTTTCTCCTGCAATTACAGTAAAGACTATACCTTGGGTAGAGTCTTCTGCGATGTCACTGGACCAGAGGATCTGCCTCTGAACTCATTTGCTTGAGCTATTGGTAGGGAGGCTCCTTATCACCCCAGGTTCTCTCTATACCTGCTTATAAAATAGTTTCTTCTAGTCCAGAGTAAATGACCAAAAAGATGTTCTCATCAGTGTTGGGAACTACAGTAACTTTGAGAATTGATGATAAAAATGCTGGAGATCAGTTGATCTGAAATGATGCTTGTCTGACTAGCTTCTGTGCTCATGTCCAACATTTGTAAGTACTTTACCGTTCCTACAGATCCCAGGTGCTTACTGTGAAGTTCATAGACTTCTTCAAATAAATATCAGAATTGAGGTGTGGGAGATGAATGCTTCTTTTTGCATTTTCATATTAATATTATTGCTAGTATTTTTGTTCATACCTTATTTTTATAATAATAGTATGTTAATTCACTCTTTATATAGGTATGATTGTTCACTTTTTAATACAATTATCTATTACTTAGAAAGACTTTAAGCAGAAATATTTTAACTTAAATATTAGTTTAATAATTATTTTTATTTTGTAGGTTTTGCAGCCTTGTGACTTGTTTTATCAGGCTACTCAGATAGGAACAGATCCACAAATGATTGACATATCAGTAAAATCTCTTACACTAAAGGTAAGTTAAAACAAACATTTAAAATTGATTTGGTGGTAGGTCAAGAAGCTAAAGTATAAGAATCGTAAGTTCCAGGCCTGCCTGAAGTACAGAGCATTGAGGTTTAAGCCACCCTGGACAGTTTAGTGAGACCCTAACAATCACCATTACCACCAGAAAAAAGACTGAGCTTATTGGTGAAGCACTTGTGTAGCATTCATGGGGCCCAGGTTAGACCCATGACTCACCAAATGAATAAATATTTTTTTGGAAATATATATATATCAAGTTTGTAAAATATTGTAAATTTTATGATGAATGCTATATTTTATTGATGTGACTTTTATAGTTGATATCTAGTATACATATAATTGTAGTCATATTTAATTGGTTTAGTAGTAACAAAATTTACAAATATTTTAACAAACTTATCTAAAAATTTTTGTAGTAGAAAATTATGTTTATTATCCTGTAGTACCTTTCTAGTTCAGCCTTAATTCTTCATGTTCATTCAACAAATGTATGTAATCCATTTTTAAATTGTTTTCTCCATTTAGGTTTCACCAGTAATCATAAATACCATAATAACTGTTACTTCTGCACTTTATACAACTAAGGAAAGCATCCCAGAAGAAAACACTTCTTCTATAACACATTTATGGGACAAGAAGGATACTAAGAATCTGAAAATGTGGTTTCTTGAAGAATCAAATGAAACAGAAAAAGTAGCTCCCATAAATGAATTGGTGCCAGGAGGAGAGACACTGACCTTAAATATTGATTCTATTTTTATAGTTCTTGAAGCTGGAGTTGGTCATAGAACAGTGCCGATGCTATTGGCAAAGTCACGTGTTTTTGGGGAAAGCAAAAACTGGAGTACTTTAATAAATCTCTATTGTCAGCTTGAGCTGGAAGTAAGTGTGTATATAATTTTTCAGGGCTTATAATCCTTTACATAGAATATTCTGGGATCTTATATCACTACTTAAATTGAGTATATGATGCTGGCTTTAAACCTTTTAGAAGAAAGCTTACACATTTATGCCCTTGAGAGGTTGCTTATATATTACTTTAAATTTCAAATTACATATCCATACTTTATATTTCAACTGATTTTCCTAAGCTTCAGAAGTGGTGCATTAGGTTCTAGAGAGACAGCCCATTAATTAGGAGCTTCTTGCTCTTTCAGAGACAGAGTCTGATTCCCAGTGTCCATATCAGGCAGCTCACAACCACCTGCTACTCTGCCCTTGCTACCTCTGGGGGAATCTAAAACACTCTTTGGGCACAGGCACATACATGGCAGACATTCACACAAACATACATATGTATATATAAATAAAAATAAAATCTTTTTTAAAGTGATATATCACTAGATAGTTGTTAAGATTAAAACTTCTGATTCTTAAGAACTAAAAGTTGAGTTATTTTTGTGGTGATTTTTTATTTGTGCTCTAACAAATCAAACTTATCTGGGGATCACAGGACAGAGCTAGCCACTAGATTAGACATAGAGGCCATACAATGGTGGAATACACACCTTTAATCCTATCGCTTGGGAGGAAGAGATCTGTCTGGATTTCAGTGAGTTCAAGGCCACACTGAGAACAGAGCCAGGCGTGGTGGCACACACTTTTAATACCAGCAATTGAGATCCCATGTCTTTGCTTGGAAAGGGCACACACCTTTAATTCCAGGAAGTGATGGCAGGAAGCAGAAAGGTATATATAAGGACCAGGAACTAGAGGCTTATAGCAGCAGTTCACCTGAGACACTCAGGGATGAGGCTTTCAGTCTGAGGATTGTGGAAACAGAATTGGCAGAGGAGTTGGCAAAGTGAGGTTGACTGTGGCTTGTTCTGTTTCTTTGATCTCTCAGTTTTCACCCTAATATCTGGCTCTGGGTTTTTGTTTGTTTCTTTGTTTGTTTGTTTTTTTAATAATAAGACCTTTTAGCAATTCATGTTACATTTTTTTCTTTGAATGTGTAGATTAAATTTATGAACATGGGTAAGCTCTTTCAGTTTTTAAAGACTAAGGATATACTTGAAGTTTAGAGTGGTTGCTTAGCATGTGTGAGACATTGGACTCTAATCCTGAACCCTCCAAAAATTTTTAAAGAGAAAAAAAGAATCAGAGTAAATATGTTTTACCTCAGAATTTATAAAATTAGTTTAACTAATATTTCAGATAAAATTAATTTAAGAAAGGGGCTGAGAATATAAGTTAGTAGTAGGATGTATACATAATATGTATGTAGCACTAATTTTAGTACCAGCACTGCAGAAACAGAAAAATTATATACAATCATTTCCAGTGATATTTAAAATTATTGTACTTAGTATTTTTTGAAAAGCTGTCTGGTAGTCTACCTTATAAAAGTGAGAGTGAGACTTTAAAAGCTTTTATTTTTACATGAAATGATACAGAATTATGTACTAACACAATTGTAATTGATTATGACTCCACTGCAGATTTTCAAATTGTGTTTAGAATTATGTATATTTTGTAGAGAACTTTTATCTGGGCTATCCAAGAGGTACAAGGCATTCAAACACTGAAATCATGTACAATGTAGGAAAGTTCACCATGATACCACCAATATACTGCACTTTGAATCTTGTGGAACCCTCCATGAAGAGATTTTAGTCAGTGATGGTAGATTGGCAAGTTTTCAAGGGTCAGCAATACGTGATAGATAGATGAATGTAGGATTTGCCGCTTGACCCAGGAGAGAGATCAAGGAAAGGTGCTTTAGAAAGGGTTCTAGGGTCTGCAGGAAGCCTTAGTGGGTGAAGGTGTTTACCACCATGGCTGACAACCAGAGTTTAGTTCTCAGGACCCATGTGGTGGAAAAAGAAAGACCTGACTCATACAAGTGTCGCTCTGATTGAAATATGTGTATACATGAGTAAATATATAAAGGGGATTCTCTTGTACTAAAATGTGAAGGTAGAATTCGGTCTCTAAGCCAGATGAAGAAAGTATGTAAGGAGTATATATAGAAATCTAATAATTAACATGTAGAATAGTTCTTATATAGAAGAAATAGCACAAAGGGCATGGTGGTAAGAGGTATCATTTAAAAAGTCATTTTAGATAGTATAATGCTTTATTTAAAAAACTAAAAATTCTTTTTAGGTTCACTATTATAATGAAATGTTTGGTGTTTGGGAACCTTTACTAGAACCCTTAGAAATTGATCAGACTGATGATTTTAAACCATGGAATCTTGGAATCAAGGTACGTATGTGTGTGTTATTTTCTTAAAGCAGTTTCGGCCTTACAGAAAAATTGACGAAGTATAGTTTCCCCATATATCCTCTGCTTCTGTGTATATATGTAAAACTTCATTATTAACATCCTCAATCAAAGTATATTTGAAGTATATTTGAAAAGGACTTTAGAAGAAAAAGGTTTTCAAAATTTTTGAGGATATCCATACTACATTATATACTTTAACTTATTTATTTATTTGTATGTGTGTGATTATTTTGCCTGCATGTATGTCTGTGCACCATATACCTGCCTGGTGTCCACAGAAGCCTGAAGAGGACAACAGATCCCCTGGTACTGGAGTCACAAGCCATTATGAGCAAGCCATCATGTGCATGCTGGGAGCCATATTCAGGACCTCTTCAAAATAGCAAGTGCTCTTAATTAGCTTAGCCATGGCTCCAGCCTCATATAATACCAGAAATGTAATAGACTTCCCGTACAGTAAAAGTAAAAATTGTGACCTGCAGACTGAACATCAGAGATCCCAATATTAACTGTTACCTTACACTGTGACAATGTTCTTTTAGGTTGTGGCCAGTCCCAAGTTCCTTTGTTCTGTAAATGGATATTCTCCCTCCCTCCCTCCCTCCTTCCCTCCCTCCCTCCCTTCTCTCCCCTCTCCTTTCTTTCCTCCCTCCCTCTTTTTTTTACACCTTCCTACTTCCCCCTTCCTCCCTTATCTTCTCTTTAATCTCTTGAAGATTTTCTGTTATTTGCTCTGAACATATTATGAATTTATGTAATCCTGAGAATCAGTGCCTTTAAATTGGCAAAATTGTGCTTGTGAAGCAAGGAATTATCTAAGTTACAGCATGTTTCCTACCTAATGATAGACTCAACTTGTAAACTTGTAGACAAATTTTCAGGCCCTAGAAAAGGTAAAATATATCTGAGTTTGAGGCCAGCCTGATCTATAGAATGAGTTCCAGGATAGCCAGAGTTACATTAAAAAAAAAAAGTCTTGAAAAACCAAAAAAAAAAAAAAGAAGAAGAAGAAGATAAAATAACAGCTAAATGACTAGCTTGGCATGTCTACCATATTATATTTAAGTATTTTAATTTAATTATTTAGGTTATATCAGATTAAGGATTTGAATAAACTAGTTTTACTGGTAGTCTTTAGATTCGACTATACCTGGGCAGTGAGTCTCTAAATTCTGGAAAGAAGTAAATAGTACTTATTCTTATAAACTCCCACTTCACAGCATTGTTTTGTGACTTTTATCTGACGTTTTTAGTATCTAGTTCTCTTTCTGTTAACATGACCAATAATTTAAAAAACTTTTCTTGACTAATTTGTTTAGAAGTGTATGCTTTTGATTTACCTGCAGATTCCATATATACTTAGTAATTTTCAAAGTTTTTCTTTCTTCTAAATTATCGAAAAGGATAGAATTTATTTTCCTTTAGTATTTCCTCCTCTCAGCTTTGTGACATTGCTTGGCATGTCCAGGATATTTCATTGGGCAATATAGCTCTCTACATGTTATTCATAGCTCTCTACAGCAGGCAGTGTAACCATGGAATTCATAGCTCGCTCGGTCTCTAGTGGTGTTTGTTTTTACTTTGCAGACAAATTATGTTATACTCCTAAAAACAAATTCTTTTCTTTTATGTCTAATTTTAATTTATCATTTTAGATGAAAAAGAAAGCAAAACAGTCCATTGTTGAGTCAGATAGTGAAGAAGAAAACTACAAAGTACCAGAATACAAAACTGCCATAATTTTTTATTCTAAGGACCAATTAAACATTACATTATCCAAATGTGGCCTTGTGATGTTAAATAATTTAGTCGAGGTAAGAAAAGGCAATATTTTACATTAATACTTAAATGAGTAAAGTTGTTGTTGATCTACTTACTTTCCTATAACACTATACTGTTCTTTTCATTTCCTTGGTCCACATTTCATTTACTCAAAATTTTCCCTGTCAGGCATTTACGGAAGCTGCTACTGGATCTTCAGCTGCCTTCCAAAGGGATCTAGCACCGTTTATGATTTTAAATTCTCTTGGACTTACTGTCTCTGTTTTACCAAGTGATTCTTTTAATGTACTCAATGTTCCTATGGCAAAATCATATGAACTGAAAAATGAAGAGAGTTTAAGTATGGATTATGTACGAACTAAGGACAGTGATCATTTCAATGCAATGACCAGCCTAAGCAGCAAACTCTTCTTCATTCTCCTTAGTAAGTGATACATTTCCTCTCCAAGGCTTTGTGAAGTTGTTTTGTAAAAGCAGTCTTACTCATTTGTCAAACCTTAACAGTTTTTTTTTTAAAAAAAAAAAAAAAAAAAAAAAAACAGGTTTTCTAGTACAGTGGGGACTATATTAATTACTGTCCTATTACTGAGATAAAACACTATGACCAAGGCAACTTGTAGAAGAAAGAGTTTGTTTAGGCTTATGGTTCCAGAGGGTTAGAGTCTATGAAGGTCAGAGTAGAGACAGCAGGTATGGTAGTTTGAATAACAAGGGAAGCACTCACACCTTGAGCTGCAAGCAAGAAGCAGAGAACAAAATGAGAATGGTGGGAGGCTTTGAAACCTCAAAGCCCACGTTCAGTGAGGCACTTTTTCCAAAAGGCCATACATACCTACTCCTTCTCAAAGGGCTCTGCCAACTGGGGACCAAATATTCAGATGCTAGATTCTTTGGAGGGGAGAGTCTCATTCAAGCCAACGTGGAAACAAGATTTTCCTCTCCAGTATGTTGATTTCTTTGGTCACTAAATCTTGATATTCTAATTTCTGACTTCACTTGTCCAGAGCATGGTATTATTAGAACCTGGAGTAAGATTGAAAAATACTAGATCTCACTCAGCTTTTCTATATCAGTGATAGGTGTGTCAAATGTTCTAACCATGTTTGGTATGACTAAATAATGCATTTTACAAGTGTTTTTAGGTGAGTGAATTTTTAAAAGTTTGAATTAATGCAGATGTTAATATTTCTCTCTGTTTTTATATTTGTAATTTTTTAAGATTGATGTGTACAAATGTTTGGCTTTTTGAATGTATGTGCACCACATGCTTGTTTGATTCCCTGGAGCCGGGGTTATAGATGATTGTGAGCTACCATTTCAGTGATGGGAATTGAACCCAGATCTTGTAACTACTAAGCCATCTCTTTAGCCCCTTGTAAATTGTTTTTAACATTATGCGTATATGGATTGTGGAAGTCATTTCTGCTTTCCACAAGTTTTTCCGTTTTATTGGAGGTAAAGGACAGTATATAATTTCTTTAATTGTCATAAAACTTTGTTTTCTTACACATATTCACTGGTATTTCATTCAGATCTTGAGGGCACTATTTGAATGGGTACTGTCTGAAAGGCTAACTAGACACAGAAGGCTACTAATACATTAGTAGTTATTCTCATCATGAAGTAATATTTAGTAGATGGTTGTTATCAGGACATTATCTGTGATGTGTTTTTTACTACTCTTACTCACTGTGAGAATTTAGACTGGGAAGTCAAATTTATGTAAATTAAGTAATTTTATTCCCAATATGATATATTCATGTTTGGTGAGTGTATGTGAATTTTTCTTTAGTCAAATCTAAGTTGCATCTTAAAAGTGACATAGAGAGTTAGAAAATTAAAAGTGGAAATCTATACTCAATTCACCTTGGTAGCTCCAGTGGTTATTGTGACAGCAAACTACCAATTAATACTCCTGAATTTTATAATCATTCTTCTCATTACTGTTTGCTTTCTTAATTGTGATGATTTTAGGTTAAACTCCTAATTGAAAAAATTTTTCAGTTATGTTTTTGATAAAATGTTTTAAAGGATATTATGGGAATAATATCCTATAATACTGATTATATTCAAAGACTTCATTTAGAAAACAATCATCTAGTATTTAACATACATTTAAAATTATTATGCAGTGAATTCTAATTAACCGGGACCATATGTATTTGATTTAGCACCTGATAACCACTCTACTGCTGACAAGATCCCTTTAACAAAGGTAGGACGGCGCCTGTACACAGTGAGACACAGAGAGTCTGGAGTTGAAAGATCTATCGTTTGTCAAATTGACACATTTGAAGGAAGTAAGAAGGTAACAATCCGCTCACCAGTGCAGGTATGAAGTAAGGAAATGGGTAGAAGCTCTCTATGCAGACATTTGAAGTAGGTCAGGGATGTGCCTCAGTTGGTAGAATGCCTGCCTTGGGTGTGGGAAGCCCTGAGTTGATCCCTAGCACCACATACCTTGTATATGGTAGCATACCTTTAATCTCAGCACTCAGGAGATGAAGAAACTAGCTACTCAGTCAGTTTGATGCCAGCTTGGGATACATGAAACTCTGTCTCAGAAAAAAGAAAAGAGAAATATTCAAGTAAATCATTGCCAAAAGAATACAAACTGTTTCAGAAACACAGCCGATGTTAAGACTCTCATCATCAGTAGAAGTACTCCTGTGATATGAGCACTGGAGGAACATCATCATGTCTTATAGAACTGCTTCATACACTGTTTTCATTATTTCATAAAAATACGCATCATTTTTGCTTAGTCTTTAGCATGTTTATATTTTTTAATAGTAAAACTATCAGGAAAATTGCAGACTTATTGAGATATATATATACAATAAATAACAAAGTTTAGTTTTGACATAAAGATACACTTAAGAAACCTTCATAGCTGTCAAGGTAGTGAATGTATTTACTATTCAAAAAACTTCATTCTCTTCCTACTTTCCCTTCCTATATATCCACTCAGTTCAGAGTACATTAGTTACACAGTCTGAAATTTTATATAGGCATAATAAAGAATAGAATTTGGCTTTTTCACTCAGCAGAATATATAGCTACATAAGGTTACTGAGAAGTAGCTCTGGTATGTGGAGAATACCACAGTTTCATTTTAAGTAAATCTTCGTATATGTAGAGGTGAGGTTTGAGATTCAAAGTTTTCTATTTGGTTATCCAGTTGCTGCAACCAGATGATCTTTTCTCCTTAGATTGTCCTCTTATATTGGTGGTTTATTTCTGAACTCTCTATTTTTCATTCATCTGTTTATTTTTATGACAGTACCATTGATTACTCTGTATCTGAGTCATAAATCATAGTATCTCATTTTTCCTAATTTATTTAACTATTATAAGTATTTTCCTTTTTTAAAAACAGAATGTTTTTTATTATTCTTTTAGTTTTGATTATTCATTGCTGTCATTTAGAATACAGATTATTATAACATTCCTATATAATGTTCCATTTTATTAGACTCGCAATTGTTCTAGTAAATTTCAACAACTATACTTACAAAAAAAGACATTTTACTTCATATATTTTAGTTTATTTTTTTCCTTCCAATTTTTTATGTTTATTGAAAGGATATAAACAAAATTGTTAATGTGATGAATGTCCTGGATTTTCAAACAATAAACAACACTATCTCTAGTAAATCTTTGCCTTAAAATTATTAAACTTCTAGAGTACTGTTAGATTTTGTTTAAGTTATATTTAAATTTTTTGCATTTATATTCACAAAAGATCTCGGTCTAATGTTTTAATGTGTTTGTGGAAAGTCTTAAACTATAGTTTGAATTGATCTAAGAAATTGGTTTTTAAGGTTATACTGCTCCATTTAAATGAGTACTTATACTAACTCTGTACCTCCTGCTTAGCTATTGGCTATTCAGCTTTTTGTTATACCAGTCAAATTGATACATTTTTCACATAGTGTAGAAATATCCCAGAACATTTCTCCCTTTTTGTCTAAATAAAAAAAGAAAGGTTTTAACTCTAATACAGTAAAGTTGTATACAGTCCCTTTGTATTTGTCAAATTTGGAGAAATTACTCTGTAGTTGGAAGTTTTCCTATGTCCCAGCTGGCCAACAATCAGGACAAATCTCTCTCACCCACAGACCTGCAGCCCACTTATAAAATAATCATTCAGAGGCTTATAATAATTTTAACTGCTTCGCCATGAGCTCAAGCTTATTACTGACTAGATCTTACATTTAAATTAACCCATAATTTTTATTTATGTTTAGCCACGTGGCTTGGTACCTTTTCTCAATTCTGTCTTGTATTCTTGCTTCCTCTGTGTCTGGCTGGCAACTCGACTCTGCTGTTCCTCTTCCCAGCATTCTCCTCTTCTACTGGCCCCGCCAATACCTCCTGCCTGACTCTTGGCCAGTCAGTGTTTTATCTATGAAACGATCAGAGCAACACATATTCACAGCATACAGAATGACATCCCACAACATTCTTATATATCTTAATCTTGATGAGTCCAGAGTTCTATACCTAAACCATTTTCTATCATAACTTTTATTACCATCCTAAAAATATATTTTTAGGCCTTAAAACATCTTTTTAATAAACAACTTAAGATTTTGTTTTCACCTTTAAAGTTAACATCTTTTTTTTTTTTTTTTTTTTTTTTTTTTTTTGGTTTTTCGAGACAGGGTTTCTCTGTGTAGCTTTGCGCCTTTCCTGGAACTCACTTGGTATCCCAGGCTGGCCTCGAACTCACAGAGATCTGCCTGGCTCTGGCTCTGCCTCCCAAGTGCTGGGATTAAAGGCTTGTGCCACCACCGCCCGGCTAAAGTTAACATCTTTTATGTAAGTTTTTTTTCCCTGAATTTGAAAACAAAGAAAACTGTAAAACTATCTAGTCTTCAATCCTCATCAGAGACCTAAGAAGGATAAAATATTACCTGAGTAAACAGGAAGTTCAAACAGGAAGTTCAGAGCAAACAACTTCCAAAACTATAGAAATGACAAAGACAGCTGGCTTCCTGGACAATCACCCAAGGTTTCTTTGCAATGTTGGGGCATCCATTTTTGGTCTACAAGCCTAGAATATTTGACAGACTTTGCTGTGAAGCAGGAATTTTGAAGGACTGTCCTAACTTGTCTTGTCAAAATTCAGTAGTCACCTTTTTTTTTTTTTTTCTTGTTTTTTCGAGACGGTTTCTCTGTGTAGCTTTGTGCCTTTCCTGGAACTCACTTTGTAGACCCTGCTTGTCCAATTTTGACAGCATACTGTCAGCAGATGAGGCAAGGGAAGTTTCTTGCCCATTGGCTAATTTTTGCCACAAAGAAAGCAAACTCCATATGAAGGTTCTTCATTGCCCACCATCTCTGAGGTTGGTGCTGCCAGGATCATATATGTCTCATAGTAATGAAATGCCTTAGTTATTAAACCATCTTAAATGGCATATTCTGTAGATCTCTGAAGTGTTTGAAGACCATCTGTCTATGTAAAATATAGCTATGTTTGACCTTGAAAACACACCTAACATGGCCACAAATTTGATTGTTAGGTAACTGTAGCTTGAGTTTTTCCGGCCTTGCCCACAATCAGGACAAATCTCTGTCACCCGCCAGTCCCACAGCCGCTCAGACCCAACCAAGTAAACACAGAGACTTATATTGCTTACACACTGTATGGCCGTGGCAGGCTTCTTGCTAACTCTTCTTATAGCTTAAATTAATCCATTTCCATAAGTCTATACCTTGCCACGTGGCTGGTGGCTTACTGGCGTCTTCACATGCTGCTGGTCATGGCGGCGGCTGCAGCGTCTCCTTCTGCCTTTCTGTCCTTTTTTTTCTCCTCTCTGCTAGTCCTGCCTATCTTTCCTGCCTAGCCACGGCCGATCAGGTTTTATTTATTAACCAATCAGAACAACTTGACATACAGACCATCCCCCAGCACAGCCAAGTGCAGACCATCTCAAACACCTGCACTCAGGCCCATGGTCCTAATCATCCTCTATACGGACCTGCTGGGTAAAGCCACAAGGAACCCAAGAAGGGCTCCCACAGGACATACAAATCATCCCACAGCAGGTAACAACTACCAATCCATAGTTCTTAATTACCCTAAATAGTAGTAATAACAACTTTCAAGGACTAGAAATTTACATTGCATTGTTAAATGAGCAGCATATTATATTACATTAAGAGTAGAAACATATATACAGTATAACAAAAAGGGAAGGCAGAAAGAATATAAGAAATGGAGAAAGGGAAGAGTCTTGTGAAATGACAGCCTCTGGACATGAACTTCACAACAACTATGGTCGTTTTGTTTTGCCAGTTTTGTGAAAAGTTTACATGTGGTTATAATTTGTATTTTCTTGCTTTCTAGGAACATTGAATATCTTTTTTTCTATTTTTTAGTAATTAGCTTTTCCTTCTGTGGATTCCCTGTTTATTCTGTTTCCATTTTCATTGTGCTTGTAACTTTTTTAACTCTTTCACAACTGAGACTTTATTGGTTGAGTACACAGACATTTCAGTTCTTAAAACATGGACCCAAACTCTAAGAGTCATACATTGTGTTCATGTACCCAAAAGAGCCATGTGTTGTTTCTCTTTGAACTTATTCCAGTAATGTTCCATCTTAAGCTTGGCAAGTTTTCCCTAAGACCTCACATAACAATCAAATGCTCACAATCCATAATTCCACTGACTCACAATTTTATGCCACATACAGTACATATTCAAAATTTCGATCTTTCACAGCACATTATCACAATTGTTAGGAAAATGGACTGACATGACCAGAGACAGTTCTGACAGGGCAAGAACCTAGGATTGTTTTTTTTTTAGGATACATTTCTACTAGAACACGAGACCAGAAATAACTGAAAATATTCCAGATACAAATGCACGACCGAGACTCCAAGTTACCATTTAGTATGCTTTGTGTTGTAGGATATAAAACTAGCCCCCTCTACGGAATGTTATGGTGACCCCAGAGACATTCACAGCCTCTCCTGATTCAGTATCCTGCTATTTTCTGATTGTGCCAAAAAAAAAAAAAAAAAACCAACCAGCAAGTGATTTAACCTCTTAAAAAAATTATTTACACTTAAAAATGAGATGAGGTGGGACTTCCTCTCACGTTTTAAAAATGTTTCTAGAGCTACTAAAAAACTTGCATTTACAAAATAGCTGATAAAAATATTCCTCTGGATTGTACAAGAAGGGAGGTGAGGACACTGACAGACACGATGAATGTTTAGTTGGACTCAACTTCTTTCTCTTCAGAGGCTGGACTCTGGTTCTCAGCCTCTCCATTTTCTGCAGGCACATCTGTGGTTTGCTGGTCAGCCACCTCAGCCTGTTTGCCCTTTGCTTCCCATTTCTCTTTTGTTTGCACTTTTTTGTCTGATGATTTATCCTTTCCCGCAGCCTTCATCGGCTTCTCGTCCACCTTGGCAGAGGCAGGCTTGGCCAACAACCTCCAGGAGCATTGCTTGGGCTCCACCTTCACAACTCAGTCCTCGCTAACCTTCCTCTTGGGCATCATGGCAGCACTGGGTGGGAGGCGCGTGCAATGCTGAACTTGTCATGGAGCTACACTGCCCTGGCAGCCACCGCACAAACTGCTGTGACCCTGCTTGTAACTTTTATGATTTTCAAGAATTTTTTAATTGGATTGTTCAGTATTTTGATGTCTAGCTTTTTGAGTTCTTTATTTATTTTGGAGATCATCTCTCTGTCAGATGTGGGGCTGGTAAAGATCTTTTCCGTAGGCTGCCGTTTGGTCTTATTGACCTTGTCCTTTGCTCTACAAAAGCTTCTCAGTTTCAGGAGGTCCCATTTATTAATTGTCGCTCTTAGTGTCTGTGCTACTGGTGTTATATTCAGGAAGTGGTCTCCTGTGCCAATTCATTCCAGACTACTTCCTACTTTCTCTTCTATCAAGTTCAGAGTAGCTGGATTTATGTTGAGGTCTTTGATCCACTTGGACTTGTTTTGTGCATTGTGACAGATAAGGATCTATGTGCAATCTTCTTCATGTTGACATCCATTTATGCCAGCACCATTTGTTGAAGATGCTTTCTTTTTTCCATGGTACAGTTTTGACTTCTTTGTCGAAAATCATACGTTCATAGGTGAGTGGATTAATGTCAGGGTCTTCAGTGTGATTCCATTGGTCCACATGTTGGTTTTTAGGCCAGTACCAAGCTGTTTTTATTACTCTAGCTCTATAATAGAGGTTGAGGTCAGGGATCATGATGCCTCCAGGTGTTGCTTTATTATACAGGATTCTTTTAGCTATCCTAGGTTTTTTGTTTTGTGTGTGCATTCCTCTAGACCTTTTGTTAACTGTGGTACTAACATTTCCCAGGCTGACATGCTATCTTTTGACATACTTGATTTGCTTTTTGTTTTTGAAACCATTCACAGTTGTAATGTATGCAATGTGTCTTAATCATGTTGCACTCCTACTCCTTCCCTCCACTTGCCTCTGCTCTTTCCCCAATATATCCCCTGCTGCTTAATGTCTTTGTTTGATTATATGTTATAACGTACATTCACTAACAACGTTAGTGAATAGAGAACCTGCCAGTATCTGACTATAACCTTTCAAAGAAAAATTTCCTGTCTGGGCCAGTACCTTCTGAGCTAGGGCTGAACGCTGAAATTTTACTAGTCTTGACCTTGTATAAGTAACTATAGTTGTTGTGAGTTCATGTTCAGAGGCCAACATTTCGCAATACTCCTGTCTTCCTTCATTTCTTATATTATTTCTGTCTTCCCTTCCACTGTTGTCTGAACCTTGAAGGGAGTGTGTGTGTCTGTGTGTGTGTCTGTGTGTGTGTCTGTGTATGTGTGTACATGCACACTTGCACACTTTCACTGGGTTGGTTCTTTGACAATTTAATACATTTATAAAGTATATTTTGATTATTATAACTCCTACCCTCTCAATTTTCCCTTCCACCCCTATTATACACCCTCTTCCATAAAATTAATTCCCCTTTTCACATTCATGCAGGTTTTTTGTTGTTGCAAAAAATCACTCCATTTGTTTAATTAAATTTGAATTTTATACATAGGAAATTAAATATGCCTATATTTGATCATATCTATCTCCCACCCTTTCTCCAAATGCTCCCTAAACACCTTTCCCTTACATCCCTTTCCCAGCTTTATGACTTTTTGTTGTTATATTTTTAATCATACACTGAGTCTAATTAATGGTGCCCTTAATGTTCATTTGTGAAAGGCCATCTACTGACGCATGGGCAGCCTATCAGGGACAACACTTGTGAAGAAAACTGACTCTCCCTTAATGCAAACAATATTAGGTCCAGCCTATATTGTTTGCTCCCAGGGTCTGCGAAAGAGTCTAACAACCAACTGAGGATTCTAATCTGAGGGATATTCAATGAATCTAAACACACTGAGTTCTTTAGTCCATTCACTTTATTCTTCTATGGTGATTCCACCTACACAGTTTCTTTTCTTCTCTCTTACTTAGCTCCTCTCAGTCTCTCCTGCTCTCAGTTCCTTCTGCTGTTCTCTCATCATTCTACCTAGTTCTTTCCATCTCCATCCTCATCTTTGGTCTTCTCCATCCATCCTCCCAGTGCTCTCAGAGAAACAGTGTATATACCCACACAGTAATTCTTTGGTAAAGCATTTCGAGGCTTGAAGTTTTCACAGTCAGAGAAAGAGGTTGTAAGGATCCACACATAAAGCATTAATTGTCAGCTTCCAATTACATCCCAAAAGGGGAGTGACTAAAGGGGAGTTCTCTGGTAGGGGCAACTAAAGGCTAAGATCACTTAAGGAATTTATGTGCTCAAACTATAATCTAGAAATGGCTAGGTAGAATGTTAGGGGTCAGTAAGTCACAAGAAAGTAAACTGTCTTTGGCGCCACTTTTCCCGCTCGTCATGGCTGCAGCTTGCTTTCTGATAGGAAGGGAGACATTATTAAGCAACCTATGTCAGAGCATGTAGTATTTGGTTAGTGAAAACACTTTCACTCAGAGTAATTGCAGAGGAGAAAATCTAGGAATAGCACCTGGCTGAGGAGGAATAAAAACTTAATTTGCAAAAGAAAGAAGCTTGGCACCTATTGTCTGCTGGCCTGGAGGCAATCTCCTTGGGTCAGTGGGAAGTAACTGTCTTAACTCAGTATCTAGCAAATGGCTAAAACTTCATCCCAGGAATGTGAGCAGTAAATCTCTTAAATTAGGGTCTTATGTAAATAACCCAGGGTGAAGGTAAGGAGTTGAGGATTTAATTGTTAGTGGTTCTTTTCTCTATCTGTGAGATGAGCTAATGTTTATCTATGTGCAGTTTTGTCCTTGGAAAAAGGTATCTTTGCTGAAATACTTTTGTCTGGAGAATGGCCCTGGACAGATATATGATAATGAAAAATAAACACAGCTAGGGACAGTTGTCCAATTACCCCAAGTATATAGGGAAAGTTGTGCCCAAGATTGAGATGCAATCGTGAGATTACATGTACACTAACATGGAGATGCACGGTAAATTGGGAGACTCATAGCTGTTATTGCACAAGAAGTTTACAGAAAGAGACAGCCAGTTCATTCAAAAGGGAGTAATTCCAAACGCCTTGCTTGATGGTTTCCTCTAACAGAACCCTTAGCTCTGATAGGTTGGCCTTCTGAACACTAGTTGTCACCTGCTGTATACTCTCATGGATTTTCGCTACCAGTGGCTCTCAATACTCCCCACCTCAGCAGCCATCAGTGGCAAATAGCTCCCCGGCTAGGTGGTGCCTTATATACCTCTCCTTCATCTATGTGGAATGTTGGCTGGCTTCAATTTTTTTATCTATGAAATATACACCTGAATAATTTCATTTTGTTTTTAAAGATAAATAATTGTATGTTTGTTTCTTCTAATTTATATGACCAAGCTGAATGTTGCCTGGTAGAGTCTGTGTTAAGATATGTAGTTGGGAGGCGGTGGCGCACACCTTTAATCCCAGCACTCAGGAGGCAGAGCCAGGCAGATCTCTGTGAGTTCGAGGCCAGCCTGGTCTTCAGAGCGAGGTCCAGTACAGGCACCAAAACTACACAGAGAAACCCTGTCTCAAAAAACAAAAACAAAAAGATATGTAGATGGACATATCTTTTCTCATATTAATATTAAATATTGTTTTTTCTCAGATTAAGAATCATTTTTCAATCCCAATTTCCATTTTTGAAGGGGATACTTTATTGGGAATTGCCTCACCTGAAAATGAATTCAACATACCATTATCATCTTACCGGTGAGTTTTTTTCGTTATCTTTTAATTGCCCTAAACTGTTTTAAAGAATTTTCAGTTCAGATTCTATATAGCTATTGTTTTTGAATTATCAAACTTTGATCAGACTACCTGTTAAATATCTCATCTAGCCTAAATTTCAAGGTACCTAGATATCTTTTCAAAAATAAAAATCAATTATTGTATTTTTAAATTCTGTGCATTATTTATACTTTTACTAATTAGTGTAGTTATTACATGCTTGCAGTGTTCCCATTGTGACCATACTTACATGTTCAGGTGTTTTAAAATGTCTAATGGAAGATGATTTGGTTTCTGCATTTGTAGACTATACGTTTTAAAAATTGATTTAGAAAACAGTATCTTTTGTGTATATGTATTCTATTTGTTTATGGATAGATCTTAAAGTAAGAAATGGTTATCTTTCTCTTTAGAATTTGAGTATATTGATTCTTAAATTTAATTTCTTTACCAAGTAGCAAGTATTTTCTTAATGTATAAGACACTGTATGATACCAAAATGATTTGGATTTGCTGTTGCTGTTGAAATACTGACAAATAAATACATAAGATAGGAGACAGTTGTAAAGAATTACAAAAAGTATTAAAGTTAGAGGAAAGCATGAAAACACAAAGAGAATGGCTGACTCTGGATTAAGGTACATGAAATGCAGTTAGATAGGTGCATTAGTCAGGGTTCTCTACCTCTAATGAACACACACTCTCTCTCTTACATAAAAATATATATGTGTGTGTGTATGCATGTATGTATGTATGAATATGTTTATATATATATATTATAATACACATATAAATGTGATTTATTAGAATGACTTACAGGATGTGGTCCAGCTACTCCCAACAACGGCTGTCTACCAATAAAAGGTCCAAAAGTCCAGTGGTTGTTCAATCCACAAGGCTGGATATCTCAGCTAATCTATAGTATATGTTGGAATCCCAAAGAAGTAGGCTCTAATGCCAATAAAGGAAAGGACTTACTAGTGAGAGGGAGAGAAAGCAGGCAAAGAGAGAACAAGCTTTCTTCTATGTTCTTTGTATAGGTTGCTAGCAGAAGGTGTGGCCCAGATTGAAGGTGGATCTTCACACCTCATACATCTAGATTAAAGGTGAATCTTCCCACCTCAAAGATCCAGGTTAGAAGTGGGTCTTCCCACTTCAAATGACTTAATTAATAAAACAAAATCCTTCTCAGATATGCCCAACTATTTGGGTTTTAGTTAAGTCCAGATGTAGTCAGGTTGACAACCATGAACAGTCATCACAATAGTGTAGTCTTGATATTAGGTGAAGAGGAACATGTTACTACGGAGAATTTCTGAGTAAAGATAGGGCAGCTTAAAATGATGTTTTGTATAGAATAGTGGGAAATCCTTCTAGACAGTACATAAGGAAGCTGGAATTTGAAAGAGCTGCAGTTCTCAGTGAAGTACTTGCTCCTATTTTTATAAACTTTATTTAATAGTATTCAGTTTTTCTTTACTGCCTCTGAATATTTTGTCTTTTATTTTATTTTGTCTCTTCTATTTTTATTAGTTCTTTTACTTCCTTTACATTGCATATTTCTCTAATTCAAATCCTCAGAAATCAGCTTTCTTGCAAAATTTTCCCACTACCAAATATTCCCTGTTCTGTGTGCTAAGAGTATTCTGTATTTGAAGGCTTTAACCTATTGTTGACATTTATTTGCTTGGTTGGTACCTAGTGCTGTGAAACAGTTATTGTTGTTGTTGTTGTTTTAACATTGCTTTCTCTCTAAGACTAAAAATATCATACTCATTTCTGTATTTTCAGTTGTATCTTCTGATTGTTACATAATATGCCCTATAGGTATTTTGATATCTAAGCATATTGTTTCATACCTATAACTCCAACACTTAGAACTTGAGGCAAGAAGACTGCCCTAAGTGTGCACAGGGAGTTTCAAGCCAAACTGAACTACAGACTAAATCCCATTCTATGTTACTATTAACAGAATGTAATATAAACAAACTCATAAAACAAGTGAATGCTTTGACAAACTTCATGAGTCTGTTGGCCTTAATTTGAGGGGAGTTAATTTTTATGTAATACTAGAAATAAGAATGTAAAGTAGAATAAGTTGTAGGTATAATATAGAAGTATAATGGACAAAATAAATAAACTGTTTTGACATTAGTTTTGGGGGGGTGTCAGAAGGCCATTGTTTAATATTATCTCTAACTCTAGAGCACTAGTAGCTGAAAGTCACAAAAAAGGACAATAGGTGTGGAAGGTTCAGTGTCCAATTGAGGCAAGTTACAGTAGCATCACGTGTAATACAGAAATAGATAGAAGATATTTAAACTTTTAAGACTACATGTTAGGAAAATAATTAGGGATAGAGATGGTTTTGACAGCTCATCTATAAGAGATCATTAGGATCATAACTAGTTTTACAAATAAAAGATACATATAGAGGATTATTTCAGAAGCAAAGTACTTGCTAGAGAAGTGTGAGGTTCTATCCTCAACACTGGAAAAATGGTTAGTTAGTTAGTTAAAAATTATATATATATATATATATATATATGTATAATCTTTTTAAAAATTATTTTACACAATTCTTTATTGACTCTTAGAAATTTCACATATGCACCCCAACCCCACTCACTTCCCAGTCCCTCCATATCCATCCCACACTGCTGCAGCATGCCCCACCCAAAGTTAATTAAAAACAAAACAAACAATAAACCCACTTCATGCCTCCCATTTTTCCAATGCCTCTTCACTCATCCTAGTGGCATTGGGAACTGCAGTGTGTCACTCAGTATACCTTTTTGTCTAATCAGCCCCACTCACAAAATGTTCATTGCATTGAGTCATTGGTCTGGTTTAGTGCCTCTAGCATACCACCACCACTGGGCCCTCATTGAAACCCCTCTCAGATATTCCACCCTGAGTCATAGAGATCCTGCAGCTATTGTTCTGCAGCACCAGTCCCTTCACATACTCCAGCAGGTCACAGATGGAACAGATGTTAGGATGTAGGTCTCTGTGGTAGCTGAGCTGGTCAGTCCTGGCCACTGTGACTACCTCCTCGGGAGAGAGGCAGAGCCAGCTCTCCTAGGGCCAGTTCTTGCAAGCCTCTGGTGAAGGGTGGGGTCATCTCTCCTGAGTGCTGGGGATAGAGGGGGTGGGGGGATAGGTAGGAGGTATTTAATCTCTACTGCAGTGTCCAGCAAGGGGCAGGACCAGCTATCCTGGGGCCAGTGAGGGGTAGGGCTGGCTCAGCACAGTCCTTGGATTTCAACATGCATGGTTCCTTTGACCCCCTGGGTAACAGGCACTATGGATATCAGCCCAGACCCTGGCTGCTGTTTGGCTTTGGACCTAGACATGGCCCTGGTGGCAGCATGGCTCTCAGACACCAATATGGCCACAGGTTGCTGCCCAGACTCCATGTATCCATGTGGCCATTGGTACCTTGGGCCACAGACATCAAGACAGACCCTGGCTTTGTTAGGACCACAGACCCAGACATAGTCCTCAAATGCAGGCTTGGATGTCACCATGGCCCCAGGTGGCAGCAGGGGGCACTCAGGTTGGTATGGCCCCCATGGCAGCAAGGCCCTTGGACACCAGCATGGCCCCAGGTGGTGGCCCAGACCTCCAGCATCAGCATTGCCTTCAATGATACCAGGAGTCATGAATGTCAGCATAGACCCTGGCTGTAGTAGGGCCACAGACCCAGACATGGCCCAAGACAGCAGCCCTGACCCAGATGACACTGTGGCCCCAGTGGTAACATAGCCCTCAGATACCAACAAAACCACAGGCATCTGTGTCCTTAGGTGGTACCATGGGCCATAGACATCAGAGATCCCAACTGTGGTAGGTCCATGGACCCAGACATGGTCCCCAGCAGCAGCCTGAGCTTGGATGTCACTATGGCTCCAGGTGGCAGCACAGGCCTCTCAGATTGGCATGGGCCCTGCAGCAGAGTGGCCTTTAGACACCAATATGGCCCCAGCAGACCCCTGGCATCAGCATGGCCTTCGATGGTATCAGGAGTCAGGGACATCAACTCAGACCCTGGCTAGCATAGTACCACGGACCCAGCCATGGCCCTTAGCAGTAACTCTGGCTGGGTTGACACCATGACTCCAGGTGATAGCAGTGGCCACTCCGAATGGCACGGCCCTGGTGGCAACATGGTCACAGATTGTGGCCTAGACCCCTAGCATCCATGGCCTTTGGTGGCAACACAGGCCACGGACATCAATCAATAAAGACCCGAGCTGTGGTAAAGACCACAGATCCAAATATGGTATTCATCAGCAACCCAGGCATGGATGTCACCATGGCCCCAGGTAGCATCCTAGACTTCTGACATCAGCATTCCCTACGATGGGATCAGGAACCACAACATCAACAAAGACCCTGGTCTCGTTAGTGCCACAGACCCAACATGGCCCTCAGCAGCAGCCCTGGACTGGTTAACACCATGGCCCCAGTGGCAACACAGTCCTTGGACACCAACATGGCCACAGGATGTGGTCTATGTAGCCCTTGTCCTCACAGCCTGGGCTATCTGAAACATCCACATGCCTCCTGATGCCATGCGGCTCAGGCAGGCAAAAGACACTCATGGGCCATCCTGGGTTCTCATGGTCCGGCCTACCTGAAACATCTACATGCCCATCTGGAGCCTTGAGGCTCAGGCAGGTGAAAGACAATGATATTTCTTCTTGATTCTTGGATGTAGCTTAGTTTTTAAAAAAAATTACACATAGGACTGAGAAGATAGATCTGTATGTAAAGTGCTAAGATTTGAATTCTCGGGAGTCATCTAAAAGCTGTATGTGGAACTATGCCTGTAATTACAACATTGGGGAAGCAGGAGAGGTGATTCTGGGGTTTGTGGGCCAGCCAGTGTAGCCAAATCAAAGCTCCAAACTCAGTGAGAAGCCCTAGTCTTCCCATGCAAATGCATGTACCCTCACATACATGCACATACCACATAGAAAAATATTTTTCAGAAATACTGAAATTTAAAAATATATTGAAAGTATGTATATTAAAGTTTGTAAAAATAATCATGATCAAAATAAAACTTGGTGCGTTTCTGGAAAATTGGGGCACCTGTTTAGATTATGAAGTTCTGAAGCATGAAAAACAGGACTCTTTACAGTAATACTGAAGGGGTTCGTTGTCTAAAGCAGTAGTCTTCTAACTTAAGGTTTTAAAAAATACTTTCAAATTATATTTAATTTTTTGTGCAGATCATCCCTTTCTTTGAAGCCAGAAGATGAAGACTACCAGATGTGTGAAGGAATTGACTTTGAAGAAATCATAAAATATGATGGACAACTTCTAAAGAAGAAATGTAGATCTATACATCCTTCTAAAAAATCATTTGTTATTAATATTGTCCCAGAAAAAGATAATTTGACTTCTCTGTCAGTGTATTCAGAAGACGGATGGGACTTACCATATGTAATGCACTTGTGGCCACCTATTCTCATTCGCAATCTTCTTCCCTACAGAATTGCTTATTACTTAGAGGTACTTGACAGTTTCTGAGTGTCTTCTTATCTTTGTAGCTTGGTTTATTTAAAGTTATAAACAAAACTTTTTGAAGCTGTAACCAAGATTATAGCATTACTTAAAAATAATGGGCCGGGCGGTGGTGGCGCACGCCTTTAATCCCAGCACTCGGGAGGCAGAGCCAGGTGGATCTCTGTGAGTTCGAGGCCGGCCTGGGCTACCAAGTGAGCTCCAGGAAAGGCGCAAAGCTACACAGAGAAACCCTGTCTCGAAAAAAAAAAAATAATAATAATAATAATGTATTTATCAAATGAAAATTTTAATATTATGTTTAAAAATATAATATACAAACTTCAAGCCTCACAACCTGAGTTGAATCTCCACAACTCATAACTCCCATAAGTAGTTTTCTGACCTCCATAACAGGCCTTAGCATTCTCTCACACATACAATAAATAAACAAAATAAATAATTTTTCAGAAAATAATTAAAATATTTTTCATTAATTTATCTTAGAAATCTACAGAGCTGTATATAGTTATGTGCAAATAATATGTGATTTGCACAACTTATCAGCTTATACAATAAATGACATATAGCCACCATCTGAAGATACCATTTATTTTATAACTTTCTCTTCATATGTATTTCATATATTGTAGGTTTAAATGATGGGTAATGAATTATGAAACATTCTTGGGCATTTGTATTAAAATAATATTTAAGTGTAGTACCTACACAATTAAAGTTTGCTGTGTTAGGTATTCTTTAAGTACAAATTCTCTGAAAATTATGTTTCCTATAAAAATGCTTTTTCTATTAAGTATTCAATTTTAGATTAAGTAAGAGTTTCCTATTTTCTAAGATTGTTTTGTAAATATTTTTGTATCAATGCTTATCAAATATAAATCAGTTCTTCACTATAATCTCTTCTTTGTAGGTTTATTTAACTTTGTGAATTGCAATGTGTTTATGGTTTTGTGATATGTTTTTAAATAGGAGGAATTAACTTATCTGTGGTTATGTTTTTACATTTGACAAATTACCATAATAAGTAGTGAGTACTTGGCCATCATGACCTGAAAGTGTATCCTAGCTCTACCACTTATTAACTTATGGTTTTAGGTAGATTGAACATTGTTGTATTTTACTAAATGGAAATAGTGATAACTTACATGGTTAAGTCATAGGGAAAATCGTCGAGTATCTAAAGAATTTAGTACCATCCGTCACAGGGCCGTGGTTGCCATTTATTAGCCACTTTAGCATAGCAGCACCACCAACACTACCATCGCTGTTTTGTAGAATAGTCTGTTCCACGTACAAGTTTACCAATTGATATTATTTTAAATGTAAGAAATTCTGTTATAACAGTAGGAAAGAGCTGGAAAAAGATTCTAGAAAAGTCATAGAGATGATAACTAAGGTAATGAAGGTGTGAGTGGGGAAAAAAATTAATGATTTTTTGAGATATAATAACATGAACTGATAATGGATGAAGGGATTGTTTTTAAAAATGGCAGACAATGTGTGTTGCTTTTTTGAATTGTAACAGCTTTCTTGTATATTTTTGTTACTTTTAGTTTTCAAAACTACAATAACTAGTAGATAAGTTAGGGCTTATTTTAGTTTTACTGATTATGGCATTACAGTTACAACTTGCTGTGAAGTTTCTCATGTCATTTCATTGTAACCTTTTGTAGCAGTTTATGTAGATCATTTTAATAAGAAAAATTACCCAAATGTAGATCAAGCACTAGGGCAGAGTTACAACTTGAAGAATACTCATGACTTGTTCTGACAGTTACTTCAAAAGAGTTTTGTGTAGTATGTGGAAAGAATAAGTGTATTTTTCAGAAGCATGTTTAAGTTTGTTTTTGTTTTTGCTTCTTATTCCAGGGCATTGAAAACACAGTTTTTACTCTAAGTGAAGGACATTCATCACAGATTTATAATGTTCAAATGGACAATGCCAAGCTATACTTAAAATTGCTTGACTATCTTAATCATGATTGGAAAAGTGAATTTCAAATAAAAGCTAATCAACAGGACATCAATTTTATCAACTTTACCTGTCTCACAGAAATGGAAAAGACTGATTTGGATATTGCAGTCCATATGACTTACAATACTGGTCAGACAATTGTGGCATTTCATAGTCCATATTGGATGGTCAATAAAACTGAACGAATGTTACAATACAAAGCAGATGGAATCCACCGAAAACATCCACCCAATTATAAAAAGCCAGTTCTCTTTTCCTTTCAGCCAAATCACTTTTTTAACAACAATAAGGTATGTGTCATTTTTTTCCAACTTTTGCTTTTTAGATAATATTCTATTTCAGTTTTTAGAGCTCTGAACAATAAAATATGAAATTTAGATAGAACTAACATTTATATATATATATATATGAGGTTTAGAAGGTTAGCATAGCTGGGCACAGTAGCATGCACCAGCATTTGGGAGGCAGGAGAATGTTGATTTTTGAGGCCTGCATATGTACATAGTAAGTTACATCCAACCTGAGCTACACAAGAAACCCTGTTTCAGAAACATCTAACCAAAACAGTACAGTAAGCATTTAGTGTTAAAGATTTGCTATATTATCAATATAAGGGTTTTGTCATGCAAGGCTTTAAGTTTGACCTTTCACACCATAAACAGATGGTATCTAAATTATAATTTATCTCAAATTCTTCTCCTAGGTTCAGCTTATGGTAACTGATAGTGAGCTCTCTGATCAGTTTTCAATTGATACTGTTGGTAGTCATGGAGCCATTAAATGCAAAGGCCTGAAAATGGAATACCAAGTGAGTTTCTTCTGTGCTAAAGAAACTTTGATTTAAAATATATCTGTTGGATACTTAAATTTTATCAGTGTACAATAGTGATAGTTTTCAAACAGTCTTAATTTTTTTTTAGGTTGGTGTCACTATAAACCTCAGCAGTTTTAACATTACCAGAATTGTGATATTTACTCCTTTTTATATGATTAAAAACAAAAGCAAATACCGTATATCAGTGGCAGAAGAAGGAAGTGATAAATGGTTCTCTCTTGACTTAGAGCAGGTATGCAAATGAATTTCCTAAAGTATTTTGTACTTCTGTGTTCAGTGTATATGATAGACTATATGAAAATACCACAGTGAAACCTGATTTGTAATGTGAATATATGCCAACTAAAATGTACTTTTAATTGTGTTTTATTTTGATGTTTCATTCTTTAAATTATCATACACTGTTTTAATTCCCTCGTACCCTAGTTTTGTTTCAATTCCATGAAACATTATTGACTGTTTCTCCTAGGTTTTATTTAATTATTAAAAACTGGACCCTTGCTCCCTTGGATTGTCTAGCTTAATCAGGATGATAGACACTGCCAATTCTAACAAGTTTGGTTAAATAACTGCATTCGAAATTTGGAAACAACAGCACTAGAAGTATAGATAGTATTAAAGAGCAGGAAATTATTTATTTTCCTCACAAAGCTGTTAGGAATGCCTTTATGCTAAGTTAAGTCAACCTTGCTTCTTGAAAGAAAGTAAGAGTCACTTAGAGTGAAATTGGGGTTTTATGTTAGGCAGCTAGACAGGTTTTCTAAATGATAGACTGAGGTTGATATATTACCTAGTTTTGAAAGATTATTATCCTAAAATATACTTAGAATCTAAATTCTAAGATTTTAAAAATATATTTACTATTCTATTCATAATTTTTTTTCTTATACATAAAATCCTTGGGCATATTCTTGAAGTTATTTTGAGGTAAATGAAATCAGTTTTTTGTCAAGTTGTGTTTTTTTTTGTTTTGGGGTTTTGTTTTTGTTTTTTGTTGTTTTTTTTTTCACTTACATACCAATCACAGTTCCCCCTCCCACCCATTCTCCCACCCCCCCCCCCTCATCCCACTCCCCTATCCACTCCTCAGAGAGGATAAGGTCTCCTTGGGGAGTCAACGAAGTCTGGCATACTAAGTTGAGGCAGGACCAAGCCCCCTCCCCCCATGTCAAGGCTGAACAAGGTTTCCTATCCTAGGGAATGTGTTCAAAAAAGCATTTCATGGACCCAGCATAAGTCCTGATCCTAATGCCAGGGGCTCCCCAAACAAATCTAGCTACAAATTGTCACTGACATTCAGAGGGCCTAGTTCAGTCCCTTGCATGTTCCCCAGCTGACAGGCCAGAGTCCATGAGCTCCCACCAGCTTGGGTCAGCTGTCTCTGATTTTCCCATCCTGATCTTGACCTCACTTGCTCCAAAACAAGGACCTTAGGAGGGATACCCTTGGAGGGCCCCAGGAAGGGAAAATAGTTAGGATCTCCTGGGTAAACTGAGAGTGGGGGTAGAAGGGATGGGGTGGGGGGTTGGAAAAGGAGGGACTGAGATGGAGGGAGAGGGAGAGCAATGAAAGAGATCTTGGTAGAGGGAACCATTAGGGGGTTAGGGAGAAACCTGGGGAAATCCCAAGGAATCCACAAGATGACACCAGCTAAGACTCCTAACAATAACAGAGAGGGTGCCTGAACTTAGCTTCCCCTATAATTAGATTAGTGACTACCCTAATTGTCATCATAAAACCTACATCCCGTAACTGATAAGCAGATTCAGTGATCCACAACAACTAGGGTTGAACTCCTAGACTTCAGTTGAAGAAAGGGTTTGGGGTTTTGTTGTTGTTGTTTTTTAATGTCTTATATCTTTCCCACCAATATCTTTGGTTTTCATTTTCTTGAAAATTGTCCTATGATTTTGTCATTTCTTTGGAAGTGACTGGCCTTTCTTCTCTTACTGCATCATAGATCTTTTTTTTCTCTTATTAATTGATATAATATCTCTGTCTGTATATGAGTTACTGGTTATTTTTCTTGAGGTACTTATACATCTGTGGGTTACTGCTACTTCCTGTAAAACTTGAGACTAATGTCTCTTTAAAAATTAGTTCTGCTTCATTCTAAGGTCTACTAGGTTAAGCTTTTATGTTGTCTAAAGTCTTTTCTTTTGTTGGCCCATGAAATAGACTTCTCAGCAATGAGGTTATCTAGGGAGTGAACATGAGAGACAAAATAGAAACAGATTCTAATGGAGTGAGTTTTTGACATGTTTGAGAGATAGTAAAAAAGGCCAATATTACTAGGGAAGGGAAAATTAGAAGACAAAGCCATATGTGAATAAGGGGTAATAATGCAGATTTTTGTATCCTTCACAAATGTTTTACCTTAAAATAAAATGGGATCTGTTAAAAAAAAAAAAAAGGTTTGATCAGTGATTAAACATGATAGAATTTTCTGGCAGTATACTGTGAAAAGCCAGGATTAACAACAACAACAAAAAAATCAATTAAAAAAATTTAGAGCAAGGAGTTGTGGTTGACCCCTTCAGTCCCAGCATTTAGGAGGCAGAGGCAGGTTGTTGTAAGTAGAGTCCAGCCTGTTCTACAAAGTACATTCCAGGATAGCAAGGACTAAGTGGGGAGACCCTGTCTTGAAATGCAAAAACAAAACAAAAAAGATCAGTGATTAAGCACAGTAGATTCTCAGTAAATATTTGTTGACTTAACATGATTTATTTTTTTAAGTGTTCAACAAGTTCTCAGTAAGTCTGTTTGTATGTTTTTATAGTCAGATTTCTATGCCCCCCCTGCCAGCTCCAAATCATGACGCAGAGACTTCTTACATTTTTTTAATCATGAAAGTTCGGCAGATAGCTTAGGCTTGTTCCTAACTAGTTCTTGTAACTTAAATGAACCCATATCTTTTCTATGTTCTTTCATGTGGCCTAGTTACCTTTACTTTGTGAAGCCTATGCTGCTTGCTCTACATCCTTAAGCATCTTCTTGGCGTCTCCGCCTTCTTTTCCCCAGCATTCTCTCTGCCTCAAGTGCCTAGCAATTGACTGTTTAGCTTTTTATTAAACCAATCCCAGTGACATGTCTTCATACAATGTAAAGTATTATTCCACAACATTTTCCCCTTTTTGACTAAAAAAGAAAGATTTTTAACTCTAATACAGTATAACAATATACAATAAGAACAATTATCATGTAAGAATTACATTCATAGCCGGGCGGTGGTGGCACACGCCTTTAATCCCAGTACTCAGGAGGCAGAGCCAGGCGGATCTCTGTGAGTTCGAGGCCAGCCTGGGCTACCAAGTGAGTTCCAGGAAAAGGCGCAAAGCTACACAGAGAAACCCTGTCTCGAAAAACCAAAAAAAAAAAAAGAATTACATTCATAATGTCTAGTCCATTAGTATTTGGCAAATTTAGAGAAAGCATTTCATTACCTAGCTTCTCTTGATGAGTCTCAGGTTTTATACCCAATTTACCTTCTATTATAACTAAGGAAAACTATACCTATAATTATCTAGTCTTGAACTCCATCAAAGACCAGAAGGATATATTACCTGAGTAAACAGGAAGTGTAGTGCAATTCACTTCCAAACCATAGAAATGACTGAAATAGCTGGCTGCTTGGCCAGTCACCCAAGGTTCTTCTCTAATGTTGGGGCATCCAGTCTTGGGCCTATAGGCGTAGAATATCTGACAGATTTTTCTATGAAGCTGGAATTTTGAAAGATTATCCCATCTTGTTTTGGCAAAGTTTTTATAGTCACTTTCTTGTGTGTTCTGCATGTCCAGTTTGTACAGCATACTGTCAGCAGTCGAGGCAAAAACAGTTCTTTGTCCATTGGCTAACCTTGCCATAATGAAAGAAACTCCATATGGAGTTTCTTCAGTTCCCAATATCTTCTATGAAGTAAATTTGTGCTTTCAGGAACAAATGTGTCTCATTGTCATGAAAAGCCTTATGTTATTAAACTATCTTAAATGCCATATTCTGTAGGTCTCTGAGTGTTTGAAGATTACCTGTCTATCTAAAATATATACATATTTGACCTTGAAAACATACCTAACCTGACTACAAGTTTGATGGTAATAGGTGGTTAACTATTAACCTTCATTTCTTTATTATCCTAATGAATTTGTAATAATAACTTTCAAGAACTAGAAATTTACATTACATTGTTAAATGAACTGAATAGGTACAATACCTTAAACAAGAGTAGAAACATATACAGTATAACAAGAATAACCTTAAATTTGTATCAATATACAAAAATCCATACCAACATCTGTAGAAGTAACCGTCTTATTCAGTAAGAAACACAGAACCAATGCAAAGATGAAAGCCCAAGAGGTCAGAGCTAAAAGCCTTACCCTTCATTCTGCAGCTATCCTCTTCAGCCAAGAAAGCTACTTCCTGTGTGTTTGTCTTTATATAGACTTTCTGTTCTGCCTTCTCATTGGTTGTAAACCCAACCACATGACCACCTCATCACTGCCTGTCTGTACAGACCTCCAGGTCTTCTATGGTTGGTATTGAGATTAAAGGCATGTGTCTCCATGCTGGCTGTATCCTTGAACACACAGAGATCCGCCTAGCTCTGCCTCCCAAGACCTGGGATTAAAGGTGTGCACCACCACCACCCAGCTTCTGCGATGGCTTGCTATTAGCTCTGACCCCCAGGCAACTTTATTTATTAACATACAAGTAAAATCACATTTCAGTACAAATAAAATATCATCATGAACATAAAGTATTTAAGACTAGCCGTTGTTAAGTAGACTTAAAAATCCACCCTTTTATCTTATCATTTCTATACTATCCACCCCTTCAGAAAGAGATCCTTGAATCTAACTCCTTTGTTTAGCTTTTTCTTAACAATAACCAATAACAACTTGTAACCAACCCCCCTAAATGATGATAAACATCCATAACCCACCAAATGACCAAAAATTACCCACCCCATTTTTTGGGAATGTGGATGTTATGTTCTTTAGACTGCTTCCTATTGTCTGGGGGCTACTGGCATCTTTGGCAGACCCTTAAAAAATTAGGATAATGGTCTAGTCCTGGCTAAAATAGTCTGTGAGACAAGATCATCTCAACCATCAGCCTTGAAACTGTTCCTGATGCAGAACTCTGAGGAAACTGCAACAGAGGCATTCTGAGAGGCTGGATCACCAAGGCCATCTGTTTTCATTGGTATCTGGTCCCCTTGCTCTGAAAACTCACAAATTTTCAAAGGTAATATACATATCTGTATTAATACAAGTGTAGACTGTGCATTGTGCACAAGTGAGCCAAAGATGATTTTTTTGTTTTATGTTTGAGCAAGTAAAATATACATCACCTGTGTTGTATTATTTTTAGGTTTATTTCTTTATTTCTGTAGCCGTGATTTTCAGGGGGTCTCTCCCGATAAATCCTGCTCCTTTTTAACTTTGAATAAATCCACAGCCTTTCGTTTTCTGTGTAGATAAGCCTAACTTTTTCCCCAATGCAAAACTGACTTATATATTAAAGTTAAGTCATTCCTAAGGTATCTAGGCTGGGTTAATTCAGCAGACCCTTTCACAATCCCATGTCTCCCAGCAGCTTATCACCATTCAAAAAATTTAAAGACAGCACAGTAACATACAGGGTCCAGACTCTCTATTTCCTATATCTACGTGGCTTTTTTGTTGTTGTTATTTTACTCTCTCTTTCTCTTTTTTTTTTTTTTTTTTTTTTGACTGTCTATACCTTTTTCTTTTTTTCTGTAAGCCTATACACATTGTTAAACATACTGTAACCTGATTAGAGGTTTTTAACCATCTGAACCTTCTTTACTGCATATCTGTAAACCTTTTCTATCTGCTTGAGGACAGAACTTAAACCACCACACAGCTTAACTCATGGCGAGCTGGTCTCTGGTTCCACCCCGTTTGTTTCCTTGAGGACCTAGTCTCATGACAGGAGCCATGTTTACCACCCCCATGTTTATAGCCCCCTCTGGGAAGGTTCTGTGTCACACTACTGTAGGCATTTCTACCAAGTCTCATGCCACACAGTAGTGCACTGCTTCTCATAAACCCCATCCTAGTGCTTTTAGCAGAGCCTCTTAAAGAGCTGCTCCTCTCTATGCCACTAACACTGACCCTTCCCAAGAGACCACAATCATCAGGAAGCTGTGTCTTTTTTTAAGCTTTCTTGGGCCTTATGTGGATATAGGTGGCCAGACATTGGGTACCATATGTAGGTGGATTTTTCTGTCCCTCCCATCAGCTCCCAAAACATGACACAGAGACTTATTATTAATTATGAAAGTTCGACTGATAGCTTAGGCTTATTTCTAACTTGTTCTTATAACTTGACTCATATCTTATTCTATGATCTTTTACATGGCTCGACTACCTTTACTTTGTAAAGCCCATGCTGCTTTCTCTGCATCCTTATCATCTCTTTGGCGTCTTTGCCTTCTTCCCAGCATTTTCTCTGCCCTGAAAATCCTGCCTAGCTATTGGCCATTTAGCTTCTTATTAAACCACTCCCAGTGACATATCTTCACAAAGTATAAAGGATTATTCCACAACGATTTTTGGATATAGAATTCTAGATATATCTAGATGTGGCTAACTATAGTTTTCTTTTATTTTAATATACTTTAAGCATATCTTTTCTGTACTTTAATTTTTAACGTTTTCATCTTGTATATTTTATCACTCAAAGGTACTGTTGCATCCTGATTATCACCTTTTGTAAACTACATCTGTAGACAGTTTTTCAATTTTAATTTTTTCTTTTTCAATTTCATCTAAGAAAAATTTTCTTTTGCTTGCTTGAAATTTTGCATTCTAATTTGACTTACAATAATTATGATGTATGATCATGACCATTACGTCTTGTTAAGCTCTACTTTCCAATGAAAAAATTTAAAAGAAATATAGAATATTCTCCAGTCTCAAGAGATCCAATGCATTAATAGTTAGAAAAGACACTGTATTGTTATTTTATATGTTATGTTATTAAACATTAAAAATACAGTTTGAAACTAGGACTCTTAAGGAACATCAGGCTTGGGGGTATTTAGAATGCACATCATTTTAAACATACTTGGTTTCTCATTGGGAAAAGCTTATATTAGTATTGTTGCTACTTTGAGTCTTGAAGGTTCTTGGGTGGCAGCAGTGTGGGCAGAAAAGTTTAATTGCTGCTCTCTGAGGTTATTAAATGACATAGTATTTATGATGAGATCTGTTTAAATATGTGTAATTTATTTTTAGTGTATCCCCTTTTGGCCTGAGAATGCCTCCAATATTCTTCTTATTCGAGTTGAAAGGAGTGAAGGTCCTCCCAAAAGGATACATTTTAACAAGCAAGACAGTTGTATTTTATTGCGTCTGAATAATGAGGTGAGTGCTTTTCCTTGATGTTCATGATCATTATCTTGCATGTATCATCAGAAAAACATGTGTGTGTGTGTGTGTGTGTGTGTGTGTGTGTGTGTGTGTTGGTATTCTAATTGTACTGAAATGTGATTTTGATTGTATGTTAATAAATAAAGTTGCCCAGCTAGCTCAGTCGATAGAACATGAAACTCTTAATCTCAGGGTTGTGGGTTCGAACCCCACGTTGGGCGCCAGATGTAGATGTAACCAACCATCTTATTAAATAAGAAACACAGAACCAATGTAAAAGAGGTTAAGAGCACTGACTGCTCTTCCAGAGGTCTTGAGTTCAATTCCCAGCAACATATATATATTTGCATATATATATTTGCATATATATGCAAATCATATCACAAAATGACTGTTGTAGACTATTATTTTAACTACGCAAAAATGTATTTACATTTGTTTATGCTGCAGACTATTACTTTTAACTGTTTAAAAGCGTGTTACCTTTGTTCATGCTGCATTTGCTTAATGATGCAAGGATGTGTGTTTAATTATGTAAAGATGTGCTGCATCTGTTTGTCTCTGCCTGCCTAAGCACCTGATGGGTTAAGAGCTGAAGGGCCAATAGGTAGGCAGAGAAAGGATGGGTGTGTCTGGCAGGCAGAGAGAGTAAATAGGAGAAACCTGGGCTGAAGAGAGAGAAGAGCAAGAAAGACTAACAAGAAGAGCAGGAGGAGAAATAGCTCAGGGGTTAAGAGCACTTAGTGCTAGACCAGAGGTCCTGAGTTCAGTTCCCAGTCAGAATGGCGAGGAGAGAGGAGGGGAGGGGAGGGGAGGATATATATTATATATATATACACACATATATATAACACACACACATATATGTATATGTGTGTGTGTATGTGTGTGCTACACTTTGCTTTTTGTAACAAATTCCTGATGATTTTCCTTCTTTACTAAAAATTAACCACCATTTCTTTTTATAAAAGAAAAGGTGAAACAAATATAAAATAATTCATCATATAGAAAGTTTGTGGGCATGTCTAGAAAATAAACACTGGAATATACTTGAAATTTCATGTGCATGCAATAGAGTTTCATTGTTTGCCAGAAATAACAAAAGTATGGATTGTCTTCTAATTCTTCACAGAATCCTAAACTATTCTAAGATGTTTTACCATAGTGAACATACATAGAGATGTTGTGGAATATTATTTTAACTAGGCAAAGATGTATTACATTTGTTTATGCTGTGGAATATTACTTTAACTGTGTAAAGGTGTGTTACTTTTGTTTATGCTGCATTTGTTTAATTACATAAAGATATGTTGCTATTTAACCTTGCCTACCTAAGGTACCCAATTGCTCTAAAAAAGAGGTAAACGGCCAATAGCTAGGCAGGAAAAGAATAGGTGGGGTTGGTTGGCAGAGAGAATAATTAATAGGAGAAATCTAGGTTTGAGAGAGAAGAAAGGGAAGAATGAGGGAGAAAGAAAGGGAGATGCCCAGGGCTAGCCAGGCAGTCACCAGCCAGCCAGACACAGAGTATGACATACAGAAAGAAAGGTAAAAGGTCCTGAGGCAAAATGTAGATGAAGAGAAACAGATTAAGTTAAAGAAAGAAAGTTAGCCAGAATTGAGCATAAGCTAAGGCCAAGCATTCATAAGTAATAATCTAAGTCTCCATGTCATGATTTGGGAGCTGGTTGGTGGCCCAAGAAAGAAAAAGCCTGCTGCATTTGGAACCTAATGTGGCATAAGCTATCATATGAATAGTTTTATTATTAAATGTTATCAGTTAATATTCTTAACAAGATGATCACATTAAATTTTTTTCTTTTTAAGCTTGGAGGAATTATTGCAGAAGTTAATTTGGCTGAGCACTCTACAGTTATTACGTTTTCAGATTACCATGATGGTGCAGCTACATTCCTACTAATAAATCATACCAAGAATGACCTTGTTCAGTACAAGCAAAGGTAAGGTGATTGTCACAATGCAGTAATTTATGACTAGCGGGTTTAGGTTGATGTGCCCTGGGCTTGAGACCCCTGAAGAGACTACCAGAGACACGAGTTCACCGAAATGCAAAAGCAAGGTTTATTGAAGCATTTTGAGGGCAGGGACATGGTCAAGCCATCCAACACAGTAGAGGCTGGAGGAGGTGCCTGCCCCTTTGCAAGCTCAGTTTTTAAAGGCAAAAACCACAAGATTACATCATTTAGGGGTGCTAGTACAGGTGTATATTCCTCTACTTTGTGACTCCAGGCTGCCTCAAATTTGCTTTTTCTTGGTTTTTTATTTATTTTCATTTGTTAGTTTTAGTGCATTATGCATACTTCCTTCCCTGACATATAGTTCTAATTGTTGATTAAATAAAACAGTGTTTCTAGACTACCTTTCTAAGCACTTTTCTCAGTGGTGTGCCTCTTACACTACAAAACTAAAGTCTTTATTTCCTGAACATTCTGGGTTCTCTTCCCTGGATGTTTCCCTGTATGATGGGCCTGACTGCTGAAGAAGCTCTTTGTGTTCCTATAAATGCTGTACATAGTTTTTTATTACACCTTTGCATGCAAGGTTCATTTCTCTATGTTTAAGATGCATACAAATACATAGCTAACATTCTTAGTTTTCCTTTTTTTTGAATTCTCATTGCTATCAAAGATAAAACTTGATTAAATTTTTTTATGAGAAGTATTTTACAGTTAATCAAACTGATGTTTTTCATTTAAAGAGGAATTTATCTGCTAATGAACATGTTTACATTTCTTTTTTTTTCCTCTGATGCATGAGGAACACCTATGGGGATGGGGGGGGGTCCCTCTTGGTGTCTTGAGTTCCTTTTTAAAAAGTGGTAGGATTGTTTTATGTATATTTAGGATTTTGTTAAGTAAGTCTATCATGTCCTGTATATAGCATAACTGTTTGTTTTAATTCTACAGTAGGCAAACAATCAAAAGAGATATATGATCTCTCTAATCCCAGCACTTCCATATTTTGATGCATTCCTTTCCATGCTCCTTTTCTCTTTCACCTACCTATCAGTTTAACTTTTAGCACTGTGGCAAGTATAAATTGTTTCAAAACATAATTTTCGATGAACATGTGTTTAGAATTTTGTGCATTTCCATCTTTATAATGTTCTCATTTAGTGTTTTTCTCCCAGTGTTTAGACACAGGGTTTTATTATGTGACCCAGGTTAGCCTTAAACTCAAAAATATCTTGCCTCTGCCTCCTAACTATTGGGATTACATAGTTGTGCCATTAGGTCTGGTTGTTTATCTTTTTTTTTTTTTTTTTTTTTTTTTGGTTTTTCGAGACAGGGTTTCTCTGCGTAGTTTTGCGCCTTTCCTGGAGCTCCCTTGGTAGCCCAGGCTGGCCTCGAACTCAGCAATCTGCCTGGCTCTGCCTCCCGAGTGCTGGGATTAAAGGCGTGCGCCACCACCACCCGGCTGTTTATCTTTTAATAAGAATCTTTAACCCATTTTAATAATTGTAACTGAATTTTATCTCTCGCCTTGTTTGTTTTTGTTTTGTGCGTGTGTTTGTGCCTTCAATTACTCTCCATTTTATTTGTTGAGGTGAGTCTCTGGCTGAGCTAGGAGCTCGTAGATTCTGGCTAATCTTGCTAGCTAGCTTGCCGAAGGGATCCCTTGTCTCTGCGTCCTGAGTTTGGGCTCTCGGAAACTCTCTCTAGGGATCCAGACTCTGTTCCTCACACTAATGCTGCAAGCACTTAATCCATGGAGCCATATCCCCTGTCCTTTGCCATAATATTATAACATATATATTATCTAATAATTTGGAAAATAACTTGTCCTATTTGTGGATATGTGAAACTAGCCTCATTTCTAATTAATTTTCACTTTTCGTTGTTACTGTTGTTTGATTAGTTTTGAGTCTGGATATTAAACTCAGGATCTGTACTACTTTTGAACTTGACTTTTTGTCTTTCTGTGTATGTGGGTGTGCATATTATATGTGTGCAGTTGCTCTCAAAGACCAGAAAGGGTGTGTGGCCCTCTGGAACTAGAGTTGCAGGTTGTTATAAGTCTCCTGAGGTGAGTGCTGGGAACTGAGCCTGGATCCTGTAGAAGAGCTACACATACTTTTAACATGTGAGCCACCTCTCCAGCTTCTATGTAGTACTTTTAGAATATATTTCTATAATTTAAAGTAAAACAAAATACTAATTTTAGATTCTTGAAGGTCTTTATTTTCTCAGAAAAATGTTTGAAATATTCTTGTTTTCTTAGAGAATACATTTTTCATTGGAAGAGATAATAACATTCTGAAAGATCATATAGACTTGATCTTTTCATTGTGTAAGGGGGAAAAAACCTTTTCTAGTCTTAATTAGAATTTTTACAAATTTCAAGTAATGGGATAAGAATGAAATAGTATTTAGGATTTTTATGTATTTATCAATTGTATTTAATCTATTACATATTTTTATTACTTAATGTCAGTTCTCTCAGTGAAATAGAAGATTCCCTTCCTCCTGGAAAAGCGGTTTATTATACATGGGCTGATCCAGTGGGCTCTAGAAAGCTGAAATGGAGTTGTGGGCAAAGCCATGGTGAAGTAACACATAAGGATGTAAGTACTAAGTCGGTCATTATGGGGTTCTCAGCTGCCCTTTTGTTTTTTGATGCAGATATTCTTTTACCCCTAGTTGATTTTAAGGACTGTTTTTGGCTATTCTGTAAAAGCTAGCAAAGATTTTAAAAAAACAGTATTGAAGTTGTTTTTAACTTTTGCCACTTTTTTTTTTTTTTTTTTTTTTTTTTTTTTGGCTTTTTGAGACAGGGTTTCTCTGTGTAGCTTTGTGCCTTTCCTGGAACTCACTTGGTAGCCCAGGCTGGCCTTGAACTCACAGAGATCCGCCTGGCTCTGCCTCCCAAGTGCTGGGATTAAAGGCGTGCGCCACCACCGCCCGGCAAACTTTTGCCACTTTTATTTAGTTTTGCCTTTTTCAAATTCCAACCAGAAGCTAAGTAGAAATGGAAGCCAGTAGCCAACCTGTTGTTTCTCTAAAGAAGTATGTAAGCCCATAGCAAGAGTTGGCATTTAGAAGAAACAGCAGAGTGTAATCATTCCTTGTGGTCATTGTACAGAATTAGTCCTGTCACACTTGATCTTTTCCAAAAATACCAAGAACTACAAGTCCGATTTTGTTTACATCATCATTTGTTTTTACTGTTAATAAAAGTTGGTGTACTTGAAGAAGTCTTGCAGCATTCACCTCTTAAGTATCTTGCCCCATACTGATAGTTACCTTAACTGGATTTCAACTCTATAAGGTGCCTAAACTAAAAGAATTCATTTCTCAGTGGAAGCTGTAAAAACAAATGATGATCATTTCAGGGACCGAAATCACCAGTTTTACAGCACTTAACCAACCACTAGCCATTTTCCAGCCCTCTATAAGCATTTTTGTTTTGCATACTTTTCTTCAATAAAAAGTATTTTACCAAATAAGAAATTCTGTGTTCAGTTTGTCTTTTCATACTACTTGTACTGTTTTAGATTTTCGTTTATGTGTTGGTGTGTTGCCTGCATACTACGTATGTAGACTATATGCATATGAGTTCCCATGGACATCAGAAGTGGGTGGCAGATCTTCTGAAACTGAATGCATATGATAGTTGTGAGCTGCCTGATGTGTATGTTGGGAAATAGCTGGTTTTTTTTTTTCCCATTGTCTATTATAGCAGTGTGGGATTTAGTTGATTTTGTTTTAAAGCAGATTTCATAAAATTAGCCTAACTTTGATTTTTTTTAAATTCTTGATTAGCAGGTTTTGGGGATTTTTTTTGTTTGTTTGTTTGATTTGGTTTGGTTTTTTAAGACAGGGACTTCCTAAATAACCCTGGATGTTCTGAAATGTGCTATATAGACTAGGCTGACCTCAAACTACATATATCTACGTGCTTCTGCCTCCAAATACTGGGATTAATGGCCTATATGATCTCTTTATTATTACATTGCAGAGTTAAATAATACTAATACTTTGACGTTTATAAAAATAAGTTTGAAATTTGGCACATTAGAGATTCAAATTATTTGGAAATACCTGTTTTCTTAATTCTCTGTACTTCTAGTACTATGTATTTTATTTGAGACGTTTTTGTAGCTAATGCTATGGTACCTAGGTAGTACTTTTGTGGTAACTTCAGTTTTTAATTTCTGTGTATTGTAACATAAATGTGAATTAAGTATTAAACTTTTCTATTAATCAGAATACTTATTAACTAGAATTTATGGTTAACTTAATTTATTACATTAGTTTTATCATTGAATCTAAAGATCAGATATCAATACAATGTTATTCATTTATTTTTACCTTTTAATCTATGTGTTATTATATGTGTAGGTGTGTGTGTGTGTGTGTGTGTGTGTGTGTGTGTGTGTGTGTGTGTGCATGTATGTGCAAACACATAGAAGTACAAGTGTACCACAGGTCACCTTGTGGAGGTCAGAGGACAACTTATGTGAATCAGTTCTCTCCTTCTACCATATAGGTCCTGGAGATTGATTTGGGTCATCAGGCCTGGCTACAAGTGCTTTTATGTTGAGCCATTTCACTGGCTCCCAACACAGTATTTATAAAGGAGATTCCTAAGTAGCCCTGTAGGAAAAAAAAAATCAATTTTTATTTTTTTTGTTGTTACATATGTTTGTCTTAATATTTTGAAACAAGGGCTCCCACTGTAGCACAGGTTAGCTCAGCCTTTGGCAATCCTTTTGCCTCAAACTCATAACTCCTGTGATTGTAGATGCATTCAATGCTTTATAAGGCTTGCAACTGAGATAGCTGTGTAAGGAAATGTGAGTTTGAGGCTTAAACAACCTTTAATATGTACTATAACCATAGAGTTAAAATGAAGTAGAAAAAATATTTTGTGTTGTTAGTTTAGTTTATAAGACTTTAAATTAGATTTTATTATGATCTGAATGTACTTAGGCAACTGATTTTACTTCATGATTAATGATATAATGTAGCAGCTGATATCTGGTTATTTTAGTGAGGAAATCTTCCAGGTATTTACAAGTATTCATTCTGTGGATTGTCATGAATTGTCTAAAATAGCTCCTATGAGTGATAACTTTCTCCAAATGATATGCAAGTGTTCATTTAGTTTGCTCCCCGTGCTTTAGAAAGTAAGGCTATTCATATTCTCATCATATAAATGTCAAGTATAGACTTAATGTTTGTTGGGTACAAACTGATTCCCTTTTTTGGTTTCTTTTCTTTTAGGATATGATGACACCTATAAGTGTGGGGACGAAAGTCATTTATTTAGTGTCATTCTTTGAAGGCTTGCAGCGTATTATTTTATTCACTGAAGATCCAAAAGTGTTTAAAGTAACATATGAAAGTGAAAAGGCAGAGTTAGCAGAGCAAGAAATTGTATTGGCTTTACAAGATGTTGGAATTTCACTTGTCAATAATTACACCAAGCAAGAAGTAGCCTATATAGGCATTACAAGGTTAGATGCATTAATATTAGAAATAATATTTGAAGAATAAAACTCGGAGTCTGTTTCTAAAAGACTTTACCTGATTTGGCCTCTCATTGGCCTTTGTTGTCTCTACTCCTAGTGTGTTCCTACCATGCTAGTATTTTTTATTTTCTGTTCTTCGTGCACCACAACTGTCTACTGCTCTAAGGTCTTTGTTAAAGCTGTTCACATATCTGAAATGTTTTTACCCTCTTTGCCTCCCTAAAGGTTGCAAAAATTTCACCTTGTCGATGAGACCCTACTGACCATTCCATTTTAATACAGTGGTTCCTACCATTTCTGGGAGCTAATCTGTCTTAGACTATCTACATCTTCTTATTTCAAAAGCATTTTCCCTCCTACATAATCAAATTGATTTATTCATGTTTACTATTATCTATAACTCCGTAGTGAAAATGAAGAATGACAGGGATGCTCAGTGGTATTTTCCTCCTACTTAGAACACTGCCTGAATAAAAACTCAATAAGTATTAGTTGAGTAAATTTATGTTTTTAAATTGAAAATGTGCTTACTTATAACTGAGGCTATTGGAAAACTAGGGTGGAGGTTCTGTAATTAATGTAATACACTGGTTTATTTGTTATAAATTAATACTGTGATTTCTGCTTTCATATGTAAGTTCTGATGTGGTTTGGGAGACAAAACCAAAGAAAAAGGCAAGGTGGAGACCAATGAGTGTAAAACACAATGAGAAGCTGGAGAAGGAATTGAAGGAATACCTGGAGTCTTCACCATTGGAAGACAAGGTTATTGAGCTGGACAGTAACATTCCGGTAAATTTAAAAAGTACTGATGTGAACTTTTAATTTTACATTCTAGTTTGAATTATTTCTGAATTTTAAGGAGAAACTGACTTCTTACAAAATATATTGAATGTGGTTAGCACTAATAAACATTCTTCTGAGCTGCTTTTATATTAAGAGGTTGAACATTCTCAAGATACCAGTTACTAATTATTCTTTAAAGTAACAAGAAGCAAGATCTTTTTTAAGATTTGCATTATTTTATTAAAGTCAGTTTGAGTAATTAAATATAAAAAGTGATGAAGCCAACCCATAATATTTATGTGAATATTTATATTAATTTTATGGATATGAACATAAAGATTTGAATCTTAAATCTGTACTTTCAAGTTTTTTTTTTTGTTCTTTTGGGTTTGCTATGGTTTGGTTAGTTTTGCCCTGGCTGATCTAGAACTCACCATGTAGACTAAGCTGTCCTTGAGGATAGCAGTCTCTGTATATGCCTCCAGAGTACAGAGATTACAGACATGCACTAGCATGTTCAGCTTTAATTTATTTTTTGAGTTAGCATACAAAGTAATGGGTTTCATAAATATATACCATTATGCTTTGCTCCTACTCATTTCCCTGACCCCAGCACCCTCTTCTGTAGACTTTTTAAATTACTATATCCTAAAGTTATTTTCATATAAATTTATAATCTTAATCAATGGTCGAAAAAGAAGTATCTCATTGTGGGGGGTAATATTTTTTTTTTCAGGTTCGCTTAACACCTAGTGGCAATGATATGAAAATTCTGCAACCACATGAGATACCTTTACGGAGAAATTATCTCCCAGCACTAAAAGTAGAGTATAACACATCTGCACACCAGTCATCATTCAGAATTCAGATTTATAGAATACAGGTAAGTCTGGAAATGAAGGCAAAACAGTAAAAGCCCAGATAGTTCCCCTGGTCTCTTTTATCTAGTATAAAGCCAAAGAAGAAGACAAGATGGAAGCCAATGAGTAGAAAGCACACTGAGAAACTGGAAAAGAAACCAGGATTACACATGTCTATAATCCCAGCACTTGATAAACTGAGGCAGGAGTTTGACCATGAATTCAAGGCCAGCCTGGATTTTGGAATGAGACTCTGTGTCTAAGAAGGAAAGGGGGCATGGAGTATGGAGGAATAGTTTGAGAAAAAGAAAGAAAGATAAGAGAGAAGAAAGAACGTACAGAAAAGATAAAAAGTATGTAAAGAAAGGAGGGACGGAAGTTGGAGACGAGAAAGGAATATACTGAATCTTCACCTTGTATCAGCTATGTGTTGACTAGTCTGAATCTCTCTAGTTGTGAAATTCTATTATTCTGGTCAGGTTGTATATGTGACATTCTGTGTACTGATTCATGTTTCATTTTCTTAGATCCAGAACCAGATTCATGGTGCTATTTTTCCTTTCGTGTTTTACCCTGTTAAACCTCCAAAGTCTGTCACCATGGATTCAGGTTTGTGTTTTTTAGATTTTATTATAAATAGTTGTGTGGCTAGTTGAGGTTTTGTTTTGTTTTGTTTTGTTTTTGTCTTTTGGTTTGGTTTGTTTTTGGCTATAAAGGTAGCATTCTCAAGTTTAGTTTTTCTAGATTATTAGATAGTAAAACTGCTTACTGAAGGACTAAGAGTTATTCAACAGAACATCATGTGAATGCTGAGGGAAAGGTTACTTAGAAATATATGTATTGGAGTTTCAAGTTTGGAGTTGAAATATGAAGTTTAAACCATATTGCTGATAAGTAAACTAATTAATAACCTATAATTTAAAAATATTAAGAACTGAATAAACAATGAGAAAATTTAGATTTAATTTTTTTAAGATTTTGTTTATGTGTATGTCTGAGAGTGTATATATACACTGTGTGCACACCTGGTGCCTAAAGAGACCAGAAGAGGGCATCAGATGCCCTAGAACTAGAATTATGGGTCATATGCTGCCCAGTGTGGGTGCATGGAAGAGCAGCAAATGCTCTTAACCCCTTAGACATCTCTCCAACCCCTAGATTTAGCATTTTTTCTGAATAGTTCTGTGTTCTCCAGATGAAAATAACTGACACTCCTTCTTCAACCTTTCTCTCTCTTCTTTGGTGTTTTTTCTTCTGTCTTCCTTGTTTCTCCCTCTTTACAATACTTTCTCTTTGTTCCTTACCACCTTTACACTCCACCTCTCTTTGCCTCCCTTTTCTTGTTCTCACCACAGACTCCATATCATGAACTTCATACTTTCTAGTGGCTTTTCTTCATAATTTCTTGCAAATCTTTTAACCACTTTACATGCATATGATAATCCCTTAGAAGCATGAACCATGAAAGTCTCTAGAATATGTTTTCACAATTTGCTGATGATTCTAATCCATACTTCTAATTTAAAAGTCATTAATTTTTGTAAGTAGTTATCCTTAAAGTGATTGTAGATAGCTAAAGGTAGTTCTAGGATCTGAAATGAAGACTAAATGACCTTGTGGCTGTCATTAATTGATGCTGCTGATTTACCACATAATTGATTTTCTATTTACATATATATTAAATTGAAAGAAAATGCCCATCCTTTGGCTTAAAATGTGATGAGCATAATCATATTTTTAACCTTCACAGCACCAAAGCCCTTTACAGATGTTAGTATTGTCATGAGATCTGCAGGACATTCCCAAATATCACGCATTAAGTAAGTGTTTCATACATTTCTTTTGTGTTTATTTAATTTTCTGTCTGACCATTTGAATATTTTTATTCTTGTTAAAACTAAATTTCAGGTGAGTCAAATATTTAAGTGTGAGATAACAAATTTTAAAGATAAAATAAAATCTGTTGAGTAGTTGATGATCTTAGCAAGTGAGAAGATTCTAGTTATACTGTATCTGGAGGCTAACAGTAGCTGAAACTGGATCTTGGGTACTTTATTATTTTACTTTTATATGCATTTTTTTCTGTTTTTACTTATAATTAACATAGATCGTTTTAGAAACAGCAACAAAAGTAAGATTTCCATCTTTTCTCACAACTCACTCATTCTGTGAAACAGATTATGGACCATAGCATCCATCTAAGTGATACTCCCCTCTTTTCTTCCTACTTATCACTGTGATAAACTGTATTTATTCCATTGCTTTAAAAAAATGCAGTATTATGGAGTTGGTGAGATGTCTTATTGGATAAAGACACTAGCACAAGCCTCGTAAAGCTTGAGTTTGATCCCTAGAATCTTCATAATGGTGAGAGGAGAGAACTGCCTAAACATACCCACACACATGCACACTGAGAAGAGATAAAATTTAAAAATAAATTATATAGGCCGGGCGGTGGTGGCGCACGCCTTTAATCCCAGCACTCGGGAGGCAGAGCCAGGCGGATCTCTGTGAGTTCGAGGCCAGCCTGGTCTCCAAAGCGAGTTCCAGGAAAGGCGCAAAGCTACACAGAGAAACCCTGTCTTGAAAAACCAAAAAAAAAAAAAAAAAAAAAAAATTATATATATATATATTGTTACTAAGTGTGTATGGCTAAACATGCTTTTATTTTTAGTTTCTAATTTTCTTGAAAATTTTTGCCTTTATTTTTACTTTATGAGTGTCTTGTCCATATACATGTCAGGTGCCTGCTGAGGCAGTAGAGGGCATGGGATTCCATGGGACTAGAGTTACAGACAAATATAAACCCTCAAGTGGGTGGTGGGAATCAAACCTGAATCCTCTGGAACAGCAGCTAGTGAGTTCTCTTAATCACTGAGCCATCTGTCTAGCTAGCTGAATTGATGTCTAATTTTCTCAAAATATTTAAAAGTATAAAAGATTTTAGAACTTGCTTTTTTAAGTAAATATATTTAAATTTTTATTTAAATATAATGATTTGCCACATATCGTTTTTGTTTGTTCGTTATTGTTGCTATGTAATGATCTGTTCCATGACTTTTTGTCATAAGTGAATTTCTTTCCTGTGACCATTTTCATATTTTGAGTTTTTTGCTGTTACAATATAGCATGGTTCATTGCATTCATTCCTTTATTCCCAAGTTTCAAAGTTCCAGTTTATTTCATCTAATTTCCTTAATGTATTTACTTGAAAATCTTTTCATGTTTTCCACATTTTAATATAGGTATTTCAAAGTGTTGATTCAAGAAATGGATCTCAGATTGGATCTTGGATTTGTATATGCCATAGCAGATCTTGTCACTAAAGCCGAGGTGACTGAGACAACAGAGGTAAGACTTAGAGTGACAGCGTTTGGCAGGATAGGATATGAAAAGAGAAAATCTAAGAAAATATTACCAGACTTTGTAGATAAAGTTGTAGTCATTACCTGGTCAAATTCAAGAGTCTCTCATGCCATCTTCACTGTTTTAATTCTGTATAAATGTCAATGTGCTTTCTGCCTATAACATTTATATACACAAAATCATACTCTGTGGCATTGGTTAAGGACTTACTTCATAATTACTTCTTTATGAGACTTTCATACATGTATCCAATGAAATACCATATTCATCCCCATTTCCCTTTCCCTTAAATCCCTATCATTTGGCGTGTTTTTAAGGCTTCTCTGTGTTGTAACATGTACCAGCACTTTATTCCTCTTTATGACCAAGTAATAATTCATTACATGGGTTTGTTATGCTGTACTTATTTATTTGTCACTTGAAATCCGCATTGCTTTTACATTTTGACAAGAATGATGATATTCATTGTGTACATATTTCTGTAAGCTTGCACTTTTTCATTTCTCTTATATATACATACCTAGGAGTAGAATTGCTAAGTTACATGATAATTATGTTTAATCAAACTTAGTCTTAAAAAATTCACTCTCTAATTTCATAGATTCAACCATTTTAAAATTTTAGTTTCTAAAGTGACTACACCATTTTTCATTCTTATCATTTTTCATTCTAGCATGTATGAGAATTTCTCAATATTCCCTATAACAATTACTGTTTTGTGGTTTTTGTTCTGACTATCCTAGTGGGTATAAACTGGCTTCTCACTGAGTCTTGTGTGACTGATAATGATACTATTTTTTAAACATTTATTTGCTTCTGGGGAGGTAGGAGTGTGCCATAGCATGCATGTGGAGGTCAGTGGACAGCACACAGAAGTTGGTCCTCTCTTTCCTCCATGTGAGTGCCAAGATCAGGCTTGCCAACCTAGCCCCCTGCTGAGAATCTTTTGGTGTGCTAATGATGGGCATATCTTCAGTGGAGAGTTGTCTGCTCAGGCTTTCCAGCTTGTGTAATGGGCTGTTGAATTTCCAAAGTTCTTTGTGCATTCTACTCAGTCTTTGATAAACCTTATGTTTTTTTAATTGTTTTCTACAGTTTTGGTGGTTTTTTGAAGCACAGAAGTTTTTGTTGTTATTGAAGTACAACTTATTTTTTCTTTTATTCATGCTTTTAGTGTGCTTTCTAAAAATCATTTGCCAAATCCTGTGTTATGAATATTTTACCATGTATCTAAGTCTTTTTAGCTTAAACTTTTACAGCTAGGTCTTTGATCCATTTGTCTCATTTCTATGTATGTGTGACATAAAGACCACAGTCCTGGAAGTGGCTATCAGCTGTCTCAATAGCATGTCTTGGAACACTGCTCATTCATCTAGTTGGGTTCTTTTTTTGGGGGGGATACATAATTTTATTCCTGAAATCTGTTCCTATCCTTTTGCCAGCCTCAATTGTTCTCATCGTCAGTGAGTTTTATAATGGGGGTATGACCAGTACTTTGTTCTTTTTTAAGATTATTTAAGCTAACCTGAGCCTTTGCAATTCCATATGAATTTAAAATCAGCTTGTCAAGTTCTTCAAACAATATATTGTAATTTTCAGAGTATAGATTTTGTACTTTAAATTTATTCTTAGGTATTTATTTTTGCTGGATTATTATGCATGAAGTTGCTTATGTTTTATAGTTTCAGTGTGGGGTTATAATGCTAGTTACATACAGAAATACAACTGTTCTTGATATGTTGCTCTTGTCATTTGCAACTTACTGAGTTCATTTGTTGCCTCTAGTTATGTATCTTCTTTTTGCTTTTTGTATGTAAGATCAGATCATCTGAGAAAAGTAATTTTGATTTCTTTGGTTTTGATACATGTACTTTGCTTTTTCATCCCTCCTTGTTGTCCTTGAAGCTAGTGAGATGTTGGACAGCCATGAGAACAGGCATTGGTAGGTTGGTTTCTGATCCATATGATAAGATTTTCAGTGTTAGGGTACCCCGAGTTCTTCCTAGTTTTTGACAGTATATTTGATACCTACACTTTTACGGTATTGTTCTTATACATCTAGACAGACAGATGTGGTTTCCTAGTATTTTGCTAAAGACTTATGTTCATAAAAGATACTAGTCTGTGGTTTTCTTGTGCCTTTTTTGCTTTGGATTTTGGGGTTGGAATAGTAATAACTTTATAGTATGGGTTGAGAAATATCCCTTCTTTCTCTATTTTTTGGAGGCATTTGGGAAGCTTGAATACTCTTGAAATATTAGAATTCAGTGGTGCTAGAGCTGTACTAGCATTTCTCTTCCAGGTAGTTTTAGGATCACACCTCATTTCTCTCTATCTCTCTCTTTTTTTTTTCCCAAAGATTAATTTTATTATGTATGCAGTGTTCTGTCTGCATGTATGCCTGCAGGTCAGAAGAGGGCGCCAGGTCTCATTACAGATGGTTGTGAACCACTATGTGGTTGCTGGGAATTGAACTCAGGACCTCTGGAAGAACAACCAGTGTTTTTAACCGCTGAGCCATCTGTCCAGCCCCCACACCTCATTTCTTAGAGATCATTTTTAAATGATCTTTTTCTTCTTGAATCAGTTTCACCACTTCTCTGTGATTTTTAGGAATCTGTCCATTTCATCTGAGTTTTCTAGTTTATTGGAATAAAATTATTGATGGTATTTCTTTACAAGCCATTTATTTTGGTAAAGCCAGAAATAAAGTGCCTTCTACAGTCCTTTCAAAGAATCAGTTTTTTCATTTTCATTGTTTACTCTGTTTTTTTATTACTGTATTGCTTTAATTATTCTTAAGTTCATAGCCCCTTCCTCCTTGCTTTTGTGTTTGTTCTTTGTAATTTTCTAAGGTAGGAGATGAGGTTTATTGTCTTGAGATCTGTTCACTTCCTTTTTTAAATATTGGTGTGTGCACATGTGTGTTCTTTCACAGATGTGGCAGGGTATTTATGCACATGTGTGTGGATGCCAGAGTTTGACATCTCTCAAGTGAATATGGAGTTCACTCATTTGCAAGCCCCAGGGATCTCCCTCCCCTGAGCTAAGAGTCCAAACACACTCCATTGTACTTGGCTTTTTACTGGGTTCTGTGAGAATCAGACTCAGCTCTTCAGATTTGTACAGCAGTTTCTTTTTGAAATAAGTATATATAGTGCATTACTTGGTTGAATCATGTAAGAAAAGAAATGAAAAAATATGCATTGTTATCTTTCTAAATTACTTTATATATACATATATATGTGTGGATGGACAGATAGATAATTGATTGCTTATATATATGAGAAAAAACTTGAGATGTTTTGCCTTTCTCCTCATTACCCCTCTTGTTCTTCCTTTAAGACTTTTCCTCCTCATGATTCCCCTTCACTTTTCGCTTAAAAGTTGTGATTATAGTTATATTAAATCTTGATAATGTATATGAGAAAAAAACATAATAATGCTTGCCTTTCTGAGTTTGGCTTATTTTATACTAGTTGGATCTTTTGCTTTTTTTGTTCGAATTCAAATTAAAGTCTGAAATCACATGATGGCTAATTTAATTTGTCACCTTGACACACTCTAAAATCACTTGTAAAAAGGAGTCTCAAAATTGAGGAATTGTTTAAATTAGATTGGCCTATGCTCTCTAGGGTTTGAGAGTGTCTTGATAACATGAACTGATGGGAGGAGACCCAGCCAAATTGTGGGACACACCATTCCCAGCTTTGGTTGTTGGATCGTGTAAGGGAGGAAACAGTGAGCTGAGTTAGCCAGCACGCCCACTCTCTCTGTGCAGTAACTTTCTACCTGTCTATGGATGTGACTACCTGCTTCAAATTCTTGTCTTGGCTTCCCCACAGTGATGTGCTGTAACCTAGAATTGTAAGCTGAATAATCCGTTTCTCCCTTGAAATTGCTTGTGTTGAGTTATTTCATAGCAACAGTAAACAAAACTAAGACAGGTCACTTGCTTTCAGTTTCAGAAACTTCCATTACTACTACTTTGTAGCTAGTAGACTGGCTAGCCACAGGTTCTCAGACTTGTTTATCTTGGAATGTTCTTTGTAGTTTCTTCACTTTCAAAAATAGTTATGCTATACACCAGCGTTTTGATCAGTGGGATATTACAGCACTCTGAGGATTTGTTACCTTACTGTCTTCTTACAAAATCAGCATTTATCTTACTGCCTTCTGTATAATGAGCTATTTGCTTTTAAGATTTGTCTCTTGTATCTTCCAGCATTACTACCACTACTACTACTACCACTACTACTACTACTACTACTACTACTACTACTACTACTATTATTATTATTTTATCTCTGTTTGCATCTGTTGTACTTGGACTAAGTTCACAAATTCCCTGGATATGTATTATATTTTTCAGTAATTTAGGGAGAGTAATTTCAGAATTCAGGCAGTATTTGGAGTATTGATTTTTTTTTTCATTTTTCTCTCTTTGCCTCTTGATACAGCTATAATCACCTATGTGAATGTTTAATGGATCCAGCATATCTTATAATCTGTTCAGTTTTTACTTTTTTTTTAACTACATAATTTCTGTAACTTCAAGTTCTTGAGACTTTTTTTCATCACATAGTAGTAACTTAGGTCTGTGCATATTTGAAAAAGAAGTGTTG